>NC_092186.1:1921250-2235000 GCF_043641665.1 Enoplosus armatus
TGCATAAAAAGACAAAATCAAAACCTTCTGAGGATTCATCTAAAGCTGACATTTAGCAAGCAAGTACTCTTAAAGTCTCATAGCTGAGGACGACATGTTAACAGCATGTAAATATAATGGCAGCTTTGGTTTGTCAACAAAATAGTTCCAACCTGTTGCTCTATTTCAACACCAGTTCAATAAAGACGGGACAGCATGCTAGCGAGACAGCTTAGGAGTGGAAGGAAGGTGTATTTTCTATCTTTTGATAGAGTGACACGAGCAGGCTCTTCCTGTCTTGACGTGAAGTGAAGATGTGTCCTCGATGTATCTCTGTTTGGGATGAAACTGTTATTTATCCTCTAACTGTGGAGAAGACGGTGAACACGAGGATTTCCTAGAATTTGACTGTTTCTCGACTGATGGAAGTGTACTTCTGGTATTTTCAGCTCGTATAACGATATAATTTACTTGTATAATAATGATCAAAACCAAACTTTAAAAGTGTTTCATATAAAACAACAAAACAGTACATCATAAAAGAAGAATCTAACATGTTCAGTATAGCAAACAAAATGAGGGATCAGGAATGAAAACTTTGATACCTTTAGCTTGAGGAGGCCTTTCAAGTAAAAACTGCTTCTGAATTATTGAATATAAAATCAGGCATAGCCACTGCATGTCTAAGCTAGCCTGGCATATATTGTTCAATAATATATGCCAGTTATACTCTACAAGTTATAGGACAGACTTTGTGAAAAGTTCCCTGTATGTCCATGTTTTCAAGCAAATATCTGTATATGAGTGAATACATGATGGTGTCAGTGCAGGGATACAAGATACATTCATTGGACATTTTTAGTTTTGTCTAAAATGTATTCATGGTGTATTATTTTCCTATTGTTGAATCCTTATGAATTCATATATTTTGAGATTTTGCGATGGTTTTTCTGAGCCATCATTTGCTCACAGTTTAAGTAAACTGGATTACTTTTGATACCGCAGAAAACATCTCAATTTGATTCTCAGCATCAATCTGGTTCGTGTGCGTCAAACTCCCAAAGGACTGTCATGGCAGCGTCGTCCACTAACACAGTAAATCTCTGTCATTCAGTCTGCAGAAATATATGCAAATGTAAAGTGACAGAAATCAACAAAGCACTAACTGAGAAATCGAGAAGATGTAATCAGGATAATACAGACGTTTAGTCATGCTTGTGTCTCAGTGTCAGACGGGGTTGATTGTCTTCTTTGTGGCTCTCGAGCTCACGTCTTCCTCTTTGTCTTATCTGTCATAGCCACGGGCCAATCAGAGGGAAGACGATCTTCACGAGAGGAAAGTGTGGCTTCCCAGAGGAGATGGAGGCTAGTTGTCCCAGATTAAATGTGTCAGATTATACAGGCATCATCCACCTCTATCTCAGTGAGAGTGTGCGGCTACTGCCACATGCAAATAGTCTGTGTACACACAGCAGGGTTCCCATGGAAGCACGAGAGAGTATTGGCTGTAGGCAAGGACAGAGTACACATCATGGCAGACAGATCAGTGTTTGTCCACACTCATGCTGGTTGACTGTTTCATACAGTGCTTGAGCATTTAATCAACATCACAACATTTTGAATGGGATGAGAAGGTCCAAGAAAGGGTTGAATAGTGGAAATTGATATTTGATATTTCAAGGGAATTCTCGCCTTCATATACCAGAATAATTCAGTACATGTAGCGCAGCATTCTGGATCAACTGCAAAGTCTTAAGGGACTTATTGGGGCAGCCTGATGATAAGGAATTGCATTAATCCAGTCTAGAAGATACACATTTCCTAATCAAAGATTACTCCGAGATAACCGTTCGCTGGTGCTGGAGGCCAGAATAATGCCGTCTAGAACTGTATCTTTAGGTAATGTGTTTCAGAGGTGTTCAGGGCCGAAGTAAAACAAAAAATATACAATATATTACCCAATGTATTATTATTACCCAGGAGAGAGGCACTGTTGCGCACAGGGTACCTTAAGCTTGTTGGTGTTTGAGGCCAAGTACAGTAACTTCAGCTTTGACGTCAGATAATTGCAGGTCATCCAGGTTTTTAAGTCCTTAAGGAACGCTTGAATCTTAGCTAACTGGTTGGTTTCATCTGGCTTGATCGATACATATAATTGGGTATCATCTGCATAACAATGAATGAGTGTTCCCTGATAATATCTATAGTACTGGTCCAAGCACAGAACGTTTGAACTCACTTTGGATTGCATGGACGGTTCATCGTTAATATGAACAAACTGAGATCGATGTGATTAATAGGATTTAAACCGGCTTGGAGCAGTTCCTTTAATTAAATGTTCCAGTCTCTGTAATAGGATGGGACCATCGTTGTCATGGCAACCTGATATGGTCAGAGTTCACTCACACAACCTCAGTGTGTGTGTGTGTGTGTGTGTGTGTTTGAGTGTGTGTGTGACAGCTGCACGTCTGAGTGGCCTTTTTCACCCGGCCGTGACCTTTGGTTTGATCCCGTCTGCATGTGGAAGCGTGTCCTCATCAGCGCATGTGAGCGCACGTCGCGACCTCGCTACAGCTGACGTTTGGCAACTATAACGAGATGCCTTCACAGAAGCAACAATGCCCTGCGGATCCACACACACACACACACACCTCATTTATATAACCCCCTCTCCGTGCTCTGTGTTAGGATGTGCTCCAGTGAGCAGCAGGGGTCAAGAGCTCATTGGTGGCCCAGGAGCGTTTGCTCCATCATGAACTCGCTCGGCATGTAGCTCCTCTGCCACGCCTGGAGAAACCCGCCAGATAAGACCTCGCTATGTTGTCAATTCAATTACTCCCCATATTACTGCAGGGAACATTTGTTTTCCTTATCATAGGCAAGCATGCGTTTTGAATTTGCAGAGAGTCGAAGGAAGGAGCAGGGAGGATGTAAATATACAGAAACACCTGGATTAGTGACCAACCTCAGGCCAAATTTGGTCACAATCTGAGACGAGCGGCGGGACGATTACAGAGTTTAATCTGTGGGATTGTGTGTACATTTTGCTGAAGGCTGTGAGTATCCAACTAGGTTTGCTCACAGAGACATGTTTTATACAGTCTTATTACAACCTGAACCTTATTTTTGTACTTTGGGCCATTATAACATTGCACTCATCATAGTAACTGTGAAGGTCTGGGAACATGGCGACATCCCTGCAGAAACAGGAGCAGGTTGGAAACAAATCAACAGTTTATCCAGATTACCTAAAGCACTAGGTGCGTTTCCATCCTCCTGTTTTAATGCACATTTTCAATTTGCACATAAAAAAACCTGACTGGAAATTCAAAAAAAAACAATTCGAACAAAATATTGCGTTCAGTAATTCACACTTTCTACTGATGATTTTCAGGAAATTCAGTTTAAGTGCTACATTTGGAAGGAAACCTGGCCACTTAAAATGAGAACAACTGAAGTGTTGTTAATTAATAATTGCACTCAATTATGGTACGCACGGGAGGTGAAGCACAGCTGAAGTCAGTCTGTAAACTGTGATAAAATAACTTTCTGTCGTTTGGTTTCATGAACTGTATGAGCTGCGCGTTTCATTTCAACATCGTTTACAACATATAATGGCTCTTGAAACCAATGCTGTTCAGTGAGGGTCTTTGGTCACTCTCCATGCGAACAGGTACACAAGTTATTCTGGGTGTCTTTTGTTGAATAACTTGGGTGGAACGACTGAAACAAAAACAGACATCCGCTCAAAGCTGGACTCCTGAGAGGAGCCACGTCTGCGCTCATCATACCAACCCTGCTCTCCATGTGATTTATGTCTGTAACATGAGATTAGACTGGCAGGTAAATGTCACTTCATATCAAATCTGCTTCCAGGTGACCCACTTACACAACATGATTGAAGTATCAGGAAGCAGGATGTATAGCTCTGCTGTCACGCAGAAACTTCATACATCCTCGAAGTGGAGGAAAACTGATTTTCTCCACGTATGGATACATACGTTTGATATTTCATTTAAATATGCAGCAGTTCTGCTCTGTTCCCAGAGGCTTGAAGTGTTCTCTACACCTGGTCGGCGACGCTGGATCTCAATTTTGAGGGAAAAGCACCTGCCTCTGGAGATCATCAACCATGTGAGGAGCGTTCAAGTGGAAAAACGAGTGGCAAGTGCTGCTTGAAATTGGCACAGATTCCCAACAGCATCACAATTTTCCTACCTCTTTAAATCCCTCACCCTCCTCCTCCTCCCTCATCAAATCCCAAACAGCAGTGTGAAAGATGTGCAGAGTGTGATCCTCTTCTGATTCACCGCCGACGGGAAAAACTGGAGAGAACAGATGGACGGAGAGCTGGAAGAAGGTGATGAGAGGGTGGAGAAGATGCAGATGATGGAAGGCGAGGAGAGAGATTGAGAGGGGTTTTTTTAAACTTCATTTTCCTTGAGTTGTCCTTTTATATCATTTTATCCTATTTATTTATTTTATAAAATTACCTTCAGAAGAAGGTGAACAGTGACAGCACTGAGTGTACTGAAAAAGCTTCGTTCAAACACCGTCGTCAGGCATTAAACTCACAATATGAGTAAAACAACGTCTCCGTGCAAAAAAAGCAGCTGAAAATGGGATCAATTCATACAAACCAGAGACATTTACACCATCCTTAATTGACAAACTTAGGTGAGCAATGTATCTCAAGATCCCCAGAATACAACAGAAACCTAAAGATATAAAATAGGTATAATAAGAGGAGGGGGGGGGGGGACCAGGACAACAACAAGCCAGGTATCCTGTCCAAACTACGACAAACACAAAAACAACTGAATGGAAGTTTACTGTCGTCTATATGTAGCTTGTATAGAGCCTGAGAGGTGTCACTTGCTTGTTATTAAGCTTATTGCTATCAACTATTGCTTAATAACTGTAAGCAACATGGATCATTCTATTAAGTGTGTGTGTGTGTGTGTGTGTGTGTGTGTGTGTGTGTGTGTGTGTTGGTTATGTGGATGAGACAGAACAGACTAAGCCAGAATTGTGTCATTTTTCCACGTATGAAATGTGATGAATGTGATCCATTTTTAAACTCACTTGTTTGATGAACGTGTAGGAAACAGGGACCTTTAAAGAATCCATCGATGTTCAGTCACCAACACATGCAGGAGGTGTGAAGAGTGTGATGATGAACAACATGTCCAGGCCGCCAACAGGAACACACGCTGAGTTTATCTGAATTCATCAGGGTCTTTGTCACGTGATGGACTCATGGTGAGTCGTGACCATCTGAACACCTGGAAAATATCACTTGGACAAATCATCAACATTTCATCCTTTAAATCTTGGCAAAAGAAGACGGACTGTGAGGACTTTGACATGCTTGGTCTTGTAATGCCCTCTTGGAAGGAGTCAGAGCCTGAATTAGGATGCAGCACGTACTGCATGTCCGGCCCTAATCCCATCAACAGTAAAGAATTCGGTATTTTACAGTAAACACTGTACAGGCTTCCTCTCTGTAAAGACCCTGAAAACTGAAGGATAACAGGATGGACAGGAGGGAGGGAGGGAGAAAACAGGCTGTTTATGTGCAGGATCACAGCAGGTGGAGGTGTCTGCCCCCACTACTGCATCTGAGAGGGAGGGACGTCAGCATCACAGCAGCCTGATCTTTGTCTAACCCCGACCCGGCGCTGCGACAGCCTCAACACAGAACCAGACAAGTTCATTAATGCTGCAGTTTCTACGACTGGGTGTTGTTTTGCAAGATTGGATAATTGGTGGAAAACAAATGAAAAGTGTTGTCGGTGAACATTTTATTGATACATTCAGTATCAACATCTTGCGACTTGCCACAATTGACCACATTTCCAAATTATGTTAATAGGAAGTCGGCCAGTTTCCTCCAAAACCTGTTTGCTGTCGCAGATCAGTTGGATATAAATGTTTTAGGAGAGGTCACAGAGTTCAAACCAGAGCTAAAAAGGAGAGTGAACAATGCACTTTCATTCATCACGTGGACACAAACACGAGTCCGATGGGATGATCGTGCTGCTCTGTGTCCGCTGGATGTCTACATACTGAACATGTGCTGCTTTTTATCACTGCTGTCGGAGATTATCCCCCGTCATGCTGCAGCTAACAGCTATATTCAGACAATAGTGTTCTTCCAACTTAATGGCAACACGTTGGAAAAGGCTCTTCCCTCTTTCAACATGACAATGGCCAACGGTTCTCCCAGTTTGGAGTCCGGTTCCAAAACCTGGTCTAAAGCTTAAAAGCAGAAGAGTGCAGGCCGCTAGCAGCATGTTCAGTTACCACATATGGGCGTAATGTTTGGGCGTCCACATACTTTTGGCGACGGCGTGTTGTATGTTAGAGATACTGTGAATGTGTGCAGTTACATCATGATGTTAACATGACACGGTGCTCATTATGAGCAATTACACAGTCTCCCATCAGTGGTGTCTGACACTCAGTACCAACACACTCATCTTCTCATCTTCCTGATCTTTTCCTTTGACTCCCTGCTGTTATTTCATCATGCTGCGCTTCCCCCCCCCCCCGTAAAAGTTCATTAACCACATAATTATTAACGCAGCACAAAATGAGCGAACAACTCTCATTTGAGAAATGAATTAGGGTAAGCTTAATAGTTAGTCGTGGCTGAAGAGACTTGAGCTCAGAGAGATTTGGAGAGAACATCTTGTTTTCTAAATGAGCAGTTTTCGTGGATGATTTGTGTCATAAATATGCTGTTTTTGTCTTGATCTTTTAACACTTTGCTGTATGTCTTGTCAGTTTTATACTCTGGTCCTGAGTACGTACAGTTTTATTTCATTTCAACTGTATTATTTACAGTTAAAATGACAAATAAACTTGAACTTAACGCTTCGCACTGAGTTACTGGTTGAACTCACTGAACTGTGGATTACACCGAACATTTTTAATGAATGGCCATGTTTGTTAGAAGCTCCTTTCTGTCTCTTTATAAAGGACAGATGTGAGTGTAACAAGTCACTTTTCAGTACTTCATGCTTGTTGTTTACACTGGCTTTTTGTTTTTCTTTCTTTCTGTGTTTCCGTTCTCTTTTACTTTCCCTTTCTCTCCTTTTTCTTCCTCCTGGCTTTCCTTCCCCCCTCTCTTCTTTCTTTCTGTCAAGCCCTCCTTCCTCCCTTGTTCTTTCATTCCTTCTATATTTTTTTCTTTACTTTGTTTCTTTCTGTCACTTTTAACAACTTTTGAATAAGCTAATGTTAACAATTTGTGGCGGTCCTACCACAAGTATTTTACTTTTCACTCCAGTATAATCTCTAAACACAATTTCTGGTTAAGCATGTTTCGTTGTATTCTGGTTTACAGTATGACATTATGTTGCCAGGTTGAGTGCACGCATTTTAGTTAATGATCAAAGGTTTGAAGAGAGGGTGGTTTGAAATGTGTTAATATAGTTTACCTGGTTTTCTTTGTTTCTCCACATGCTGCTGCTGAGTCGTCTGCCCAAAAGATGAGCTGAAGGTTCAGGAAGACTTTTATGCTGAAAACAGGAAGTGGGAGAAGCCAACTGTGGTGGGCGGGGGAGCTCTGGACTAGATATTCTTAAAGAATGGCAGCATGTGGATATTTATTTTGGGTTTTATTAGTATTACCATTTTCAGTATTTACAATTACTGTTAGTTTTATTGGTACTTTATTGGGTTTATTTTGGGTGTTTATAATTGTATTGAGTTTTGTTATCTAACCCCCTTGTGTTCATGTAGGCAAGCCTATGGGTATATATACCCCTCTTTTTTGTGTCATTTGTAAGGTCAGGTTTGTTAAGTTCAGACTTCTGTTGGATTATTGTTTTGTTGACCTCAGTCTAGTTAAACGGCCCAGCTTTAGTATTTGTGCTTATGTGTTTTAAACACTTGCAAATAAAGCCTTTACTTTCAAAAATGATCCTTGTGTCCCACAATTATTATCTCAATTCTAAATATCACAATTTCTCTACCTTCCTCTTCTGTTCTTTTAATCAGCTGAATACACACACACACACTCACACACACACACACACACACACACTCACACACACACACACTCACACACAGACCTGTCAGAGTGCTTGACCTTAATTTCTGTTTCTCAGAGAAGAGTAAACACGAGGAGAAGGCATTAATGTCTGGAATATTTTACATTCATGCCACATGTGTTGCAGCGTAAACACTCTGTACATATGGAACAGAACGATAACAGGGATGCACTTAGAGAAAAGCAGCAGCAGTGATGCTCTTATCTCTGCACAAAGTGACGGGAAAAGGCTCGAGGCAACTTGAAAAGTGTTTGGGGGCTCAGAGCTGAGAGGCGTGTATATCATGTAATTAGTGGAGGGAAAACACATTTGGTATGTACACACCATCCATATTTCACGGTATTCTCTCCTTCTGATAGCAGCACTCTTCACTTGAAATAACAGTGAATTAGCTGTGACACTGTAAGATCTCTCTCTATATGTCTGTGGCTGTAATTTGACAGGTGAAATCACATGAAGTTCATTAAAACTTTATGTGTGATAGAGCTGTTGGCTGCATCCTCTTTCTATAGGTTCAGCTTCGATTTGGCAGCATACAACTGCTGCACTGCTGCAGCTCCACACAGTGGGGAAAGTACATTTACTCAAGGAACTAAAGCTTTGAGGTTCTTGTATTGTAAGTATTTCCATTTTATTGTACATTAGAGTAGATTAGACTCAACTTTATTGTCATTCCACAGAGTACAAGTACTGAGAAAACTAAATTAAGTTTAGCATGCCAGTAGCATGTATATGTATAGAAGTATAAATATAATAAACAGTAAGGGGTAGATACAAATATTCTAAGATATGAACAGTATGAACAGAAGTTACAGTAGGCATTAAACTTCCACTTCCACATTTCAGGAGGAAATACTGTACTTTCTATTCTCTTTTATTGTCTTTTATTCAATAGATTTCATCTCATGAAACATGACGCAGGCCCTAGAGAGAGCTCTAAATCCTTTGGAGTCTGCAGAGCACTGCTTAAACATTTGTAGGACTCTGTGGGGGGGTGCAGCTCTATCACCAGACTAAAATATTGATTTTGGATTATTCTGCAAAAGTGATACTGCGCTGAGCCGGGGCAGAAGCATCTCCGCAGCAGACAGGAAGAGAGTGGAAGTGGCGAGGTCTCTCCCAGGATGCGTTCTGGACTCCACCGGGCAGATGGGACAGAGAAGGATAATGAACTCCTGGCCGTCATGGACCACACCTCCCCACCGTGACATTTTAAAAGATCAATAAAGTTGATCCTTTCTTACCTTCAACTACGTAACAGTTAATAAAGAAGTGAAAATCTCAACCAGCTGTAATGCACAAATGCTTGTTGCTCTTGCTAATATAAAAGATCCTCAATCATATGCTTTTCTATATTTTTACTATACTACTATTTTCTCTCCTCAGTTTGCAGTTAATGCAGTTCCACAAACAATTTCTGATTCCTCAGTTCCTCTGCTGCATGTGACGCTTGTTTACCGTTAGCAGGAATTAGTAATTCGAGGAAAACATTAGTGATTTGAGGCTATAGACCGTCAGAAGGTTTCCCTCCCGACACCTGCAGACGGAGGAGCAGCAAAGTCAGAAATCTTTCCAGGCAGCGTCGGTGCCGTATTAAAGCTTTTCACAGCGATTTATACATTCAAATGTATTGAAATGATGCTGCATGTCAGTAGGTGGGGGGCGAAACTGGAAATGCCGCACATAGAAGGGGAGAGATGACGTGATGGTGCTCAGCTTGGCCTCCCTCATTATTTGCTTTCAGCTCATTTTAGTGATGCTTCACTGGCTGTGCATTAAAATACAATTAAATATAAATCAAATAGGGTTGAGTTGTATTAATAAAGTGGCCGTCTCTCTCCCTGCGTCTCCATTTCAACTTTTTCCCTTTTCTGTCTCCTCTGAAAATGAATATATCATCCTTGGCATATGTCAAGGATGATATCGTCCCTCTTGTCTTCTTTCGCTCTCCTTGTTTCTCTCAAGTTCAAGTTTTTTAAGATGGTGGTGCACATAGGGTCCCAGTAAATGTATGATTTGATGTTAAGTTATGACTGAAAGATTTCTGCCACATGTGTATTTTTATATGGACCTCGTTGGAATGGCAATTAAATAAACGTGAACTTTCAAATGCTTTCTTTGCATGAAACGGTAGAAGCTGTTGTTGAAAAAGCAAGTATATAATAATATAACTTGACCGTAATATAATATAATATAATATAATTCAGAGAGAATACAAAACGAATTACCAAACAGAAATTAGTCAAATGGAAAATATCATACATAAATGTATATACAAACATTTACATATACATACATTTGTGAATACAGTCTCACGATACTTCTGTACACAGACGCCTTAGCTTCAGGGAAAGGAAATCTGAAAGCGACACCATACAATGATATTTTTCCATCTTTGTGTCGACAGTTTGTGTTCGTCCCTTTCCTGTTTCACCACGACAATGTGCACAAAGCCAGCTCCATAACGAAGAACTTGACTGGCCTGCGCAGAGCCCTCCTGACCTCAACACCTTTGGGATGAACTGGAATGTCGACCGTCAGCGAGACCTTATCAGCCAACATCGCTGTTGGACCTCGTTAATGGTCTTGTGTCTACATGGGAGTGAATCCCTGCGGCAGGTTCCAAGAATGGAGGCGGTTATGCAGCATATTAAGGCCCATGGTTCTGGAGTCAAATGTTAAACAATGATATATGGGTTTAATGTTTTTGAGATGATGGAGGCTCTACACATTCATCTGCATGTACGGTATTTATTTCACCCAAACAGAGACATCTGCTCTTTACTGCTTCATTCTTAAGATTTGGGATTTGGGAAATATCTGGTATCTGGTTTGTTTATATTTTTAGCAGCAGAGAAAAAAAACCTCGCTCTTGTGCACAAATGAAACAGATGTCAAAAACTGCTTCCCACGCGCCCAAAGCCTTTTAATCTAAGGGAACCCTCGCATGTTGTGACAGTCAGGCATCATGAAGACCTCTTTCTGACTCAGTGTCAGGATGAAAGCGCTCCGGTTGGTGTGAATTCTCCTCTTTGTCGCTTCGTCTTTCCCCTCGGCTCTTCATGACTTTCCTCCCGTTGCTCTTCCTCCTCTCCTCCCTGAGGGTTTCCTCTCTTTTACTGTCACACTAACAAGGACGCAGACTTGTTCTGCGTGTGGACATCAGGTAAGGCTGTGTGCTGTTATAAAGCTATGCATCTACTTTCTATGTCTACTATATGGAGCATGGGAGATGTACAGTCTCTGCTCGCAGATGATCATGCGCAGCAGGAAGCAGTGGTGTCCTGCAGAGAATCAGACTGGACAGATCGGACTCAGGCAGCAGCTGAATGATGGTCTTAGAATTCATTTGATTGGTGCACTTGTCACTGAAAATCAGGGTTGTTTTGGTTCATAAAACCCAGAGTGGATGCAGTCCGAGGAGGTTGTAACGTGCTGCACATCAGCATGTTACATTATTATACATTTTAGCCATGTATTTTACTACATCTCCTGCTTTTCATGTGAGTCTGTTCATTCATGAGCCTCTAAAGCATCAATTCAACATAATGTTTTGCAAGTGAGGAGATTTCAACCTTCCTAATATTTAAATCAGTGGCTTTCAAAATCACACACAGCATGAGCGCCCCTTAGATGACTCATATGACCATTTTCTGATGTGCCACCTGTATTGTTGTCTGGTCACGTTTAGGCAACTAAAACCACTTGGCTAAGATTCAGGAGCGTTCATAAATGGGATACGAATCATGTTCTCTGACGTCAAAGTCACACATTTTGCGGACACAACCATAAGAAGTTAAGTGAAGAAGTTTGTTTATCTCAGCTTTTGTTTCTGAGAGAGGACGGTCACTAATCAGGTTACAAGTCAGGACTCGTTACTGTTAGCAGAGCAGAGCTCAGGGTTCGGTGGTTTTGGGTCCAGCGGACACCTACAGTATCTAATATTTATAATCATATATATTTATACCAGAAGAAAAGAATAGAGGACACCAGCAGTAGTACTGTCTATGTGTTCCAGCTCTGTGGGGTCTGTAGCAGCGGATAGGATGTAGATAACCAGGAAGTCATTTGGGAGAGGCAGCAGATTTATCACAGGTGACCCAGGGGAGGAGAAGGACACCACTCTGCTGCACTGCTGCATCTTTATCTCTTTTCTCATTCCACCACGCTCACATTCACTCCTTTCATGCTGTCGGTGCAGCAAACATCCTGAACAAAGAAAGCATCCATCCTCATTGTTAAATATCTGAAAAGATCATTTTATCAACAAATCTTCAGTTTGGATTTTCTGCCTTCTGTTTAGGCAACCAGACAAAATGTCCGATAACATCCACAGTCGGTGCATAAATACGATTATTGTGATGGCAGATTAACAACAGTCTCGGCTGAATGGGATCGTAATGACAAACCACTCGACTACACACGCAAACACGTGTTTGTCCTGCGTACAGACAAAGCAACATCTCAGCACAGCACTGAAATCTGCAGACGAAGAGAGAAAGAGACGAGCATGAGGAGAGACATCAGGATAAAAATGATTGAGTGGAAGGAAGCTGGAAACACAAATTCTCCTCATGAAGACGTCATCGTTGTAAACTCACCGCTGCTGCCATCACTGAGGAACATTATTGCAATAAAATACTTGTTATATTTCCCCCAATTTCTGCATGCTGCGTTTTTATTGTTCCATTTGCATTAGGTATGGCACCTCGGGAAGCACTCAAATCGCATTTGAGCGCGCGGAAATGAAATCAGAGGCCACGTATTGATGTTTCCCCTGAAGCAATTAATTCTGATTTATGGCCTTATTGGATGAGAAAGCTGAGCGACGAACTCAGCACACACAGTCATAAATAATGTTCCTCTAAAATGAAGCAGCACTCCGTCAGCGTTATATGGTCTCACGTCACTAAATGAAGTTTTGTTCCAATCTGAGATTATTTGAAAAATACAAATGACAACATGAAGCTGAAATAAAGTCGGGTAATTTCTTAAATCTAATAATAATTAATTGTCAGAATGGTAATGCTGTTTTTAGACTTGATTCATTTTAATTTAGGGAATCAGATAAAGAGGTTAAGGAGTTGTGTATCCTCAGAAGTGAATTGAATGTTACAGCAAAGGAAAAAAAAGACTAAAGAGGTAAGAAACAGATAGGAGACATTTTTAAAATGTCATTTATCTAATATACATATGTAATATATAATACAAGAAATAGTATATATATCATATTGTGATTTAATATACAATAAAACATGAAAAATATCAGGCCTATAATATAATATATTGTGAAAAAATCAAAGAGTAATTGACAAAACAATCTCACCTCAAGGCCCATATCACACATGGCAAATGAACTCCATCAGCTGATGAGTGACATGGTCGAAAGCTCAAGAACAGCTACTAGATAGACCTGGAGGTGAGATTGTTTTGTCAACTGCTGTTTCCAAGATGAAGAATGAGTTAAGCTCTCTTGAGCGATGGGGTCGTACGGGAACGCCTTCGCCCCATCGATGAGTTCGAGATGTTTTCATTCCCTCTCAAAGCTTCCAGAGCGTAAACTAAGAATCAAACAGGTTTGCAGGATGGAATAATAATATTATGTGAAATGTAAATGGATCACTTCCGTGTAACACAAGTCCAGCACATGCAGTGCTACAGTACACAGCTTCAAGTGTGTCTGCACTGAATATAAACATAAAGCAGGCAAACATAAAACACAACAGTTTCTGAGAGATTGAGAACTGATTGGTTATTTGCTGATAGTGAGAAAGAGCGCCATGTTATCTTGTTCTCTTCCGCTTGATTTCCAGCTGAGATGTCAGAGCCGAATATCCGATTCTCCTTCTTCTACCCCTCAAACATCTCAATACCAGATAAGAGACTACAGAGAAACTGGGTTACAAGGAGGGGTGAGGAAGACACAGAGGGGGGGTTTGTTATTTTACTTTGAAGCAGCGGAAGTGATTGTACCCTGTGAGACTTTTCCTTTTCCCTACATGTGCTTTTTTTTTCCTCACTGATTCACTGAATCACTGATCTCTTTGACATCCAGCCGGTGGAAAGCATCAAATGTTGTCGGCTGCAGTGAATCTGCACCTCAGACAACGACAGCACGGAAAAGTCTGCAAATAATGTATGAGATAAGGAGACTGTGGGCAAAGTGCACAGTACTGGACAGGTACATCGCACATCTAACATCTAACAATCTACTACAGTACCTTATGTCTTTATGAAAGTATAGCTCTGACGCCAAGGAGCATCTCTGAGGTGAAAGAGGTCACAGTCTCCCCCCACGTACAAGCCACCTGTTATTATGTCATCAACGTCCCACACTTCAGTCAAGAGTACCGTCATTGTTTCTAACAAATATTCATGACATTTTCCACAAGACACTTTTTCAGAAAGCAGCAAACCAAACAAAAAAAAAACAAAACCAAAAATTCCCTCCCTTTCTTCCCACGTAGCTCTCTTTTTACACCTAAATAATTCAAAAATAATGGCATCAGTTTTTTCCTTTTCAAGCACTTCCATATTATTTAGTGCCACGTTAATGCCAGACATATTGGAGTAGGAGAAAAACCTAAGTTTCCCAGAATGTAATTTGGACTACAACTTCCATGGCATGAAACATTTCAAAAGCATCTACTACATATAAGAAATGTGTGTAAGATTATTTGTTAGTTGCCAGTTTGGGCTTCTGTCAGGTTCAGAACACAGGAGAAACAAACAGGTGCAGCTCTCCACCTCCTGCAGCTGCAGCGACCCGCCCGCAGCAGGCTGAAACACTGATTCAGCAGCGTCTGCACTCCCGCATCACCTCGGGGAAACGGCCAGAAATCCCGCTGCAATAACAGCACATCAGGTGCCTCAGCGGAGAGCAATCAATTAACAGCAAGCGGTCTGTGGCCGCTAATGCGTCCATCTTTTCTCTCTGTCGTACTGTAAAACCTCGCTCTGCTGTTCTCTCCATCCCTCATGTCTCTCTCTTTGTTTGAGGAGAGGACTTCAAAGCCAGCTGTGGTCACAGCAGCCGACTCACAGCTCGGGCATAAATATCCCATCAGCAGTGAAAAGCGCACGGCGTCCCGACTGAATACAGTAAGCTGCTCCGACACTTTCATTAAATATTTAGTGATCCAGGCAACTGTGGGTGCACAGCGTGTGTGTGTGTGTGTGTGTGTGTGTGGATGGGTGGGTTGCAAACAGAAAATGATTGTGTGTGTGTGTGTGTGTGTGTGTGTGTGTGCGTGACGGTGTTGGACTGTGGGAGTGTGATATGATGAATTAAAGACAGTTGGGGGTTGAAGAGATACAACAGCTATAAAACATCAGAACAACAGAGAGGAAATTAGAAAAATCTGAGTGTGTGTTTGTGTGTGTGTGTGTGTGTCTATGCTTCTACATATATCATAGTATCATAATCATTGTGTCCCCATTTACGCTCTGCAGCCAAACTAGCTGCTCTGTGAGGCTGCACTTGAGCTAAATGTTAGTTTAGCATGCTAATTAGCACCAATCACAAGGTGCAGTTGAGGCTGATGTGATTAGTTTTGCAGTTATTTGGTCATAAACCAAAGTATTGGACAATGTGACATATTGGCATTAAATGAAAAGCGAAAGGGGAGCTGCACTGATTGTACGTATCAAAGTGTGTTGGGGAGTATATATATACATATCTATATATATACATATCTATATATATATATATACGTATATACAGCCGTATACGAGAGCCCCAGAGGGAGCTGTGTGAAGTCTGATAAAAGTCCTTGAGTTGATGTCACTTGAGTCAGTGTTTGAAAATGAAAAACATCTTGGGTTGTGGAATTAGAAAGAGGAACACACCCCAGTCTCTGTGGTTTTGCTGAAGCAATTTTTAATCCTCAGTGTTACAGGAGTTCACTGCTAAATTGGTGAAGTACTCTTTTAAAGCATCCATCCTGTGGGTTTCATTAATATCTGTACCAATTTTAATGCCAAGCTGTCCAATAGCTGTTGAGACCACCGTGAACCCAAAATGTAAACCTAGTGGGATCAACAAAAGTCTGCAGGGTTCATCGCCTGGGAACCTTCGATGTCTGTGCAAGATGTTGCGCTAATCCTTCGAGTAGATGACGCGATATTTGGCTGGAAAAACTTGAATCACTTGATTGCGCTACAGGAAGAGCATCACCAAAGTAATTCATCCAGTAGTTGTTAAGATACTTCAGTCTGGACCAAAGCGGTGGACCGACCGACAAACAGGCCGACACTACATCCCCAGAGCCACGCATTCACAAAGACAACCAAAACAAGCATGTAGGAGAAACAGAGTGATGTTTGAGAGAGTGAATCATTTGTTGTGTGTGTGTGTGTGTGTGTCAGCGGTGATGAATGGCCGTGTGCTGCAGGACGTCTCGGGGCCGGTGGCCGTGATGATGGCAGAGCAGACTGTTCTAATGAAAACTGACTGCGAGGCTCAAGTTCAGCAGCAGCAGAGACTTCAGGCAATATTTCACTTCAGTATCACACTGTCACTTTTATAAAAACACTCTGCCGGCTCCGGATGAATCCACCTGCACTCAACCTCACACACTTTTTCCTCTTTTCTTTTGTTGTTTACAGATCTGTTGGAGTCCGTACAAGAGTGCAGGAGACTGATGAATTGTTCATTTTCCAACACATTTGATTGTCTGTGGGGTACGAACAGGTCAACGAAAGAGTGATTTCCCCCCAAAGTAATATAGTTGGATCATTTTCAGAAATCTGAGGAGGTCAAATTATTTACAAAGGAAACAGCAAAGATGACAGAAGTCTGTCTCTATATATATATATGTGTATTGTCATGTGTATAGACTCTATACATGTATCTACACACACACACACACACATATCCTTTCTTCTCTGTTTAAAAAAGCTTGTGAAATCAATGCTTTCACATGAACATGAAGCGTCTAATGACCTTAGGAGACTAACATGCATGTAATCATGAATCACGTTCATGTTAGAGAAACGTTTAACTAATGTTTCCAGTGCGAAATCCTATAATCAAAAACAAAAACCTGTTCTCAAGCTCGTCTGCTCTTCTTTCCACGTGAACCTGAGTGATCCGTGAGTTTACCTTCAATACAATCCTCCTTCTCTGGGATGCAATGGAAACGATTAAAAAGAGCTTTGAAACCAGTGTGTCAACAAACAGAAGGTAATCCTGAACAGGATGATTGCTGAGCGTCTGTGTGTGTGCATGACTTCACCCTCGTACGTCCAGCTATGAATCACTGTGTACAAGATCTTTTACGGACGTGCACCTGCTCACACTCTGCTTGTGAATGTGTCTATATGGTCCCCACTCATCTCGGCCAAGGGCACTGCAGTCGTTCCTCCTGACAGACGAGTCCCTCAGAGCCGAGAAGCTCCTCCCGCCCCCCTCCTGACAACATCTCCATCAGTCCTCTGTCTTCATCCGGCCATCTCCTGCTCGTGCCTCCTTCTCCCCCTCGTGTTTCCCTCTTCGAAGATGAAGAGGGGTAGACAGACGAGTATATGAGGCCCAGCATGGAGCCGTGGTAATGACGCCTGTGATGGAGACGATGTGCAGGACGAACGGATGGATGGATGGTGGAGGGAGGGGTGAGACAGCACAGCAGGAGGTCGAGGCAGAAAAGATGAGACGAAAGTTGAGCTCAGCACTGAGGGACTGATGGAAGAAGAGCAAGGCGGCACTTCAAAAAACATTATTTAAGACTGGACTTCATGTATCCTCCCCCCACCTCCCATTTCGCCTGCTCCCTCTTTGCCTTCCACTGCCAAATGATGAAATGCGCTATCAATAGTGAATGTGTGAATTCTGCATTTTTCAGGCACTCAGGCAACATAGAGAGCTGTACAGTAACTTCATATACGTGGTACATATGGGTGAGAAACGCACTCCTTCACGCCCACCAGGAGGCTGCCAGCCAGCGTTATCTAACTCCCACAGACGGCCAACGGCTGAAAAAAAACCAGACTCTGCTTGAAAATGGACTGAAATTGGGTCATGTTCTAATTTGCTGAGAGTGAGAGTGGAGAGAAGAGTGAAAGGCAAAGATCAGACTGACAAAAAGAGGAGAATGGAAGAATAAAGCTGCTTTCATTCAGCCCCATCAAAACACCCAAAAGCGAAGAATCTTCTTTCGCTCGAACTGTATTAGAGGATCTTTTTAATGAATGACCACAGGCTGAAGAGGGAGGCGTGGTGGGTTTTATTTCCTTCTTTTCTACATTTTGATCAACATTTTTCTTCACAGCAAATGATGAATATTACACTACGAAACAAGTTGCAGATGTCACGTGTTATTTCTTGACCCACATCTCAGTGTTTCACACGATGTGTCACTGCGGCTCTGCACCAGTTTTATTAACAGACATTTGGGAGGGAAAAAAAACAAAACCGTTCACACGTCACAGAGATTCATCAGCCATCTGTGAGCAGCTCGAGACAAAGAGTCACTTACAGAGCTGGCACCTTGTCATGATGACAGCTGGAAAAACAGAACATTTACAACACCATTTTTATGTTTTATGTTCGCTCCAGAGCTGAAATCATTAGTTGAGAATTCAATCAACAGAAAAATTGATTAGCAACTGTAATTAATGAATCGTTGAAGTCATTTTGTAAGCTGAAATGTCAATCGCTCCCTGGTTACATGTTATAAACAGTCAAGTTTTAGACCATTGGTTAGACAAAACACGGTATCTGAAGATGTCACCTGGAGCTCTGGAAACCAAATAATGAATTATTTAGGTCCAAACTTTTCTGTCTTCTCTGAGAACCGTGTCGTATTCTTCTTCGCATCACAGAACAACCGTGGGGTCAAATTAACAGCTGAATGGATTGTAAATGTCGAGAATACAACCTGACAGCAGGATACATGTAATGAGTGTGAGTGAGGGAATACAAAGAGTAATGTGTGAGAATGCAAAGGGTGTAGCCGCTGTAGCTTTTCTATTTGTGTCCTGCTCCTTTCTGCTGTAATCTGTCCACGAAAGCATGAACATGCTGCAAAAAACAGCTGCATATTCTGACTTTTAAAGAAGACAATCTCTCTCCTGCTGAGAGAATTTATTTGTATCTCAACAGGTTGAACGGTTCTGTAGATGAAGTGCATCGAAAGGGTTTTGCTGCATGTGCAAGAGACTGGACTGCTCATACGGAAACTTAATTAAGGTCCAAAGTTTGGGAATGTCGTTATTTTTTCAGGTTATAAAATGAGGAGGTGCCTCAATTTATGTTTTGACCTGATTAGAGGGGAAGTCAGGGGGTCTATCACGATTCATCCTGTAAGGACCATGAATGTCCAATTTCACTGAAATTCATGGCACGCACACACACACACACACACACACACACAAACTGTCAAAAGAAGGAAAGGAATAAAGTGCATAATCTCCCCCCCTGTCTCTCTCTCAGTGGTCATGAATAATTTCTCTGCACGGAGAAGAACAGATTTTCTTCCCAGGTAAGAAACATCTAGGCCAGAGCACTTCAAAGCTCATGTTTTCATAATGTGGAGTTACTGTGAGAGACACACAGAGAGAAGCTGCGTGGATCAAACACAGAGCATCATCATCATCATCATCATCATGGAGGAACAGGTCATATTCTGATTCAAACACACACACACACACACACAGCTGCTGACATTACAGTGTGTGAACTAGGTTTCAGTGTTTTCCCATGATTTTAAAATGACTACTTCACGCAAAAAACAGGATTTTACCCAATAAATACATTTTGATTTTAAGCACAGAACTGCAGATAATTAACCATAAAATAATGTTTTGTTTTCCACTTATTTCTTTGAAACACAACC
The DNA here is from genome assembly GCF_043641665.1 of Enoplosus armatus. Classification (NCBI taxonomy): domain Eukaryota; kingdom Metazoa; phylum Chordata; class Actinopteri; order Centrarchiformes; family Enoplosidae; genus Enoplosus; species Enoplosus armatus. The sequence goes on from NC_092186.1 coordinate 1,941,124, forward strand.
ATCTAGTATTGTCTGATCTTTTTTGACCTGTTTTAATACATCTTAGCATGCAGCCATTTCACAGCTTTGTTTTGGTGGTTTGGTTTATTGTTTTCCGTCATATTTAAGTAGAGTTTGTGAGTTGTTGTTTATTGTGTCATGCACATACAAGGGAGCATCACACGTGGCCTCAGGCTCTACCACTAAAACCTTCCACAAAAACGTCCTTCGTGTGTTTTATGATCATCCGACCAGAGGAAGTCATTAGAAAAGGACATTTTTATTAAAAAGTGTAGTCTTTCAATTATTATATAATGAGCAATAAGACTGAAATACATCTCATCCTCACTAAAGTCACATAACAAAGTTTTGTTCTTCTCAGAGACCATTAAACCGACTGGTAATGTCCCTGAATATGACTGTGGACAAGAGTGATGCCATGTGTTATTTCGGCTGTTTTAATCAGTGCTTTGAGCTTATTATTTGGTTTCAATGAAAAAAGAAAAAATCTGTAATAAAAAATGAGCAAAATAAATATAAATAAATGAATAAATTACATAAATAAATGATCCATAGAGACAAAAACCTGCTGGAAGAAGCAACAGGTTCCAGGCAGAGAAACGCACCAGAATCCCAGGGGAAATTTGGGAAACAGTGATGGCAACACCTCCCACCCAGACCTTTTTACACACACACACACACACACACACACACACACATTGTGGGCCCGGGGATGGCATCTGTTCATCTAACAGAGAGTGATCTGATTTGACAACAGGCATCTGTGCCCTGCAGACTCCCCTCACCTCAGAGATCTGCCACCTTCACTCTTATTTACCCAAACACACACACACACACACACACACCGACTCACCCGCTCCCTCTCTCTCCTCCATCACTTCCTCTTCCCTTCATTACATGCAGACCTCCCCTCCTCCTCCTCCTCCCCGCCTCCTGTCCTTCATCCTCCCATCATTTTCACTTCTCTGTAATTCAAAGTGAGGCAGCAGATCACAGGAAGAAGCTGAGGGCTGAACTGAGACGTGACTGTGAAGATAAGGTACTGTATAATGTTTCCGGGAGCTGTGCAATATGACACACTGTGTCTCCATCATGGATCGAGCTCTACAGTCAAGCTGATGTTGAGCTTATGAGGATTCATGTTCATTTCAGACTGAAGTCAACTCATTTAAGTGAAAGTGCCACGATGCCTGGGTGGGCTTTTGGAGGTTTTGAGTTCAACTTTGGTGAAAACTGGCAAAAGAACTCACACTGTTGACAAACTGATCAATCCAGCTAGCTTGCAAACTGTTGTGGCTGACTAGTGCTAGCATGTTTAGCGTTTCCTCCTTTTCAGAATGTCACGTGTGTCACTGTCGGTGTAGCCTCTTCACTTCGTTTTTCAGGTTTGAAACCTTGAAAATGGTGATCTGTTAACTGGTACGCATATGTTGGGAAATAAGCTTTGAAACTTACGTTTCAAAGGGGGAAATCTTTATTTTGAAACATGTACATTTGCACTCACATTGCTGACTGTTGAGTTTACAACACCCACTTTTCAGAGATCTGCCCATACAGCTGCGAGCTTGTGAGTCACATGCATTTTCTTTTCAGCTTACAAACAAACGTAAACATGCTGAATATTTTGAGTAGACCCTCTTTTGTCACTCCTCCAGTATGAACACAAAGCCTGTTTAGGATTAGTGTATGGAATTAGTTCAGAGCTTCAATGTCTCTCGGACTTACAGACTTCCAACAGCACCAAACACACTTTCTGCTCGTTCAAGCAAAGGGGGGAACTGCTAAATATCTCCGAGTGTAAACTCACACCAATACACAGTCAGGTGGACTGAGTTCAGTTGATTCGCAGGATTTGTTCCATACTTCACTCGGGGAAAATAAATAAATCAGCCCTAAAAAAATGTCACAAATAATTTCTTTAATGTCAAATTAAAGCTCTTTAAGCGTATCTGACACACACACACACACACACACACACACACACACACACACACACACACAGTGAGTAATGAACTCATATGATTACTTGTCACAGTTATAATTACCAATGAGTGGTCTTGTCACTAATTGCTAAATTATCAAAGCTGAATGCAGAAACAGAGTGAGGTGTAAGTGCAGTTATATAACAACTCTGTTTCACAAACTGTAGACACAGACTGGCACACACACACACACACACACACACACACACACACACACACACACACTCACACACACACACACACACACACACTCACACACACACACACACACACACACTCACACTCACACACACAGGAGCCACATGTTCTGTAATGGTGCTGCTGATGGGGATGTCACGGTGGGAAATTGACACCTGCAAGGAAGTGTGTGTGTGTGTGTGTGTGAGTGTGAGTGTGTGTGTGTGTGTGTGTGTGTGAGTGTGTGTGTGTGTGTGTGTGAGTGTGTGTGTGTGTGTGTGTGTGTGTGTGTGTGTGTGTGAGAGAGAGGCTGGCTCTCTTGTTAGATTAGTCAGTTACATGACATTTCATTTAGATATTAACTAACTTTGCCATCTTTATTCTAAATCTGACATGACATCACATCACAAAGACGTCATCACTCACATTTAATTTGGTTTGTATCTGTTGCTATGGGAAACAACAAGGGACACAATCCATAACATCTACCCTCCGTCCGTCAACACACACATAAACAGACACACGCACACAGTTCGATCTCAGCAAACATGTTAAAGCGACAGCTTAACCTCTCTTTTGTCAGCGTGTCTGATAGTCGGCCAGCTGCAGAGAGACGAAGCCTTTTGTCTCGTATAAAAGAAAATAAACCCGGCATTTGATCTCTTTCCAAGTAGAAGATTTGTGTTTTTTGGACAGATATTGCGTTCACACCTGCAATCTCAGCTCAATTCGGCATTTGTCGACAGCTTACTGCCTCCTTTCTTATGGGAATTACAACGAGACGAGGAAAACTGGAATTTGAAATGAAGATTTTCTCTCTAAAGTGGCAGCAAATGCCGCCTCTTGTCAATGTTGCACCTTGCATGAGATTTTAGAGCTTTACAAGCTTTACATTTTCTTATCTCGACCTGTTGTTACAAACTGATTTCGTTTAGTGTTTAATTGCACAACCCACACACGGACACACCATCTAAATACATGATCTTTCTCCTTTAGGGTCTCTGAAGAGGTAAACAAGCTTTGTGGTGTTCACCCACGTCTGGGCAACAAAAATCAATTCTACTGTTGATCAGTGTGCGGCTTCCTGCCCCCCAGGGACCACTGTCTAATCCTTCATTTAATCCTGAATACGAACCGGTCACTTTTGTTATAATGGAGATGTTTTTTTTAAACAAAACAAGAAGACAAATCTGGACATTTATCAGAAATGTATTTTGAACATTTACAGTGTTTTTGATTACTTTGAAAACACTGTATGCAGAATGTGATCTGGCGTGGGACCGGTCTATTGTCCACAGAGAGTGAGTACCGATGGCATCAATACTTTAGGCATGAATTTATTTCTTTGCCTTCTCTGACAACTTCTTTGACGTGCTCCAAGATGCAAAAATGTATGAATCCATGTGTGTGCACTGAATTGAATTATGATCTCCGAATCTGAACACAGTGACCATCTCAAAATACAAAACTATCTGTTGTCTGATTCTAGCATTAGTCCAAAGTCAACCAAGATGTCACCTGCAAATAACCAAATCTCTGGTCGCTTGGCTCATAAAAGTGGTGACGGTGAAACTTGTGATTTGAATTGTTTTATCAGATCAGCGGGAGGAAATTACACATTTTTCTGGACACTCCTGGGACCGCTGGAGAAGCTGGAATAGAGTTAGAATGAATGAGCGAACATCACGTTGACAGAGAAAGTGGAGGAAAAAGCATGTGTGTGTGTATTGATTGTGTTCAGCAAGAGGCCTGATTGTCTGAGCTGACAGAAGAGGAGGAGGAGAAGTGAAGGGCATCTCCTCCACCATAAGGTCCAATTTGTCCCCCATTCACCTGAAACTATGATACCATCAACCGCCTTCCTCACTGCTGATTGAAGACAAACGTGACCCACAGCAGTTCCACCACATGTTCACCAGCTGCAAACAAAACATGCAGCAAAAAAAAAAAGACAAAGCCTTCAAAATAACATCAAGCCATCAAATAAATTGTGATTTTTGAATATTTTTGATCACACTGTTGGTCACTTGTCCTCACTTTAGTTTCTCTGGATTCTTTGGTCACTTCTTAGTTTTTTTATCCTAAGCACCTTAGTTCAATTTGTTGTGGACGACAGTCAGTCCTGTAAGGTCCAATAGGAAAGCAGCGGGAAGTGCCTGTGCACTGTTCTTTAACGGAGGTGGGGAAGTTAACCCAGACATACACATGCCAAACTAACCAGTTACACCCACTGTTACTTACCGGCTGGTGAGAGCCGCTGCTTCCCAACAATTGCCAATTTCACACTTGAAAACACATTTTGACAAACGACACAAAGGTGAGATTTACGCTTTATCGGAAATGGGATTTTTTTGTGTTTTACCAGAGAAAAAGACTTCAGTGTCTAACTAACTGTCCCTCCTCCGTTAAAGAGTAGCACACAGCCACTTCCTGGAGCTTTTCTATGGGACTTTCCAGGACCGTCTCCCATGCATTGAATGAGACAGCCCTGTTAGTTTAATCACTGCGCGTGATATATTCAGCTAAATATAAAGCGTATTGGTTGTACATGAACATGTACGTGCAGTATTAGCAGACACAGACAAACAAAGACAGCCTGGTTGTTCTGAACATTTACTAGCTAACGTGTTAGCCTCTGTTATAACCCTTCTCATGTCCCAATCCACCTGTTTTCAATAAAGATGAGAAATTACACAATGAAATAGCCAACTCAGGGTGGGGGGAGGACTACGACTGTTGCTAACTTGCAAATGTTGGCCAGGAGACACAATCTTTGATAAATATCTTCTGAACAGCCTCAGCCTCATTAGTGCAGTATAGTGATAAACTCAATAGCATTTAATAAAAGAGCCACTCAACTGAATCCGTTAATTTTTAAAACCACTTAATTAATATGTTTCAAATGTAATTCGTTGACTATTGATGGGATTTCTGGCAACCATATCTAACACCTCAGAGGTCAATTAAGGATTAATTAGTGATGACCCTCTTAATCCCTTAACATACAAACTGGTAATTGAAGTCAAGTAGCCTATCTCTTAATATCTACTTCATTTGTTAGTTAAGTGGTTTTCAAATTAAGGTATTTTTAAAGGGTTAGGAAAATGAAGCGAAACACCTTGTTTCATTGCGATAACTTTACCATTTTCAGTGACTCATGTCCTTTGTTGCCTCATTCCTGCTACATCCTCCATTGTGTTCAGCCGGACAAAATGGGACTCCAACTTCTCCCCCTGCACCATCACTTTGATTTGAACTAATAAACTGTCAAGTCTCTGTCGAGGAAAAAAAAAACCTGGATTGGTTTTTTATTGAAGCTCAAGAAGGCAAACACCGCTCCACCGACCACAGATAATCCCTCATCACCACATCGCTCTCCTCCCTCTGCCATCCCTCCGTCCCTCCACCCACTTTAATGTTTTGAGCTTAGCTTCAGGACTCCACGCTCAAAATCAATACGATTACTTGAGCAGACCTGTGACCACACATTACACACAACACACACACACACACACACACACACACACACACACACAGGCACTCTGAGACAATTTGTAGCAGGAAAATACAGAATGAAGTATGTAGGCTCAGACTGGAGATAAGCAGACTTTGAATAGCTATCTGGCTTCTGGAGAGAGGGAACATGAAAAAAACTGTTAATGGCAATGACACACACACACACACACACACACACACTGATATACACCATGCTCTGTTTACTTAATTATGTGTCCTTCATGCTGATAAAAGTGTTTGTGAGGTCCAGAATCCATCACTGACACTATCGCCTTCTACTTACTGGAATTGTGTGATTGGAGGTTTCCCGGCAACGCTGTCGCCAATCGATATCAAGAGACTGCAGGAACTTATGCCGGACACACACAAACATCACACACACATGTACGTGCTTCAGGAGGTGCGGCAATATGTTTATAACCTATTTTTGTACAGATTTAAAGCGAGAGTCTCTGTTTTATCTTTTTTTATGTAGCTTTGTCTGTAACTTAACCTGCTTAAATATAAGCCAAGTAATAAAGTCAAAGTAGAAATCTAGCTAAGCTAATAATGCTAATACTAATCGCTCTACAATCCGACACACTTGACTGAAGCGTATTGTGTCCACAGCTGAAGGGTCGACGTACAAAGAGGAGAAAAATATAATTCAGGCTGAGTGAGACATTTCACAGCAAAAGACAAGATGTGCTGCACGGATGAAGATGAGGAGAAAGAAGGATGAAGTCAAATAAAGGTTTCACACACTCGTCCCTTTTCATCCAACACACTAATATCACCTCCCACACACACCCACACACACACACACACACACACACACACACACACACACACACACTTATGGTGTTGCTAGTAATGTTGTCCATTTGTCTCAGTGGCCGGTCCTGTCTTTGTGCCATCAGAGCGCTATCCCAGCATGCTCTGCTTTATTCTCTATTTGGCTTAATGTGGTTGGATGTGTGTGTGTGTGTGTGTGTGTGGGGGGGGGGGGGGGGGGGGGGGTCTTTGTGGTGGACAGGGTGAGAGGACTATGATGAAATGAGATACACTGGTCACTGCCTCATGCAGCACTCTTGGCCTCATCATCTTGTGTGAGTGTGTGAGTGTGTGTGTGTGAGTGTGTGTGTGTGTGTGTGTGTGTGTGTGTGAGTGTGTGTGTGAGAGATGGTTATTGCATGAGGACAGCAGGAATGAGGAAGTGGGGATGTGATCAGCTGTCACTGTGATGCAGGACAGGGCTCCTTCCTCTCTCTCACACACACACACACACACACACACACACTACGTTGGACTGTAAAGGACATGTTTCACTATTTTTTTTAAAAATTGTTTTGATTAAATTATTGGAACGAAGGATAAATGTACAGAAATGAATGATTTGAGTTTGTGATTATATTTATAATATTGCATAGCTCTATTAATCAAACTATTATAATGGTTCTGTGTATTGTTACTGAAATGTGTTTATTGCATGCAGTTTGTGAATGCCTGTATTTCTGAACGATGAGGTCATGTGGTGTTGACTTTGTTTTGTTGTGTGTTTCTAAAGTCAGGCTTTACGAACAGCTCAATGATGTTATGAGACGTAATGGACTGAAAGGTGCTGCTAGCAGGACTTTAGATTGTTCTCACATTAAGCCCATCACATTCAATGGTTTGATTATATTCACTTCAAGAGGAGGTATAATGTGAAGGTCTTGGTGTGTTTGCTTTGTGCATCTACAGTGTGCGCCTTCTCAGCGGATCTTTCGTAGTTTGAGACTATTTCTATGGTGTAGATCTGGTCCACTTCTTCCCCAGAGGCCAAGGTCAGTATTAATTATCACCAACATAATGATTCGGAGTTTTCTAACACGCCTTTGACCTTCGCTCTGCCAGTGAAATCTACACTGTCACATGATTTTTCCGCTTCGTCCATTAATGCTTGATTGGGGCCACAGAGGAGGCCTTGGCAGGGGGCTGACAGCGCTGTCACACTCTTTAAATCACAGCAGAACGACTCATCTCGTAGTCAAAGTGTAAGATTTATCTTAATACATGTAGAGGATTGAGATTAATACAATGACGACATTATTTGGTGGGATTTTTGACAGCTATTTTCAGTTATAAATTTAAAAAATCTCATTTGTTAACATTTTTCTGCTGCTATCTGTATATCCTCGGGGACCAAAGCTGCCATCTAATCCCTGTAATGGAAAATCTTTACAGGCGTCAAAGAGGTGTGATCACACACAGCTGCAAGAAACAGCCCAATGAAACTACAGAGCCTGATATCAAGTCTCACAGTGAGATCACACATCAGCAACAACTCAATGAATCCACAGAGAACGAACACACAAACACACGCGCAGTGTAACATGTCAGCTGTAAAAACCAGGCTGGGATTGGATTAGTTGTAACACAATCAGATTTCTGCCCACACTGACCACACTGTGAAATGATATCTAATCGGGGTTCCTGCCGAGGGACCCAAAGGTGAACGAAACACACACACCTCGCAAACACGCGCCTGGCCTTACCAACAAGGTAAGAAAAAAAGTGACATATGAAGGAAAGAACTACCTTCTCTCTCATAAAACATCTTTCTCACACTCTCACACATTCCCATTAGAGCTCTGCGTCTTCACTAGAGCTCCCATAATGTGCATGTGAATCCTATCATCAGCTCAACAATAATATACTACGTGTCTCCATTTGCGCCCTTTGGACCATTACACTCTGTGTGGGATTCAGCGTGGACAGAGCTCACACACACACACACACACACGTCTCAAGGAGGTTGATAATAGGCCTATGAATCACGCCGAATCCCATCAGCAGCCGAACAAAGCCGGGTCTCAATTTGCAACCTCTGGACCGTTCCATTCGGCAAGGATTCTGTAAGAGATGCGGAGGGTCAGCTCTCCATCAGCCCCGGCGCTGCAGACACGCCGCCTGCAGCTCATTCCCCACGGCCCTATTCCCTGTTTAATGGCAAATTCAAAAGGGATTCACAGCCGGGAGGTTCACAGCGAGCCGTGGCCTTGAATATGGTGTAATCTGACTGTCTGCGGTGCATCCTGAACAACCCAACGCTCCAAACTTAATGGATACCTGAATGGCTGAATATGAATTGTGAGTCTCTGAATGTGTGTGTCAGTGTTTGATGAGTGTGTGACCCCGCGTTGTAGTATCCTTCTAAAAGACTACTACTGCTGTGCATCACTACTGTATGGAACTCTTCTACTTCCACATTATCCGCCTGTACCATTTTCAAAAGAATACTGTATGTAGCTTAATTGAAGTGCTCATTAGTTAAAATGCCACAGAAAAAGCAGTATGAGATGTGATTTCAAGACTCATGAAGGATGTAACAAGATCATTAAAGTATAAGCTTTGTGCTGTTGTATATTTTTCCTTATTATCAACAAATCCCCTGAAAAGACCAAAACCAATAACGTGTTATTCATCCCTCAATACCGATGACTTCCCTATTGTCTGTGGCTCTCAGCTCAAAGCCCATTGGTTCCTACTGAAGGCCATGTTTTAAAAAAACAGTTCATTCGTTTTGTAAATTAGCTGGGCACTGCAGTTAGCAAACTAATGCATTTGTTTGGGACTATTTTCATTGGCGGATTAATCCACATTTGGTACTCTAGTGAGTATTTGGGGCAGCAGGACGGTGTGTGTGGGATTGAGTCAAAATAAACTACAGTGTGTGTGTGTGTGTGTTCATGGTGATGAAGGAGGATGTCACCCAGTGCAACAGTGTGGCTCATCGATGTGTTTTTAATAGTTTTTGGACAACAATGGAGCTCTGTGGCACACCGTTCTGCTGCCGAAAATACTCTCTAGAGCACCAAATGTGGATTCATCCACTGCTGAAAGTAGTCCCCAACAGGTTTTAAGAATCATTAAGCATAATATCGCACAGCAAAAACATAAATGTGTATAAATATTGACAGGCAAGAGAAGGAAACTCATCACTTGTTGTCCTCTTGCATTAATCTTTGCAGGACAAAAATCTGCCGACATATTTTACTCATGTCACAGGAGCTTGTGAGGGGCATTTTACTATTCCTATAACTCAGGGACGACATGGTCACAAATCCTGAAGGGGCTAAAGGGGCAAGTGTTCGTGTGTTGGTGTGTCCACATGTCTGAATCTAGTTGGTAAAATGAGGCCAGCGTGAAGCCAAGTCGATCTAGCATCAACTCGCTGTCATTTGTCACTGTCTGTCCCCAGCTGTCAATCATCATCTCCGTTTGATTGACAGGAGCAGAATAGAGGGTTCAAAATGCTCCGTTACGATGAACCAAACTACAGGCCAATGTGTGCGGACAGCAGGTCAGCTGACGCGGCCTGGCAGGTGATGCAGAAACACATGCAGGGGAGGCCGTGTGATAGATGATGTGAAGCTCCACACAGGTGTGCAGTCCTACAGGACACACCGGTCTGATGAAGGACATGTATCACAACACACAGGGAAGGTTTCATTAGACAGCCACCACTTCACAAACACATCCTCTGGATCCAAGATCATCACTCAACACCCGGTCTTCTTAACTTTCTGTTATCCTCACATGGCTTTCTTCAGGATTTATATTGTCTCTTGTTAAGTCTTTTATGTCCCATCTTGGTTTTCTACATCCCTCTGTGGTCTTCTGTTGCCCTCACGAAGCTTTCTACTGTCCCAACAATGCTCTCTAGTGTCCGATCCTGACAGTCCTATCGTGGCTTTCAGCTGTCTCATCATGGCTTTCCACTGTCCTCACAAGATTCATGGATCTCTACTGTCCTAAAATCATGAATGTCTACTGTCCTCGCAAAGCTACAGTGGCGTTGCCCTGTCTTGATGAGGCTTTCTACTGTCCCATCATGGCTACTGTCCTCACAAGGCTTTCTACAGTCCGATAATGATCTTCTACTGTCCCAACAATGATTCCCACTGTCCCATCGTAGCATTCTCCTGTGTCCTCACAAGGTTTTCTACTGTCCCATCCTGGCGTTACTACTGTCCTTACAGGATTTTCAAATGTGCCTAATGTGCTCACGAGCTTTCTACTGTTCCACCGCGGTTTTCTGTTGTCCTCGCGTGATTTCCTGTTGTCTTCATAAGGCTCTCAGGTTTTTGGTCATTTTCTACTGGGATCTTTCAGAATGTCATGGCTGCATTTATCAACGATACTGATGCCCCCTACACAGGCATTTGGGAAATAATTATTAGTAAACGCATTTGTTTGACGTAAGAACAGTATTGAATACACAGCCAGTTTTCCACAAATACCTTCATCGGGGCTCAGTCTCATGAAGAAGGAGCTGCCAGCTGTGACAAACAAACTAGAAACAATAACAGAACAAAGCACAGAGGAGCAGGAAGGGTAGAACACGACTGTCTGCACATGAAAAAGGAAGTTTGGGGGGTGAGATGAAGGGAGACACAGGGGGGTGGACATGAGGAGAGCTACTGCTGTCATAACTGACACAGATGTTAACAAGACCCACTGCATAATGCAACGTATGGGCTTCCTGCTCCTCTGTTCATGTACACACACAAACACACACACACATGCTTTTACACATGAGCACACACACACACACATGCGTCACTTCGAATGAATGTACATATGCAGAAAATGTATTCCCTCCTCCCTGTCTTTCTTTACGTACCGAGAGCCAGAACTCACTCTGCTCAGACAACAGAAAACAAGGCGGCGAGATGCCGGAGGAAGCAGTGCAGACTTTAAATTTGGTTGCTACTATTTTCTTCCCGCTCATGTGCGTGTCTGAAGTTGCTGTACAGTAGAGCTGATTTCCCCAGGGCTGGCTCAATATGCCGCTTTTATTGTTATGGCCTATTAAACCCCTGTGATAGAGGGGCTGAGCTCAGGGTGGCATCTGCTTACCACACAGACACGCACACACACACACACACACACACACAAACATATGGATCTCATGCCCCAGGTGCATTGTGGGGCTAAGTTAACCAAGGAGGACATTTGATGTGGAGCAAATAACATTCTCTAAAAAGGTCAGAGCAATTTAAGAGTCTTTTTATTGTTTCCTGTGATGGCCCACAGCTGTGGCAGGCAGAGTTTATGCAGCTTTTATGTGCTGCAAAGGTGAACTAGTAGTGCAGCGTATGCAGTATGTTGGACAGATACACAGAATCAGGAGGACTACATTAAGACTCTTTAAACCGACAGTCTGCTAAGGTCTTTTGACTGGTGCACGTATGGCAGATGGACGATAGACGTATGGATAGATGGATGTTGGAGGCCCCCGCTATGCCATAACAATGATTGCTATATGTAAATTTAAAAATGCACAACAAGGTGTTCCAATAAAAGAAAATGATGAATGAAGTGGAGGTGTGTTTTATTAAATGTGTTTAGTAATGATGTATTTGTGTTTTGTGTCAGTATGTGGAAACATAAATGTGTCCAGCCAAGACATTCAATCTGAGCAGCAAGCTTTTATGCAATTACAGTTGTTGCAGTGGTGAGCACTGTCGCACGGGAGGTCGAGCAGTGCAGAGCGCCACGACAGGACAGCACCTGTCAGAAAGGTGGAAGCCACGCTGGGGTTGTAGTTAGGCTGGTAGAGGACAGTAGAAGGCCAGAATGGACAATACAAAGCAATGACAGGACAGTAAAAAAGTCTTGTGAGGACACTAGAAATCCACGATTTGGCTGTGGAAAGCTTTGTGAGCAGCAGGAGGTCTTGTAAGGACAGAAAGCCACATTGTGAAGGTAGAAAGCCTCAATGGGACATTACAAAGCCTTGTAGAAAGCCTGGAAGACACATTAAGTAGCCGTCAGTAGAAAGGACAGTAGAAAGGCACAATGGGACTGCAAAGCCTTGTGAAGACAGACAAACGATGGGAGAGGAGGAAACCTTGAGAGGATTCCATTGTGGGGTTGCAGAAAGCTTTTAGAGGTCAATAAAAAGCCTTGAACAGGTATTTTCACAAGGTCAATCTCACTCCCTTTGAGTAGAATGTGTTTTTGAAGATAGGATCTTTCACATATTGAATATTTGATTTTTGTTTATGGAAAATGAGACAATCCAGGTGTAAATACAGCTTATGTCTCCTCGGGTCAGATCCCCCTGAGGTTGGCGGTGGCGTACATTGCTGAGTGTCACAGTGACTTTTCTAATACTACAAGTAGTCTAGTGTGTTAAATCCTTCACACAGAAACTGTAAGGTGTGGTTAGGTTCGGGAAACTAACCCTACAGTACTTCCTGTAAACACTCACAACACCACAACCATGAGAAATGATCCTCGGCTGGCTGAAATGAAAACCCACACTGTGGACTTCAATAAGATGACTGTAACAACATGTATGATATAATACATTTAAGCATTGACCGTGTTTAATAATAAATATTGTATAAAAATTGGAGATCCTGGCCCATTTCACATGGTATCAGCTTTAAACCAGATGTTCTAAAGTGTGCTTGTTAGGAGTTAAACCCAAGGCTAGGCTAGTTTTAACAGTCAGAGTTCACTGAGGGGTGAATAAAAGCTCTTTCCTTCGTGAATCTAATAGGATTTCTGTGTTTGACTGCAGAAAAGCTAAGAATACCCACGGAGGGGGCTGCTGTGTCTGCCTCTACACGACAGATGGCTGCTAAACTGGGAAAGCTCAGGATTAAATTTGGAAACACTCCACTCACATCTTGCGTTGTTAGTTATGTAAAACACTTTCCTCTGCTGGAGCAAAAGTCCATTCAAACAGAAAGTCCTCTTCCTCTCTGGTTATGTAAGAGACCAGCAGCAGGAGTTTATGTGAGGTGACCCGTCCTCGCACGTCTTCACACCAAATGAACCCATCAAGTCTACATAGTTAAGTCCCGCGTGGAGATTCAGTGATTCTCTTACATTCACTTGGGAAATGTACTCGTGCTGCATATACAGTATGTGTATTCATGCATACGTTACTCCACAAACTCCAACACCCTCAGTTACGACAGGTCAGGTCACTGCATTTTCAGGGTGTCTGCTGAGGTTGTTTTTTTTATAATTATTATTTACAATTGTTTTTGATTATTTTTTCATAGATATATTTATATTTGTCTTTATCTTTTCTGATGTATTTTCTTCATATTTTATTCTTTACAATCTGTTGTTGTTCAATTATTCATTTCTCTGTTGACTCTTATATCGATTTTTTTTAAAACTGTTTTCCTTCATTGTAACATATTTTAAAATGTGTGCAAATAAACACTTTAAATGCACCGCACCTCATTTCTCAAACACTCCAAACTCAGCTGTCTCTCCCCATTAATAAAGATGTGATATAAGTGATGATGACAGGGGCAGCTTGACAACTTTGTTCAGCTCAATGCATTTTTAATGTAGAGATGTGTGTTGAATCTGTACATGAAGGATAAGATCAATCTGTCATACATAAAGGAGGAGAGCGGGTAAAGGAGCCATAATTGCAGCTCATGTGAACGGACAAAGGCTGAGTGATTTGATCTACGTGACGTAATTTAAAGGGCGTCAGAAAGAGAGAGAGGATGGACTTCATTCGCCGACACGTCGACCAGCTCGGCTCACTGAGGAGAGAGAGAAGGAGGCGGCTAAACAAAGAGGCTGCTGTGAAGAGATGACAGAGAGTGGATGGATGGATGGATGGATGGATGGATGGATGTTGTCCACTTGAATGTGAGTCTTTATATGAACACATCGGCCTCTCATGTAACCACTGTTTTTATTTTTATTTTCTTTGACATTTAGGTCACAGAATAAAGCAGCTGTTGACGCCAAAACTTCAGAGACGTAAACACAAGCACAAAACTAATGAAGACATGTCTCCAATCTGCACAGTATCTTGAGGTCCTGCAGTGACATCGACATCTAGCACCAAATACCATATTGAAGGGCAGAGGCAAAGCACCGGGTCCATAAACAACAGTGGCTGATTCGTTGTTTATTCATGAATCACTTATTAAATGCGGGCAGTTTCCATCCTCTGACCTTTTGTCTAACGCAAGAGGTTCAGCGGTAAAGAGAGAGAACCACCGACCCAATCAAACACAGTGAGACATCTTTAAAACAACCAAAGCCATGGGATTCATTTCATGAAGACATACACAACCAAAACACCAAAGCAAGACAGCAAAAAGGCACAAAGTCAAAGCACGAAAGCTACTCAGAAATCACAGGCTGAGAGGCAGCAGGTCTAGCAGCCCCCTGCCAGAAGCTTCTCCCTTCTGATGCTGGTTAGGATCTTTTATGTGCTTCCATCTCCGGCCAGGTGCACCTTGTTGAGGAATTAGATGTTGCACCTGGGCAGAGCTGGAGAGCAGAAGGAAAACAGGGACACACACAGGGAAACAGTAACAAACATCTACAGATAATCCTGCATTAACTGCAGAACAAGCCGTAAACACAAAAGTCAATAGGGTGTACGTGTTAGCAAAGAGTTGCCAATTTACACGTCCAGCAGACAGAGTCGTGTTTCTGGGGAATGTAAACCCAAAGTTCACTTGCCTTTTAGTTTGGTAAGGTTTACAGCACCTCCTGTGAAGTATATCTGGGTCTTTAGCTGTTAAATGCTCCACTATGTTCACCAGCTAGTCTCTAACTTGGGTGCTGGCGGGCGGTGTGCAGAATCAGAATCAGAATCAGAAACTTGTTTATTGCCAAGTAACATACATTACAAGGAATTTGCTGTGGTCTGATGGTGCTATTGTTTTGATAACAAATAAGTAGAATATAAAAGCTGAAATAAGAATAAGAATAAAAATAAAAATAAGATAAACGGGTTCATTAGAGATTTCTTGCTGAAAACAGCTGCCTGATGCTGCTGGAGATGATGCTGATGAGAGTCGTAAAACCAAAACAATGAGCCGAAAGGTGTTAAAAGGCTCTGTAAACCTGACAAACTGCAGAGGTGTGTAATTAACCTCTATTGGTTTGTCACTACAAGCAACACCTCCCACATCATACATCATTTGAGCCATTGTTCATAAGAGAATGACTGAAAGAGGACTATTAAATAAACAATGACGTTGTCTTTAAAACAACGTTAGATCCCTTTTTAGATTGGCTGAGTGGACCACATGGCATAATGTTGAGCATGGTTATGTCGTAGGCTGAATCTTAAAAGTGATTTTAAATTAGGATTTCTCACCAACAAGTAAGCAGCTATCATTTCAGGGTGTCGTCTTTAATTTGGCTAGAGGAATCAAGACTTCACTAAACACCAGAGGAAGTGTGTTTTGTATCAGCAGGACAGACAAGTCTTTGAAAAGTGTGTGAGTCCATGAGAGGCACAAGCTGGGACCATGCAGGGTTAGATATTTGTGTGTGCATGTGACAGAGGGATGTACCCGGGTCGTTTCAGGTATGTTGCCACCTCCAGTTGGCTGTTTCCCTGCCGACTGTTCTCTGTCTCTATTTTTCTCCTGCTCTGGAGTGAACTGGGGTCAGTAATATTTCATTGAGCCCACCTGTCACTGCTGGGTCTTTGGAAACGATGTGGCATCATAAAATATCCAGAAACCTCAGACGCCTGTTTCCTTCAGAGCAATTTGACGATCCATTTTTTATTTTCCCACAAACCACCTTCTGTTCCAGACCCACTGCTTTAAACGTGTGTTGAAAATAGTGAGAGTTGTTGGCAATAATCACAGGGGATTTTTCTCTGGTGCCACACGGAGGGTGGAGGAATTAGAGAGGGACACATTCATATTTTTAATAATAAATTATAGAGGTAATATGTGGAAGGAAACCAGCTGGAAATATACCTCTCCCTATGTTTGTGTACTGTACTGTATGAATTATATGATTATATGTCACAATGTCAAGAAATCCTTAAATATAATTCTTGTAGCTGCTTTTTACACCAAAGTTCAATGGAAGGTTTGAGCAGTTATTGCATCTGCTGATGAAGATACGGCCAAAGGCTGTAGTTCATTATTACAGCGTTACGGTGGCGATATCAATGTGGAACCAACGCTGAACTATAAATCTATGCCGTAGGCTCTGTGCTTCACTGCTGAGATCTCTGACAGCTCTGCTTTAACTACGACAACCTGGAGATTAAGTTGTGGTGTTTGTGTCTCAGACGTCCCTGGGTGATGATGTCATGATGGTGTCTCCTAGAGAGCTATTGATCAGTTTGTCATCTCTGGAAACACGTGGTGGAGCTGAATCGAACAGTCCAACACTAGTGGAGGCTAATTGCTTTACCCGGCTGCTGTTGAATCTAATACAGCCGCTGTGTTTGTGCTGATGGGAGCGAGACGGTGAGACCTTGAGAGAAAGAGACAGATTGACCATATGAGCCTGTCTGGGATAATGTAATCTGTGTCGACTGGTGCTCAGGAACTCATCACAAGGGTCACATCACTCATGCTGCACCAGCGAGCTAATGGAGCCCTCCTCCATTTCAACAAGAAACCATTAGTGTTAGCATTGCTTAAAAGATTATTAATTCTCTCACTTCACCAAACATGTAAAGAATGGGTGGGTGGTTGGAGCTAGAGGTTATGGGAATGGGAGTCCTGAATCAGCGGCACCTTTTTGGAGGTGGTTTCACCCCGGGTCATAGCCAAAAACGCTCCATGAGCGAGGTCAAGCTGGGATTTGGGAATGCTTGCCTGTAAATGAGGCGTGATGTGCGGAGGGATCTGGCTGCCGTGTGGGTTCTGGTTGTGATAAAGGGAGAAAACAGAAGCCAGAGAACAGCTCACATCAGGACAGCATCAACATTCACAGGTTTGCAACCTCGGAGAGATCAGCTGGGCTGCTGCCGAGTAAACTCTGATGTGCCGTGATATCTAAACATAAATAAAAAGTCAAACGCAACTGCGTTCATTAAAAATCACTTTATGGGGTAATAAAATGCTTTGCAGGCAGTTGGAGCCAAACATAACACCCCATTAAGTTTGCTGAATCTCTTCTGTGTTCATAATGTTAAAGTCACTGTGTGATATTTTCAAGCAAACAGTAATTAGGTGTGCCATGAAATTTTTATTGTGCAACCAAAGCAGGCTGCACATGGGAGAAGTTAGCCCTGAGAGCGTTCTGCCAGGAAGTCTAACCAAGGAGTTTTGGTGCCTAAACCGAACCAAACTGCGATAGTTTCACAAGTGATAGAAAGATTTAGGACAAGATCATGGTTTGGTTTCAAATAACAAGTCAACATTGACTTTTAGTTTCACACAGGACACAAACAGCCGTCTCCTGGGTGAAAGTCCTATCCATCCACCCAACGTGCTCCCCGTGTGGACTTTGTCGCTCTTTAAACTACGTCATCTGAAGGGCTTTCTGGCAGAAAGGCACGAAGGCAAACTTCTCCCATGAGCAAGTCGGCCTCAGGCCACGAAAAACACACAGTAACATGCGCAGTGGTTTTGAGGGGCAGTGGCTCAGTTCAACCAAAGGCACCCCACCACGCCTCTCCATTGTCTGTCAGGTTGTTAAAGCACAACTCATGAAATATCTCACATGAAAGTTTTTAAAGGCGGGAACTGGACGCCTGGATTATGTTCAGAGGCATCGTTTTTGGAGTGACTACTGGAGTCACTGGGAGGTGGTCGGGGTGGGCGTACAAAGCGTAGGACTCTGACTATTATGTTAATAGAAAACTTCATCCTGTCTGCATTATGTTTCCTTCAAAATGAATTTGCTGTTGTATATGAATGTAACTTCTAGGAGACGGGGTTGCTTCACCACATCCTCCATCTCATCCAGATTCAGAATTATTCCTGTTTCTTTCCCTTTTTCCGTGCAAATTGCAGCGTACATTAGCAATGCAAACTGATGATGCCTATTTTGGTGTTGTTACAGGAACGCCGGAAAAATAGTATTCTTGCAGGATTTCAGCACTTTGTTTTTTAGAAATAGGCTCCAAACACTATAATACCCATGAGCCTCAGCTGCCGTTGCTTTGGAAAAGAACAAAGAAGCCAGTCAGAAGCATGAGTCAGAGTAATTAATTAAAATGCTAATTTATCCAAACTTGATCTAAAACAGAATCTGAAAGTGAACTGATTCAAACCTCTGAATATTTCTCAAAGCGCGATCTTCAGCTTCGGCTCGCTGTTAGTGGAGCACACAACAGAATTGTTAACTCGCTGTGATTGGATATTTCTTACCAAAATGCACTTTGGGAGTCGTAGTTGACTTCTCTCTCAAGGCAGACAATGAAAAAGGCTTATTTCAGGAACCCTGGATGCTCAGAATTACTACTTGATCTTCCCAACTCTGTAAAAGTTCCTGCGAACACTGACTGACGGTATGACCTCAGAGATAGTTTTGTTTAAAATCTGGATTTGTGAGGAACTTGACAAATGCAGTAAATATGGTTGTTTTTCACTTTTTCCCGTCTCACCCTCCTCTCCTCTTACGTGCCAGTATCTATGGTGCTGAGAAAATAAAATAAGGGTGGAGAGCTGTACACGTCTCGCAGCATTAGCTCGACTCACAGTCACAGTGCACAGACACTATCCGGAGCCCCGTGCACACACCCGGTGAACGCCCTGCCATGAGCGCAGCCAGACGTTAGCGTGACTGCAGTCAGAGTTCAGGAGTTGAGCAGCTGTGGCAGCACTTTAACGAGAGCGTGAGTCAGAGCTGCAGGAGGACGGAGGCTGGGCACAGGGCAACCTCACCACTCTACAGCAATTAATCCAGCTGTGGAGATCATACATGACATGAGGCCCCTTCACCAGATCCACATCTCACCACATAATGATCATTTATTCATGTATTATGAAGCAGCTCAGACAGCAGTTTGTTCTGGCCTTTCATGGAGGGAAGATTTCTGCAGTGAAGATGCAGAGCGAGGGCAGGGCACGTGATGGAAAAGTTTGGTCTTCATGACTAAATATATTTGGCGGTAAAACAGTCACTTGGTAGACATATATTAGCAGTGGCATTTTAAAGCTGGAGGCGTTTGACAAGAATCAAAACACATTCTTGTTCTTGGTTCTTTGCAATCTAAAATAAATAAATCTGTTTAGAGAGAAACTATTTCAATTATTTTCAACAACTTAAACTAGAGTGCAATTTCTATCTGATATCATCTGTTTTCCACAGATGCCTTCAGTGAAGTGTAGAAGTGTTGGATGAACACCAGAATAATGCACCAAGAAGCCAAGAAGGTCACTTTTTTTTTGCACATCCAGGATTTCTTTTAAAGAAATTGAAAACAATGCAAAGTATGTTCTCATTAAAGGGTATTTTCCGAATTTTTAAACCTGGGCCCTATTTTTGTTTTTCCATATTTTTGGGCCTAAATGACCAAAGTTACCAAACGTAGATCACCTTCTATATTGATGCAACTCCAGATGCATTTCCAATTTTAGCAATAATAATTCAAAAATAGTGAAGCCTTGGATTGTTATGAACTAAGTGACTTGTAGGAGAAGGAACTGCTTTTCATAATGTGGTCTGTGGACCACCCAGACTGTGACTAGGACACTGGTTTTGGAAAGAGATGTTGCAGTTGAATTCTTTAAATTCAACTTTTCATGACAAGTTGACATTTTAAAGTCAACTTAAATAAAGTGAAAAACACCTGTCGGGGTGAACCGTGCGAGTTTGGGGTTTATAAATTTAGCGTTAAGCCATGTTGGTGTTCACTTAAATCAGTCAGACACATTGCAACTGAAATACAGGCAAAAAAAATCTTATTGTCCTCAAAGGATTTAAATTGACTTGAGAAAAGATAAATCTGCACAGTGAAACAAGAAATGTACATTCAATATTACATTGCATTCATTTTGCATTAACATTTCCTTATTGAGTTTCCATGTTTAGTGGATCTCCTTATGGGTCGTCTGCAAAAAGGTTGCACAACATGAGCATGAATATTTCTTCTGTCACATTAACTTGGCTGTTTTCATGAAGCCAGTATTGTTGGATGATTAAAGGTTATTGTAATGGAATCAGATTTTATTTTGATTTGTGTTAAACTTGCAGAACAGCTGTCAAACCTCTGTCATGGATTAGACAAATCCGTCAATTCTATACATCAGCTCCCTCAAATAACCACACGGGAGAACAATCCTGTGAAAGCAATGAGACTAATTTACAATTGACCTTTTCCCCGGACGGCCGCAAATCTTTGAAATTGTTCAATTTTTCATGGTATAAGATGATGTGTCGGAACACAGAAATATGCAGCAGTAGCAAATATCTGTCATAATGAAATGGGTTGCAAAAGTCAATTGGCAATTTTACATATGTAAATTACACATTACATTCATATATTGTAACCAGAGTCATAATGCACGTTCACTGCTGCAGATCTGTTTTATTCAACGGGGACATTTACATTAATACCGAATGTTGGTGTTCAGATTGACGTGTGCAGTAATAACTCTGCTGTTCTGACCCTCTGAGGCTCCTGTAGGTAAGTGTAATGCAGTCAATGGCTTCCATAGAAATACAATAGACTCAATGTGACTGCTACTTTGTTTTACTTCATATTACTACTTCAGTGAGCAGGGTACAATAAAGGTTGGATTTGCATTTTTGCATGTGTTTAGTTTTGCTATTCTTCCTTCAGAATTTGTTCCTTATTTGAATTTATTTATTGATTGGGCTATGTTGATGTGGGGGTGTTGTTTCAGGCATATCAGAGATAAATGTTAGGCTGCCGGTGCTCTGAAAACAACAGGAAGTTCGTTTTTGTAGTTTGACCGCTTTGATTTGGCTGCTTATCGACATGGTCAGTAGTTGGAACTGCAGCAGAGTGTGCTGTAGTGTCTCATTTATACACTAAACATCCAGAAATCTGCTTAGAAATGATCCTTATAACTCCAGAACTTGCCTGAGAATCATCACATTTTTATATCAAAGTAATCCAGTGACAGCTGTCTGTACGTGGGTACAGGAACTGCTGACTGCTAATTTCGGCATACTTTTAATATTATCAATTGTCCAAAATGTAAACACACATAGTCTAAAAAACAGTTGAAGCCTGCAGCTAACTCACTGAATGTGTGGCAACAAGAGGTGTTGTCTTGGGGGGCACTTTTATACACTGCCTATTGTTCCATTGCGTTGCGGCTAGTTGAGCCAGGTTCAACTTTTTTGTGGGATGACCCTTTAATTGTCTGCAAAAGCGTGAACAGACAAACAACTGACAACATATCTAAAAGGTATCAGAACTAAACACACGTGTGTATTTAATGATACTAGAAGCCCACTGAAGCAGTCTCAGCCCTCCACCACCCGCCGTGCACACGAGCTGCCAAAGAGCACATCAATATTAGATCGACCTCCCAACACGTACAAACTTAGAAACCCAATGATTCTGCCAACACACACACACACACACACACACAGCCTGGTGTTAGAAACATGGAGCCCTGAGGTGATAGATTTCAGTGGACACTAACTCTGACACCATTAATATAACAGTTATCAATATAATCTCCTGGGGCAAATACTAGACTTCTGTGTGTGTGTGTGTGTGTGTGTGTGTGTGTGTGTGTGTGTGTGTGTGTATGTGTGTGTGTGTGTGTGTGTGTGTGTGTGTGTGTGTGTATGATGAGGTCAGGATCACACCAATCAAGCCTCTAACGACCCAGCAGAGTAATTAAGACTCTAACAGCTAACTGCCCTGCAGGAGCATGCACACACACACACACACACACACACACACACACACACACACACACACACACACACACAGGTTCCCACACTGTTAACTACTGTATTGAGATTAGACCAGCAAAGTCTAGACATGGTTAGCAAAGTCAAAGTCGTGTGTTTGGTTTCTGAAAAAGAAACTCATGTATAAATTGTTGAGTGTGATTTATTGATACAACAAAAACAAAACAAATTGAATACTGTATAAATTGTTGTATTAATCACTCACTAAATCTACTTAAAATCATATTTACTTTGATTAATAGAGACCTGATACAGTACTTAGAGTGCTGTCTGCAGATCTTCCTGCTTAGCACCAACAATGTCTCCCAACCTGCCTGACAGGTGAAACCCAGGGCAAAAAACGTCCGTGGTGTGGACCGTCTGTCCGAGGCAGCTCCCTCACCAAAACCAAGGTGTGCCCGGTTGAAAGAATTCCCTTAACTGCTCATTCATCTTAGCAGCGATCAAATTAAAGGAGTGGCACCATGTGTCTGTCAGGAACACACTGCCTTTAACTGTTTATCTTCAAGTGAGAAGAACAGAAGAAGGAAGGTTAATTGGACCATAATTTACTGCCAGGGAAGTAGAAGCAGAGCAAAAGTAGGAGTGAGGAAGAGGAGACAGGGATGGAGTGAGTGTGACAGGAAGAGGTGGAAGGTTCAGGCTGACGGAGGAAATACAAATCCATTGATTAATATATGTGGAGGCAAGAAAGACTACGGGCACTAAGGGCATGTTCTCAGTCTTTCTGCTGCGACTTTGGGGGGTTTTCACCACCTGAGATGGAGTTTAACAGTCTAACAATTTCTTCAACAAATTCTTTTGAAGTCTGATTTTATATATATATATATCTCAGAGACTAATAGAGGGAGGTGAAGGGAGTTTTATTTAAGCATTCGACATTTACATGCTTTAAGTTTTTCTTTTCACCTTTTTCATTATCGCCACCATCTGGTAAGAAGTCTGGTTGAACAGACAGACAAACATGGTTCATCCCAACATCCATCGCTACCTTCTTCTGTGTTTTCAGTGTTTCTGGGCTTGCATAGTTTTTGTGAAGCTTCTTTTTCAGGGAGACGTGCTGTGAGTGAGTAAAGACATCCAGAGACAAAAAATGCCGAGCATTGATAAAAAAGACAGAAGAGTACAGTAGGCGTGGACAGACAGAAGGAAAGACGGGATGTGCTGCTCTTTGAGTAATGTGATGTGGCGTGGTCCCCTGAGTCTCGTGGGTCGAGGAGAGAGAGATTAGCTGTCGAGTCAAACACAGAACCCCCCCCCCCGCCACCACCATCTGAACCTTCCTCCATCCTGACTCCATCTGTCAGACACCACAGAGACGTCCACCAGCCTAACAGCAGGATGTCCACACGCACCTGCATCTAAACAAACACACGAACGTGTTCTCCTGCATTTGTGAGGACATGCTAACGCTAAACCTACTGACATTAACCTCCTTCTGCCAAACAAAGAGATTTCATTCCCTCATAGTTCATAGTTCTGGTCAACTGTTTAACTACTGTTCCCAATCAGAACTCAGTGTATATTAAACTAGTAACCATAGCAACCGCACTGATGCTTCAGATTCCATTAGCAGTTAACTGACTTGTGAAACGAACCTAATCGTGAGTTAAATACGCTTTAAAACATCTCAGAACCGTGACTGTCTGCCGCACCAGAACATGGCAGACATTAAAGAGGGCACGGCGCTCTACTTTGTGTTTGAATGTTTTTTGTCTTGACCTCAAGATGCATGTTGTAAGTGAGCGGATATGAGTACGTTTAGGGGGTTTTGTGTGGTCGTGTGAATGTGTTGGAAATTGTTATTGATTGGATGGCTGGCCGCCGTATTGATTTTTCTGTAGTTTTATGGTAGTTTGTAATTATGGTGGATCAGCAGGGCTGTGAATTCACGATAAGTTCCCCCACAGGACCAGTAAAGTATTTCACCATATCACCCTGTCTATTATTTTGTTATGTTATTGTTGATATAAAGGAGTCACTATATATATCATATATATATATATATAGATGTATATATGAAACAGCTCCTCCTCCAGTTCAAGTTGTATTTCATTCGTAAAGAGTTACGTTACACTAAATCCATTTTTTCATATTTGGAATTGTAAGAAAGCGGAAACTGAAAAATCTTTAGGATGAAATGGCCTCTTATATATGAATATGCTGCAGCAATGTTGAACTTTAACACCAGTGACTTTATGGGTATGATCTTATCTTAAACTGCTCACTGCAGTTGTTTGGCTTTTGATTGTAGGATATGAAAACTTTGGCTTTATGTTCGACATTGCTTTAGTTGGCTGCAGCCGCAGGAACATCTAAATATGACCCACTGACTGAAGCAGGCATCCGTGGAGCTCAAACATGCTTTTACACAAACTTCAATACCCAATAAATGGAGCAATCATTTTCAAAAGCAGTACCAACACACACAGGAGAGGACTGAGATGTAATAAAAGTTTCTACCTTTTGAAAGATTTCTTAGCGCAGTATCTAGTGGCCACAGGTGGTAACACAGCTGAGGGCAATATGGCTGCTTCAGTCAAACACACACACACACACACACACACACACACACACACATCACTTCCTAAATTAAAACAAGGTCACACACCCCCACACCACTCAAGCCAAGGTCAAGGCTCAATCAATTTCACCTCAACACACCAATTTCCTTTTTTTTCCCTCAGAGGAGACTTTCATTTCTCTTCTGTATCTCTGCCTTTCTTTTCTATTACCTCTTGTCTGACCCCCCTCTTGTCTGACCCCCCCTCTTGTCTTGTACCTCAGGTGAGAATCTGAATGATCAGTACGTCTTCCTGTCAGGGAATCAGCACTAATGAGCTGTTTACAGCGGTTTTCATTTCACTGAGTACTCACCTGCACATACAAGCACAGAGACCCAGAGGACAGCAGCACGCTGCATGTCGGGCTTTCAGTCAGAAGCCAATAACGATTAGAGTGCTCCGAGAATATGATTCTATGAAATCGCTGAGCCAATAGTCCGTGGCTCGCCAATTATTGGGTCCTCTGCTGTATATCTGCTGCTCGGTGCAATATCTGCTGATGGATGCTGAGAGCCGCCTTTGACCACGAGGTGAAGCTGCATTTTGGAGGAAGAGTATTGTTTTATCACAGCGCTTTGTTCCCTGTCAGCCGTGTTATTCATCCAAGCGACCGATGGGGATCCCTGCTCAGGAGCACAGCATCGACACACTGTCTATATACTGTTGAAAACATACAAGATATACTTCACTGCGAATTCTATTGTGTGTCCTACCATCGCAGAATATAATATAAGGCCAATAATATCCAACAAGTTGTAATTCCATAATTATAATGGATATAAAATAATG
The DNA here is from genome assembly GCF_043641665.1 of Enoplosus armatus. NCBI lineage: Eukaryota > Metazoa > Chordata > Actinopteri > Centrarchiformes > Enoplosidae > Enoplosus > Enoplosus armatus. The sequence continues at coordinate 1,966,778 of NC_092186.1, forward strand.
TTTCACCTCTGGAACCAATTAAAATCGTGGAATGTACAACTGTGAGAGTATTATCTTGCTATGCTATAGACACTTCATTTGCTCATATATCAAATTGTTCATCTCACTTCTTTGTTATACATATTTGAGAAATATTTCTTAAAATTCTAGCATTTGACAATGGCCCTACGTCTGCCTACAGCTATCATCACCACATCTACCGACTGCCTTCTGATGTAGCTACAAGTGCGGAGTCACAGGCGACTGTGCTTGCTTTCGGTTCTAAAAGACGTTTTTCAAAAGGCTTCTTCAGTTAGCACTTCTAGACACTCAATGTACAAGAGTGGAGAATGTGCTGCATTCTGTTATTAACATGTGGTCCGGATGTCTTATCTGCATTAAGAAAAACACGTTAATGCAGATGTAAATGCATGCAGAACACGCTGCAATCAGATGTGTCTGACTCCCTTTGTGATCTGATCTCAGACAGGCGAATACACACAGCGACAACACATTCCAGCTCCGCAAAGGAAACATAATAGAGCCCACGTGATCAAAAGCAAATATTGTAAAATCTGAATCAGGATGCAGATCATATCGAGGTGTTTAACTCCATTACACACACATGCACACACACTCAGTTCTTCATTGCCATTGGGTAACCAAATCATGTGACAAATGCACAGTTGAACAAAGAGGAAAGAGATTTGTGCTCAAAGCAAACAAGAAGCATCACGACTATTTCCATATTGAAAAGCAAAGCTGGGGAAACACACACGCACACACACACACACACACACACACACACACATTATCAAGTTTGAAAGCTGAAGAAAATGTAGTGTTGAAATAAAATCTCGCCACAGGGCATCGCTGCATTAAAACACACACACACACACACACATATATATCTATATATCTATATATATAGATATATATATGCAGGCAGCCAACCCACATGAACACACACACACACACACACACACACACAAAGTGAGACACATACAGCGGGGAATGGGCTCTGTCAGAATGTACAATCCATTCTGCAGCCGTGGCCTGAGGCGGGGCTGTTAAGGAGACAAATGGAGGGAAATAGAGTCTCAACAGCCACTGCTCTGCCTTCATCCTTACACTCACACTCTTAATCACACACACACACACACACACATACACACACACACAGCTGCCTTCCATACATTACCTGGCCCCAGTGGTCCCATGCGTCCAGCAGCCTCTGCTCGTCCTGCAGAGCCATCACACTTCGGTTCACGTGAACTGCCACAAATTAACCAGTAGCCTCTTAACCTTTCCAGTGAAGGAAATACATCAAGGCTGCCCCCACCTCCCCTGGTCCCAGTCCCTTCTGCAGGGTCCTGTAGTCTGGCTAGTGGGCATACACATTGACGCTGTGTTACTTCACAGTACATGCAAAGAAAATAACATATGTAAGTATATACTGATTCTATCTGTGCGTTTGATCCCGTGTGTGCTACGAGTGTCGATGGACGAACGCCAGATGAAGCTATGCGACGCGATCTGTTTGTGTTTCACCAAAAGGATTTAAAGGGTTGGCTGGTCAAGGAGGACAAAGTGATGAGGAAGAGGCAAATAGCAAAGCAACAACCACCAGCAACTGAATTCCTACTTAAGGCCAAAAGACAGAAGAAAAGATGCACTTGGAAAATAATGCAGTTAAACTGAACTATGCTCTCTGTTCAGCGTGGTGGGTTAGCTGCTAATGAACATATTCCTAAACGCTACACAATACAACGCTATCTGAAGCCACTTTGTCCGAAACATCTTGTTTCTTCTGAAGAAGCTCTTCGTGCCTTTACATGCCAAGTTATTGCATCTTCAACAGGTAAAAATTCACCTCATCACCACGCCAACATGTGTGCTTCTGTCGGGCCTGCCGGCTTTAAAAGCAAGCGCTGACCGATGCCTGCGTGTTTGTCATGTGACCTCTTGCATGGTTCAGGATTTGGAAACCTTATTCCTCCTCTATCCTGTTCGCTCCTCTGATGCCCTCAGTTACGATGCTGAATGCTGGACTACCGTTGCTCCTCCACTGATGTCCAGATCACTGCTTTGACAGCAGCCACGCAGGAGATGCAAGTGATGTTCTGCAGGGAATGCATCGGTAACAATGCTGAATATTTAGACAACACACAAATACTCAAAGCATCGGCCCGAGTCGACAAATCAGAGTTGACATACAGCCCTACTCAAAATTGTACTTAAAGGGAAGATTTTTCTTGTGTTTTCAAGTGTATCTCAGTACATTAGTCACATGCCATACATATACTGAAAGAGTTATTAGTCACGATAATCATTCCTCCTCTCCACACTGCGATCCAGTCCTAATGCATGAACACTGTATGAGATAGGGGGCAATGTTCCCTCCCCTTGTTTCCACCGACATTGTTTCCTTCCTGTCTAACTCAGACTGCTGAAGTCTTAGATGAGCCTTTGCATTAGAAAAGTACTGTGGGTTTCATCCCCCATCTTTTACAGTGTAGTCTCCATAAAGAAATGGCCAGTCTGGAGAGGAGGAGTGAATCAATGAATGTTTAAATGTATATATGAATTGAAGAAATCTGAACACGTGCATTACGTACAGTACTTGAATACATATATTGATGCTTTATACTTATTTTCCACTATTGCCCACATTCACACGCAGCCTGGCCTCCACCATTGTTTCAAACCTTTATCTCCATCCCTTCATCCTCCCCCTCCGTCCTTTTCTTTTCATATTCTTCACACACTTTTCCATTTCTCAGCAGAGTTAAACTTGAGAGAGAGTGGGGAACAGAAAGAGAGAAGGGTTTTTTTTGGGGGGGGGGGGGGTTTGGGGGTGGCAGAGATTCTTCTTCATGCTTTGGAGATCCCTTCCAGGCATTTGTATGACAGAGGGGGGCTTTGAAAACAAATTAGGCTCTTTTTAGGCTTCATCGGGCACAAGCCTGTGTACTCCAAGGTCACATCTAATTTGATATGGAAGTGGTTTTAAATATTCATCCATGACCCCAGGTGCTCCCCTATGTACAGGCAGCGAATGCATGGAGCAGTGATGGGTACCACGAGCCCCCTTGTTAGCTGCTGTCACTGAAAACACAGTGTTTCCAACACTTGCTCCGGGCAATCAGGCAAGGAAGTGGAGGAAAAAACGCAACGCTCGACTTGAATTGCGTCGGGGGAAAATCCCGGTTGCATCCGAACAGGTGACATTTCTCAACCCATTGAACATGTTTTTTCTCCCTCCAAAGAAGTCATTTGCATGTAGATTTGTGGAGTTGCTTCACAGCCAATTAAAAACTTGCCCAAGGAGTGTGTTCTTTTATTAATAGTTTAACTGTAGGCAGGAGGGATTTACAAGTTCTGGCGGGCACTTGGCACATGCATGAACATCACAAAGGGTTTACAGCAGCCAACAATAATCTTAAAACTCAAAGTATCTCTCTATAAATCCTGCTGCATTATTCAAATTGATACTTCATTAGCTTGAGCTTTTTCTAACTGGTTTTCTTTGTCTTTGTTGGCGGATCATTTGGGCTTGGTTCTGCAGAATCAGTTTAACATTTCAGGGTAGATAAAAGCACTCGCCTACAGGTATGTAAGTATTTCGCTCCCACAAGCTTTATGGGGTCAGTTGGTCTGTTGCAAGATAAACAATTTTGACGTTGATGTTCATGCTTCATGAACAGTTGAAGCATTACAATATTCTGAAGTCAGTTCTTATTTATTTATATATCAAACCTACAAAACATAAACAGATCCTCACTAGCCTGAGGTCTCTCAGAAGTCAAGGAAATAATCCCCCAAAAGGCAAACGACATAACGAAACAAGAGTCTAACACTGACTAACATTATCAGTGAAGGAAAGGTAATTACAAAGAAATATGTATTAAGCTGTAAGAGAGCAACAATAGGATTGTTCATCCAGAACTGGGTCCACTACAGGTTCAGACAGTTTTCTAAATCTTATTAGATAACAGGTTCTATTTTCTTGCCAGTGCAAAGCGGATGATGGTACAAACACTCACAATGCAGTTTCCTTTGGGTAGTTGTAGTGGTTTGTTTCCTCCTGCTCAGACCACTTCTTATCACAGAGGCAAAGCAGAGTTTAGATTGACCCCCACAAACTCACAAAGCAGCTTTCATGTAGTACGTTTTGTAGTAGTTAGTTTGCACATATTCTGTTTCAAAATACAACAGTTTACACGATTAAGGCGGAGTCTGATACACTAGATTACCCACACCTGTCGTACAATGTTGGATCCCTTCTTTTCAGTCAGTTAAATACCTGCAGCCGTCACACAGGCGTAATAAGTGTGTTTCATCAGTTCATATGAACTGGACAGCAGCGCTAACTTCAGAGATTATATAAATCTGTGTGTATCGGTTGAACAAATGATCTCTGCTGTCGTCTTTCTGCTGAGGACAGTTTCACTAACTACAGCCGTCATGCCTTGTCACCAGAAGTGTTCAGTCGCTGGTACAGAAACAGAACAGCTCGTAACGCCTTCATTTTCTGTTTAATTGCATAACGACAGAGAACAGTGGAGTAATGCTGAATGTGTCGCTTTGAAATGTGGGAAAAGTAGAAAGTCTATAAAAAGGAAAGAGACTTCTCTAGAGACGGGACAGTGATACCAGGGACAGTGTGAGTACACTCCTATGAGCTCACTGACAAATGAACACATGCATCAACACACACATTCACACACTCACACACACTCACACACACACAGCACTCGGTGTGGCAGCCCCAGAGGGCAGTTTTGACAGATCTCTTTGATGTGTGTCGGTGAGATCACACAAATATTTAACAACGACAGCTAAATCACCAGCAACTACTGCTGCTTTATATCAAATGTTTTATTCAAAATGAGAAGCATAAATATGCACACATATACATGCATACAGGACATATCTGTGTGCACACATTTATATGTACATTTCAAAGAGTTTGCAAATATATTTGTGCTGTGTTATCGGTTGACAACAGTATTGAGGTTGATTTGTTGGCTTAATAATGCTGTCAAACACACACACAGCCTTTTTTGGTTTTTGCAGGGACGTGCAACTTCCATGTGAGCCGCAATAATCACATGCACACATCACACCGAGTGGGTTCAAGTACAATCATAATGTAACTGACGACTCCCCCGTTATGGCAGGATTTAGTCATCCATCAATAATATAATGCAAATAACATAATGCTCCGCTAAGGCCTTTTATGAGCAGGAAACATGAGGAGGGATGAGATTTAGACTCACTGATATCCTTTAGTATCCTCAGATGAGCAGAAGGCTTGAGTAATCAACCATGAGTTACACAGGCTTCAGTTGAAGTGAATGAGAGGGAGGGAATATTCAAAAAAGGTCCAGGTGCACCTTCAGCTGGGCCATGTTGTGCTCCTCCCCAAATGAAATGTTCTAAGCTCGCTGAGACCAAACTAATGGATTGTTAAGGGGCTTCTCAGTTTATTACCATGAAGTGAACTGGGACACACTGTACACTCTTGTCCACATCCTTCTGTTCTGCGGCTGTTTTCCCAGGTTTGGGCTCCTTAGTTCCAATGAAGGAAAGTCTAAATGCTGCGGCATACCATGATATTTTAGACAGTGTCCTTCCAGCTTTGTGTCAACAGTTTGTGTTTGTCTCTTTCCTGTTTCAACATGACATTTGTCCCGTGCTCAAAGTCAGCTCCATAAAGAAATAGTTTTCCCGTCTTGATGTGGAAGAACCTGACCGGCCTGCACAGAGCCCTGACCTCAAGCCAATCCACCTTAGGCATGAACTGGAACGCCAAGTGTGAGCCAGACCAGATTCCCCAACATCAGTGTTGGACCTCACTGATGCTCTCGAGCTGAATGGGAGAAACTCCCTGCAGCAGGTTCAACATCTGGAGGAAAGACTGAAAGCCACAAGAGTGGAGGCTGTTAGAGCCGCATGTTAATGAAACTGTCAGAATCACATGTTCGACTATCACATCTGGGTCGTTTACTTCCTTGTTATGTAGCCCAGTGAACATGTGTCTCTGTACCTAAACCCACGACCTGTTCCAACAGTGTCTAGGCTCTGGGAAAGATTTACTAATGGTTTAAAAACTTTCATACAAAGAGTAACAACGGACCTCGTATGCAGTTTGTGGTTTCGTGTCACAGAGATTTTTTTTCAATGGCGGTCTGTAAGAAAAATGTGTTTCTGGCTGCAGGTGAGTTTATTGCTGCAGTGCTGCCTTCGGCTGCTCCCTACATCATATCCAGTGTTCTTACAGGATAAGGATTGCGCTTAGTGAAGTCACTGCCTTTCTAATTCAACCAAAGCAAATAAGATCCGAGCTGTAATGAACCACAATTTAGATGCGTCAAAGGATTAAAGGGTTGAATACAGTGCATCCGGGGTTTGATGATACCAGAGATTATAGCACCGGTTGGGATGATTAACTTCAACACCATGTCAACAACATGTCTCCATAATTAATATCCAGCGCTGGCTTTTCATTAGTTAAGTTAATGTTCTCACCAGGTGACCAGCTGAACACAAACACCTGGAATTCACAATACAGTCATGTGATATTTCTATATTCTGATTCAGTCGACAAATGTGGACGTCGTGTGGACTGAGTCTTGTTTCGTAACTCTGCAGCTCTCTTTAACAATGAACCCAGCTGAACATACGGTTAGTCCTGCTGCACACACACACACACATGAGCTCAGTTACACAAAGCAGAGCACAACACCAGGATACACTGACGATGTCTTCACGCTATAAGTTCTTCATTCACCTTTACATTTATACATTTTCCTCTACTTACAGAACATTTATATGTGCCGTATGTTTTATAAATAAAGGACCATCTTCATGTATTTTCTTTCATGTTGTCATTTTCAAGGTAAACTCTTCTGGAGGATCTCCTCATTCTTCTCCTCCCATACATCCCTGCAGGGTTTTTTTTTTTTTAGCTCAAACAGCATGTAAACATGTCTCCATGAAAAGTGGAATCCTTTTCAGACATGATGCTCACACACATTACCGACTACAAAGGTGAATGTCCTGACAGTCTGTGCACAAAAGAGAGGAGAGAAAAAGATTTTTTTTTGTAGTTATTGTGCAATTCCCATACATGCTGCATTGGAACAAGGTTGTCCTTTTGTCTGACAATCTTTGCAAACTGAGAGACAACATTAAACTTTGAAGTTTGTCTCAACTCTCGAGAGGATGTTTTTCAGCAAAGAGATGTAATATGCAGTGAATGCAGTGGAATGGAAAAGAGTTTGAACACCTCTGCTTTTCTTTTGTTCTCTCCCTCTGCATCCTATAGGCTCTATAAGGAACTTCTCTGAGCTTCTTATCCTTTGTGTTCTGCAGAAAAATGTCCTACAGTGCCCCCTAGAGGCACTTTGGAGAAGTACACCCCCATTCAAGTGCGCTGGTGTGAACCAGTTTCTTTGTTCCAGCTGTTGGATTGAAATGAAGCTCTCTGCTAAGCATCGGATAACAAATTCAAATAGTTTCCAACACAACAAGGACAATAGAAGCAACAGAGGGAAAGACTTCTGGGAGGGGGGTGGATTCACATTTCCTTCCTCCTACAGGTACTTGCATAATCCCAAATTTCCCTGCATGAGGCACAAACACACAAACATTATGAACAAAGACACACACATCCACACAAAACCTCCATCTGTCACCTATTCAATGTTTTTCTCTCTCCGTGTCTCAGAGTTTAATTCTGTTTCGGTAATGAAAAAACATACACGCCTCCCCCCAAAGCCCCTGATCCCCAAACTAAACTCCACAGAAGATGAAAAAAAAAGCAACAACCAACAATGAGATTCTAATGTGAAATCATTAGATGTGTTTGGTTAAGACTTGATTCAGTGGGAGTTCGCAATTTTACAGTCAGTGAGCATGCAAATAGGCAGGTTGTGTTTCTGTGATGGGACAGAGAGGCAGGAGGGGGGTCTCTGTTGGTATGTATTAACACTGACACACACACACACACACACACAGCGGTACAACTGGTACATCCTCTTGATAGGTCAACCGTACAGAACCAGATCAGCGCACACACACAAACACACCCTGGGGCTCCTCACGTCTCACAATCACATTCAAATTGTTTATCTCGCAATCCATCCATGTTAATGACTCTGCTCTGTAACACGCTGATTATTCCAGCAGCACTGAGGCCAGAAGAGGCAGCACGTGTGTGTGTGTGTGAAGACGTTTTAGAGGGGGGGGACTGTTTCGGAAAATGAGGACATTTTGAAAAGTAAAGACATATTTTGGATAGTGCTTTTGGACAGCATGGACATGGAAAGGGAGGACATTTTGGGAAAAAGATGAACATTTTAATTAAGGACATTTTGAAAAGGAGAAAATTGTTTTTGACAGTGACAGCATTTTTGGAAAGTTAGGAAATTTTGTCCGGATATGTCTGGATGCAGCTTTCTGATTGGCTCGTGAACTTACATCATCTCTCAAGCAACATTTAACCCACGATTGTCTGTTAATCAAAGGTCGCATGAAACAGAGATATTAAGTAATCACTCACATTAGATTTTTTTTTTCATTAACACTATTGTCTCGACATACAGTACAGAGAGACCTGCATACTGTAATATCAATGTGATTTTGAACAAGGTGTTCTTCCTTATGGAACAGAACCCAGATGTTCCAGTTACCCTTTGACTCTCTATAACAGCATTTCAAAGTCTGACTTTAGTATTTAACAGTTGAACGTTAGTTTGGAGAAGTGATAGTCTTCAGTATGTCAGTGCACACATAAAAATGGGTCCCGCCAGTCTGGTTGTCGTTCAACAAGTGAATGTCCTCTGGGACATGTGACATCCTGTGTGTGTGGAGGCGGGGTCATATGTTGTATGTATTGCATCTCTATGGTCCATTTAGTCCTGTTTACAGAGGGATATCCAGCAAAATAAAGAACAATGTGAAGGTTGACACTCATTATCTATGTCACACACACACACAGGCAGGATCAACAGTGAAAGGGAATCTCCCTCTCAGGAGACAAACCAGGATCTACCTGCCTGAGAGACGTGGTCTTTCTTCTTCCCTCCTCTCTTTTCATCTCTCTTCTCCTGATTCGCTCCCTCAGCACTTCAGTGGCCTTTTCCATCCCCGCTGAGGTTTCCACAGTGAATCAAAACCTCATCTAATCCGGCTGTGCTGAATCCAGGGGGGATACACACACCAATACTGAGCAGTAAAACTTGGTTCTCTTCACAAGACGACAGAAACCTCGACTAACAGCCCTCCGGGGTCCAAGTCTTCGGGAAGAGGGAGGGGGGCGCCGCCGCTGCAGCATTATGACCAAAACAAACAAAGATAATTTGCGGGTCAACACACTGAACTTGTCTCTGCATTTGTGAACACAGAGAGTTTCATATCCTATTGACTATCGATTATTCACTCAGTTTTCACCTTATCAACTTTGATCCTCTCACTTTTCATTTAGCGCCATCATCAGGTGAACATCTTTTAATTTGTCCTATACTTTAAACACCCGCAAAACAGCTTTTCCATCACCCACATGAACAGTCAGAGCTTAGCAGGCTGTAGACTCTTGGTCTTGTTTTTTGAATAGTTGATTAGTTATTTGTTTGGTCTCCAAAATGTCCCAGAGCCTAAGATGACCGACCAATGGCCCAAAACCCAAAGATAAAACAGGAAACACAGCAGAGCACCAGAGAAATGAGTCACTTATACTTGATAAATTAATTATCATCTTAAGCGTCATTCAAAGGTTTGTGTTTCAGTTTCTTTCACTTTCTGTACATCACTGAATAAACGTGTGTTTGTGCAGAGCCAATAAAGCAAAAAAATACAAGACAAATTTCACACCAGCCACTATAAGAACAGACAAACATTAATAGACGGGCGGGTCGTGCAGCTCGTCATTTGATCAGAGGCAGAATGAAATGTGAGTCTCTTCTTACAGCTGCCCTTTGATTCTCTCAGTGTTGTGGTATAATAATAAAGACAGGCCTCTTGGGGATGCTTTGTTCGAGTGTCACATGGTGTATTTCCAACAAACGTTTGTGAAGGTAATCCTTTTTTTGTTTGTCTGTTTGTTTTAAAGTTGTATGTATGAAATGTGTAGAAAATAAAATGAATAAAAAACGTAACATCAGTTTGATGAATAAAGCCCCACCGTGAAACTAACAATAATCGACAGTGCAGTGACAGTAAATCAGGTGAAAGTGTTGAAAAAGCTGCATTGACAGTTGCTGGGAGAGTTATTTAAAGGATACGTCGATCACATTCATAGTTTCTCCATTTCTCCGGCACAGGAAGATGACGTCTCCATTCTTAATCCCTCCCACAAAGCTCTGATTGGCTCGGCTGTTTGTCAACGAGCGCAGCAGCAGAACTTTTAAATCGCTGAAAGAATTGAAGATGTGGCCCGTAATTCAGAGGCCTGGAACCAGGCGAAGCAGTTCTTACAAAGTTCAGTCTAACACTTGTAAGATATATTAAGTTATCATCTTTTTGTCTTCGTTGAAATGACAACTGTTCTAATTTCACTGTCTAGTAAAATATTAGATTCTAATTTTTCTTTCTAGTCAAAGCCAAGGACCATTTGTCTTCAGAGGGACGGATGAGAGAAAGACGCCCGTGGAGTTAGAGCTGGCTATGAGGAGGGGGCGGGGCCTCAGCTCTCTGTAGGATCCATATAAGTTTCCCTGAACAAAGAAAGCGACCCCTGCCACCTTGATTCCATTTCCTGTTGTCTAATAAAATCAGGGATGACCCTGGCTAGTCCCTTGTTAATGGTTATCATCTCCACTCCTCCTTCTCCTTTACCCCCCACCCCTACACTCAACACACATAACCCCCCATCATCCTCATATACAGCAGCCCAGAGGGACCGGCCCTGATATTTACACAAAGACAAGAAGACGCTGCTCGCCTGCTGCACCAGCTGCATTCTCGTGAAAAAAAAGGTACGTCAGTGCTGCGACTTTAAAGAGGGATGGGAGGTTACTCCCCTCCCATATTTAGAGCAGGTTATGGGACACAGAGGAAGGCTTAGAGAAAATGACTATCTCCCTACACACCATCCTCTGTCTTAGATTTGAGCAAATCACCCCCGAGTGGGCAATATTCTGGCTTTACTGAAAACAAGACGTGCCTTTTTCAAAGGGACTTTGATCAAAGGATAACAGTCCGAAAAGACAGAAGCCTGAGTGTAATGGTTTAACCCAAATCAGATTCAATCCTTTTAGTAAAGACTCAATGCATCATAAACTCTCAAATTCTTCCTACACTTTCTGTTAAATCTATTTGATTTCATTTATCTTTGTACTTATATATATATATATATATATATATAATAAAAAGCTTTGCAGATGTAAACTGAACTAAACTGCTTCTGCATACCAACACAGTTAACCCTTAAATGCATTCAGATGCATTGTTCAAACATCCCTACGTAACTCGGGTCTTTAGCGTACCGGTGCTAAGTGAGTAAGCTAAACACGTTTTCACCAACAGTGATCAAACTTTCAAACCTCGGGTCTCCAGTGACCCGATAAACTTTTTAGAGAAAGCATTGTTAGAAACAAATACTGTGAGGAATACCAGGAGATGACTTCACTGAATGAATATAGTGATATAATGTAATATAGTCCCGGGTTGCTAAAGACCAGCTGCATGCCTTTAAGGGTTAATACAGCTTTTCTTAATGGTTTCTTTTCCTAATGGGCAACTAGAGAGTTGTCTACTAGCCAAGTTGTCATGTTAAATGGTTAATTTAAACGTAGTCTCTTTGTTTTTCCACTGGTAAGTGGCCATGGTATGAGAGCCATAATGCACTGCCAGGTGCTTTAATATAAAAATTAATGGAATCATTTGCGTTCTAGTGCCTCCAGCTTGTCCATTAGGTTCAGCTTTGATGTCATTATACAATACAGGAAGGCACAATGAAATGCAGTTGTTGCCACTTCCACGCTACACACATGTACATGTATATACAGTATATAAATACATACATAAGCAAGCCTCTGAGTGGAAAGGGCCAGTGTACGTGTAGCGCAACACATAATAAGCAAAGTCAGCAAAAGACAAACAGCATTTTACTAGCAGGCGTGTTTAAGAATAAGGTTTAATACGTGTTATTAAGCTGTTCAATAAGCTTAAGTCCTAAGTGCAAGACTTTGACACGGTGATCAGGGTTCTCACCCTGATTCCTGTGTGTTCCTTTGTTTAGGAAACAGAAGCACTTTGATTACAGTTATGGCTTAAAATATACATTTTGTGCTTCAAGTGCAGTGAGAGCCTAAACACAAACATAATCATGTTTTTGATGCCACGAGCAGATATTGTATTGCAAGAGCAGATATTATAGAGAAAATGAATGAAATGTGATATAAAGGTACTTTCAGTATGAACAGTTTGCAACTCGGCAGACACGTTCATTAAAAACGTTCCCTCATTATGTTGACAAAAAACATAATTTGAGCAGCATTACATTCATTTCAAAACCCATTTGCTGTTGCAAATGAATCATTCATGAGTACAAATTTTATTAGTTAGAAAGTTAATTAAAGTTAAGTTACGGCTTAAAGTCTGAAGCTCCTTCTGTCTCTTGTCTGTGCCACTGTCAGCCATGGCAGGGCGGTGATTGGCTACTGCTTTAATAATAGTATTCTGGCAGGTTAAATCACAGACAGGGAGCGAAACTGGATCCTAAAAGCTATAAAACATGAATGTCTCCTATTTGGGAACTGATGTTTTTGATTTAATAAGGCTCAGGACATGTAGGCTAATTAGCAAAGCAGACCTGCAGACCTGTATGCTGTAGCAGAAAAAACATACAAGTTCAGGTGGACTTTAATCATCCCCAAATGCCATTTACGCAGTTGGGTCTACAACCCCCATCTGTCTATACATGTGACAACGCTGCTTTTTGGGATCTTTCTCTCTCAACAGCAGCTCGGCATTGTGTGCTTTGTTGAGCAGACGGACCAACTCTGTGGACATGAAGACGCGACTCGGTTTCTCCAGTTCAGCGTGGACCCTTCAGAGCCGAGAGCAGCTTGATGAATGGAGCATCGTGCGTGACTACAGTCCCATTCTTTGAGACAAGTTACGCTCCGCACTGAAGCATTCATAATGAGGCATATGTTGTGTATGCGTTCGGACAAACACACGATCTCTCTACATATACAGCCCGGACAGGCAGGTCGGCAGCTGCAACAAGCATCTGCTTCTTGTGGAAGACACACGGCACTGATTGGCTGAGTCAGCACAACCCTTTGACAGATACATGGATAGCTGTCTGCCAGCTAATACACACACACACACACACACACACACACACACACACACACACACATATATATATGCAGACAAAGTCGTGTACAGCAAAATAAAGCAATGATACATGCACCTACTCAGAATAAACACATTTTTGATTGTGCATGCACATATGATGCACATATACAGTGTGCAGATGCATAGAAGCACACATACACACAAAGGCAGTGATGGAATACTCATCTCTCACTGCTACATAGAAGGTCAGGAGGAAGTAATGAAGTAAAAAGTTCAAGGGGAAAGGCAGCAAGAGGCAGATGTATTGCTTGTTACCGGAGATGGACAGATATGTAACAAAAAGTAGGAGTGAGTCAGAGAGATGCAGGAAATGAGACATGAAGGATTTCAAGAGCAAATGAGAGGAGAAGGTGGGAAAAAGAAGAACAAAGAAGAGGACAAAGAGAAGGTGTCTGAGCACAGATGGAGAGTATGAACCCATCAAGGTCAGCTGATGTGATGTAACTCGTCAGAAAGGAATAGTCTCCTCCGTCCATCCTTCCTGGCACTGCCATGCTTTCATGCCATCCTTTTGGCGCTCACACGCACATATTTCAGGCGTGATGAGAACCATTCATTAAGGGGCGAGGGCTTTCGTATGCAGCGGCGCTACCTTGCAATCACCTCCGTGGCATCCCAATTACCTCCGGTCTAATTGATGTTAGATTTATTAAAGTTAATGAGCCAACTGGCCATCTGTTGAGCAGCCCAAGCAGCACAGGGGACGGTCGGCGGCGAGGGCAGAAGACGCACGACAAAAAAGCTGCAAGAGCAGATCTCGCTCGCTCAGGGGGGGGGGGGGGGGGGGAAGCTGAGAGGAGAGACAAAGAGATTCACTGCCAACTCCTTTCCTCCCTCCCTCCCTCCCTCCTTTCCTCCCTCCCTCCCTGCAATCAAAGACAAGCTCTCACATCACACAGTGTTTTTTTCACTCTCCCATACGTCTTGCATCCTTTTTATGGTGTTCATATTTCAACTATATGGCTCTATATATGGCGGGTATATATATGGCATATGATTAACAGCCCTCAACCGGCTCTGTATGTCCAATAAATCATAAATATATATATTTTACAGACTTATATACTTCTCGGAGCCGGAGATGAAATTTTAATTTTAGATAGCGGTTCTGCTGCTGGCCAGTGTGTATTTTATTTTTTCTCACAGGCCCGGTGGCGGACTGTTGGGGCTCCTCTTAACTCCCTTTGTTGTGGCTTCATCCTCTAGTGGCTTTTAAAAGGCTTCAGAGACTCCGGAGGGCACAAATCGCACTGTATTTGCGTGTGTATATATTTCTTTGTAAGTGTATATTTGTCACATGCATGCGTTTCAATAAACAGAGTCCTCGTTCTCATAGTAAGTTTATTGTATGTGTGTGCAACCTGCTGCCTGCAGGAGCCACTACACTATTTAGATACCGTTATTAATCCCTGTCAGGTGCAAGTATATGAAAATCTGTATGACAGGTGTGTGTTGCAACAGATTATCCATTTTGTCACATTTATCTTCCATCCAAATATAGCAGCTACCTCTTCACCATCTTCTTCTTTCCAACACCACCCCACGTCCAAAAAAAAGAAAAAAAAAACCCATCTGGGCTGAGAACCCGCAGTAGTTATAAATTATCGCCTGCAGCAGTTTTTTTTCCCGCGCACGTGGATCCAATCTTGTCCAAGTCTCAAGGTCAGAAAGTTGAAGGATTTGGAGTAGAAATGTGAAATTTGGTGTGACAGTTTGAGCTATTTTGTCATGTCATTTCGAGCTCCCTGCTGTGTAATTATAACTACAGCAGACCACATTTGGCTCCAGCGTCAGTTTGGGCTCCATGGATTTAATAAATAAATCCCCACTGGGAAAATTTGAAGAGCTAATGGCCCTGGTAAGTAAATATCCTCTCAAGAGTCCAATATCATCCTCACTAGGTGCCTTCATTCTGTAGGAGCTGCTACAGGAGTGTATGTGCACATATTATTTGTTTTTTCATTGGGTTAAATTAAATACGTGTATCCACCGGCTCCCATTCAGTCTTTGTGTTGGGAGCACCATCCTCCACTTGCCTGTAGGGTTGAAATTAAAAGAGCCATTTCTATGTTATTATAATGCATCTGGGGCTCATTATTTTCAGGTTATAATTTTAAATAAAGTCTCTGAACACAGGCAATGCAACGTGATTATGTGCTCAAAAAATCTGCTGACTTTTGAGGGAATTTTGAGGTTTCATTTTTATAACTCTGCTCTGTCTCCAGACAGTCATTAATCAGGACTCGATGGTAAAAATGTGTCTCCTGAACTGTTAACTTATTGTCCAGATAATGGCCAACCGAGTTAGCTTAAATGGCTGGCTGGTGCTAGCATGTTCCATTTACCAGCTAGCCCTGCACATTACACGTAGTAATGCCTAAATGTATTGCTGTGGCTAAAACAACCCACTGTCATGTTGTTCTGAGACGGGAAGAGACAGCCAAGCTCTGGTGTCCACGTCGTACATATTACCATCACTTTTCGTCACGCTACGTAAATGTCACACTGCTTCCTGCGTTGGCACTAAATTAACATTTGACATAAATCGTCCTGCAGATCCGGTATGAACATAACTCCCAGGTAGGCCGGGCTGCACTGAGCCTCACCAGCATGAAATGAGGAATTATGACATATTTTGCATGGTTTCTGACCACTTTCTAAGATGCAGAATATGAATGTATCTAGTAAATATGTATGGTATTTATTTCAATGCAGTCATTATTTGAGACTGTTTCACTTAATTCTTATTTTTATTAGGTGGATTGAGACTATAGATTACTATAACACACCTCGTCACATGACATTGTTGCAGGATTGCGGTTCCTTCGGGGGTCCACGTGCTGTTCATGTGTGTTGACACGTGTGTTCACTGGAGCTGAGATGTTCTGCGGCGTCCTGCACCTCTGAACTGGTACTGTAGTGAGCAGCAGTACTGTACGTGGGTGATTATCTGCCCTGAGGCGGTTTATACAGAAAGTCTCCTATGTGACAGTCAGCCGCCATTTGCTCCAGATGAAAAACATGAGCACACGCTGTCACTGTAACGTCCATCTTAACCTGTTTATTTCTTCAAACCAGTGAAACGACCTGACGATGAAACAAATTCTCTTGTTTCTAATACGGCATGTTTTTGGACTTTTCTAGATGTGTGCGTGTGTTGTCTTTTACAAGTGCGGTGAACTATCAACATGTTTTGAGAAAGGTTGAAGGTCACTTGAAGGTTGAATATACTGTAAGTCTGTCTATAAATCAAAGCACACCTGAGACTATCTTAACTATAAAAACGTTTTCGTTTGGTTAATTTACTTTAAATGACTAAAACTTATGTTAACCTTTTGTTGACAAGTGACTTCTTGTGGCCAATAATGATGGTCATCTCTGAGAAACAAAGGTGGAAGTGGTGTACTGTTAGATGTGGTTCTTTGACTAAAATAAGCGTCTAACTTAAACATCGGAGACCACTGTTCTCGTATCCTGCAAACAGCCACCAATGAGGTCCATCAGCCATGACCAGGATCTTACCCTAACCATCACAAAGTCATTTTAGTTGACGTTCTGTCGTTGGAGGACGGGTAATAATCATTTCATATACCTTCACTCCAGTTCACTCTAAACAGTGAAGGGAAACAGAAACATGCCTCAAACCACTGAGCCACCCAGACGGCAGCTTTTAGTGCTCAAAGAGTTGAGGGGTCATTGCTTTATGGAGGGCGACATGGGGACGCCATCTACTAAAGCTGGGCCTAATGATAACCATGTGAGCGTATGAAAGTCATTCTACTCTTCTTTGACCAGCCGAAATGATTCCCCACTGTAGCCCCACGGTGTAAATTGTGGTCGAAGGTACACCCTGAAAGCCCTCCCTAATGTGGGACAAAGCCATAAAGGACGCCACAGGGATGAGATGTCAGTCTCATCACCTTTGAACTCGTGTTTGGGTAACAAAAGAGAAAATGGAAAAATGAAGATAAAGTGAACTGCGAGGGTGAAGGGGGAGCGAGAAAATGAGGACGGCAAAGATAGAAAGAAGGAGGAAAATTAGAATGATTGAGGGAAGTGACAGGATGCTGCAGACGAGCGGAGGTGGAGGAGGAAAAGAGGGGAGGCAGCCGATCAAATTTTATGGTTGACTTCTCCCTTTCACAGCCCCTTGAAATAGCCAAACAATTTACAATCATCCAAAGCATTAACCTTTCACGAGCCAGAGGGACTCATTGTCCATGATGCCGCGATGAGACGCTTTGCATGCCTGATGAAACGACGTGGGGAAATAACTCATCTAGCGGGCAAAACAAAGAAATGAAGAGGAAGAGAAGGAGTAGGAAAGGGAGACTAAAATAAGGAGGGGTAGATCAGCAGAGGAGTGATGTTTTGGAGAGCCTTTTGTTAGGGATTGGCTCATGCATCAGGGTGAAGGATGGCAGGGAGGCTTCGCAGTGGCTTCGCTGCCCTCCACGGTCCATATTTAACGTTTTTTCAAGTGAAGAGGTGGGAGGGGGTCGAGAGTTACAGTGAAAGAGGGGAGAAGAGGGGAAGCGTTAAAAGCACAAGAAGCACGCTTGATTCCCATCTCGTGGCGGGGAGCCAATGTCCATGCTATTTACTGCATGACAGCCTCCCATATCTCCATCAATCCCCTGCACAAGCCGGGAAACAGAAAGGGGGGCTGAAGGGCAGAGAGGGACAGTGTGTGTGTGTGTGTGTGTGTAAATGAGGAAAAAGGAAAAGAAGAAGAAAAGAAAGACGGAAAGGAGGGAATGCAAACTAAGAAGTGGTAGGAAGAGGGGAGGGTGCATAATCAGACAAAGAAGAAAAGAGGTCTTCACAGGTCCAGCATTTTGGACCTGATCAGTTCAAAAGCGGACTCTTTCACTTATACCAATAGTCTGCCCTTAATGTGATCAGAGCTGATCACAAGTCTGCTCGGATCCACTTGGGTGTGCCCGAGGTCGACAGCATTAAAACGTGACCCTATGCAGACCAGATTAGATTTGACTCTGGTCTCAGGCCAGGTCTTGGTCACTAGGAACTGAGCGGACCAGGAAGACCTGTATCTCTTAATCGGTTTAAAAATGAACCCTAAGTTTTGTTAGTCCTCCTACAGAGGAGACATGTCACAGATTAGAAGGCGTCACTTCTTCAAGTAGATAGAGGCATTGAGGAGGAGGAAATGAAAGTTTCTGAACTCTAATCTGTTAGCGCTAACAGCCAAATTATTAGACTTGAGTTACGCTAATTATTAGACCAGATACAATTACAGTCGGGGAGACAAATTGAGATAAGGATGGGGGGGTGGGTGGGGGGTGGATTGATAACAGAGAGAGAAAAAGAGACAGAGACTAAGAGAGAGACGGGAGATAAAGAGAGAGAAGCTGCATACAAATGACCCCTTTTAGCTAATTAGCAGCGCTGCTAAGAGCCCTGTGAGAATTGGCCCCTATATGCTGCTGCTGCTCAGTGGCCCTATAGGTGGTGAGATCGAGCCCGTGGCCACAGGGGCTCATAAGCAATGTGTGTCATCGCCGAATACCATCAGTCATAGAACAAAGGAGGCGCAGGGGTCAAAGGCAGCGACACACCGCTGCACACTGCTGCTCCTCTCTTCCTCCTCTTTTTCCTGTCCTTCACTTAATTTTTCATTAACCCCTTCCTCTTCATCCCCTTTTCTTCATCTCTTCTCCCCCTCCTCCTATCTCTCCCCATCTTCTTCACAGCCGCCCTGTTCCTTTGTGTGCGAGTCAATTAGCCAGCCCTTTAGTTTTGATTTATAGACCGCGGACCTCCTATGGCCTAATGGATTGCTGTGAATTAATATGCAATGCTTATGTATGTGTGTGATAAATTAAAGAGCAGGAGACACAATAGAGGTCACAGAGGTATCACTTTCCACACCGACGGCGTTTAAATCGGCGGCACTCCGACTCCTGATCTTCATCCCTCACTTGAAAGAAATGATCAATTTGTAATGTCGACGTAATGGATTACGAACAATAATAAAGTGACTGCTGTGCTCGTTTAGATGAAGTCTCTTGATATCATTTGCCATGTGGAAATAATTAGGCACTTCATAAAGACTGGGACCAGTGATTGTTATTCTGTGAACAAAAGGCATTATGGGATGTCAGAGCGACGCGTTCGGAGACGATTCATCAGCTCGTTTTTTTTATTCCATTTGTTGACCGAGGACAACGACACGAAGATTAGAGACACATCCTGCTTGGGGGGGTTATAGAGAGGAGAGGTCAGGGTAGGTTCAAGTATACATCACCATCATCGCCCTCATCATCATCATCTGACTTTTGTAACAAACATGACCAGAGGCTATTTACACCAGTCCAAAGCCATGAGGCCCCGTACTGGTGGCTTATAGTTCATGGGGTCATGAACTCTGTGGTCTATATCAGAAAATGTCTGACAGAGGTTCTGTCACACACACACACACACACACACACACACACACACACACACACACACACACACATGCTGGCAGTGTATCATCCCGGTCAGGTGAAAACCTTTCATCTCCAAAATGTCAGCTTTTCAGGAGCAAACGAAGAAAAACAACCATGTTTTTTTACAGGGCTATGAGAGGGTTTCAGCTCAGGGGGGAATCTTTTACGACCGTGCCTTCATCTTTTTTAAAATCACATAATAAGGAAACATTTTTAAAGAACTTATCTGCAACGGTTTCCTACAATATCCACTAAAGCATGGTTAACATTTTTTGTGGTTATGTTCACCAAAGATCTTGAGAAATATCATCAAGACGATGAAGTAATTAAAAACTTCCCTAACTATAACCAAAGTGTCTTGTAGTTTAAATCCAGTGGTTGCCAAGCTTTCTTTTGCTTGCGACCCCTTAATGTGACCCCTTGCGACCCCTCATGATAGGATGCATGTCTTTGGTGTCGGGTGTCAGCAGTTCAATCCAAGGGTGAAACAAAACTCTCTGTGGACTGGAAAAAACCTTGTAGGTGAACATAATCTATGCAGCAATTATAGCTCCTTCAAACAATATCAGTCAAAACTATTGAGCAGAATATAAACTTCATTTTTAGGAGACTGGGATTAGATGACGCGAGTGTAAAACACACTGGCCAAGTCACAGAGTGTTGTGTCCTTGATGCACTGGACGTGTACGGAGGAGGTGCTGTTTTACTGGAGAGATGAAGCGTGTCAGTTCTGATGACTTGACACCACAGACTGTATATAAAGATGGACGACGCGTCTCCACTTCCTCCCACTGTACAAAATCTTGCACTGAGTCTGCACAGTGGTGATCGGGCGTGGAGCCGCTGTGCGAGGTCCCGCCCATACACCCGCCCGACCCAATCGTGGTCACACCACAGTCAATCTCAGCTGTCAATCATGACGTTTAACCCCGTTTTTATAGCATGAAATAACTGATTAAAAGCAAACACTTGGACAAACATCAGCGTGATAAGAACTACCTAAAATGACAGAAACCATCCAGTTATTTGACTGACTAACATGGAGGGGGCGGGGTTTATGACCAAACTGCAGCCAGCCACCAGGGGGCGATAGAGATGTTTTGGCTCCACTTTTGGGGAGCTGTCATATCGTCCATATTTATATACAGTCTATTGCGCAATTTAATTTGAGGCTATCATTTGGACTTTTACTAAACGGAGTGCAGTGAACAAACACAGAGTTCTAAGAGATTTTCATGTGTCACCAGCTGCTGTGTGATAAACTAAATGATTCCTCATTCCCAGGCTGATTACCATGAGTCACAGAAACCTTACCAAGGATCCTGAGAGCTTTTAATGAGCATTAGGACCATTAAAGCAGCTGAGCACATACTGTATGATATTATATCAACCTTAGAACCATGAATCAATGCTCATATGGGATTTACAAGGTAGGCTATACATGTCATGGCAACAGCCCGGCAACAGTAGATGTATAATGGTGGCAGCTGCCCTGGAGGGCCACTGATAATACTCAATCTAACAGACCTCATTAAAGGGACCCTTGTTTTTTGCCTTCTCCATCTCGCCCGAGATCTCTGCGGCCCGTCACTGCTTTCATCAGAGGTGATGAAAAAGCACCCGTCTAATCATTTCTTTTTCCATGCGCCGCGGCCGCAGAGTGTGTGCGTGCCTGGACGCGGGCAGAGATTATTAACGGTTTAATGGCTAACGAAGCCTGACAGGTGCTCCTCTTGCTGAGATTAAGGACCGGTGGGTTAATGACGGTGTGGGTGAGATTGTCATAACTCACAATAAGGCCATTAAAGTGATATTACTGAGAAAGACTTCAGCTGATATGAGTTCAACTCTCCAACAAGGTGGCATTGGGCGGAGGGCTTCTGCCATTTTTCAAAGAGTTTTTTTTCTCTCGCCTGCAGCTCAGCGTAAATGGGCTTCAACTCAAGAAGAATCTGAGGAGGAAACAAGTGATGAGACAAAGGAAGACACTGTAAGCTCCCGCTGCAGCATTCACCCATCAGATACTATTTCATGTAAGGACGCAGAAAAACTGTCAACGCATGCAACATCAACATCAAATATTTAATACTTTAGATTGCTATTACTTAGACAATCTACTGCTGATTGGCTTTGAAATGTGACTTAAATTTACCTTTGAATCAACAGCATCATGAGGTGGTGACGACAAGTAAACATAAAGAACAACACAGCACTTTATTACTTCTTTTCTTTCCCTTCTTCGTGGACAAAGAAGAGCACATTCCTCCACTGAGAGAAAGGCCGATCACCAGTTGAAGCTGCAGGACAACAATGTCGAGAGGAGGCTCTGACAGCTGTCTCTGCGGTTCACTACTCCCCTCTGGTGGTCAGCAGGGGCCGCTGCAGTGTTCAGGAGCCAGAGGAACAAAGGAAGGAGAGGTGAACAAAAGAGTCGACAGCAATAAGCGACAACAGACCCACAGAGCAAAGGCAAAGGTCCAAGGTGGGTGCTGTTGCAGTATTTCCTGTGTACTGTCTTTTAATAAGTTAAACCACGAGCTCACACATTTAATATCAAGTACTGTACCTTATATCTCAATAATCTACTAAAAACAACTAAGAGGTTATATTTGAAAATAGGCCCGCAGAATACATAAGATAGATATGCAATATGAATGTGCAATAATTGAGATAAATTTTTTATGTCTTACTGTTACAGTTGTTCTGGTTAATGTCTTGCATGCCATGTATTTGATTTGGATGTCTGGTTAATAAAGCCTACATACACCTGTGTGAATATGATTACACTGGGGAACACAGTTTTTGTTGAGTTAGGTCTGACAGCTGTTTTTAACAAATTTTTGGGTGCGGAATCCAAAACTGATCTCAGTTTTTCTCTATCACGTCAAGTTTTTGAACTATAGGCTTAAAAAATATGAAAAATACTGCACTTAACAGATATGTGTGTGATAGTACTGACCTACTGGGAGCTGCACACACCTCTCACCGCACCGTCTCAGTTGTGACTGCACAAA
The DNA here is from genome assembly GCF_043641665.1 of Enoplosus armatus. NCBI lineage: Eukaryota > Metazoa > Chordata > Actinopteri > Centrarchiformes > Enoplosidae > Enoplosus > Enoplosus armatus. The sequence goes on from NC_092186.1 coordinate 1,989,597, forward strand.
CAAGTTGCCACGTAGCTGTAGATGAGTCCAATCGTAATCAGCTGGCAAGTCTTACTACAGCTAATCAGTGGAGTTTTGCTTATCTGGGGGGTAAGCTGTGGATAAAAAACTTGACGTGCTAGAAAAAAACTGACTGCAATTTTGGAATCAGCATGCCAATTTTAGTTTTAATCAGCATAAAAATCTAACTCAAATTGTTCCCCAGTGTTATCATTTGCTGACAACTACTACTTTACTATTTACTGCCACAATGACTGCATTATGATTTTAAAATAAAAAGATGACAGTGCGACATTGTACGTAACATTGGGAAATCACCATATTCATGCCCAGTAAAGCTCATTACACACCAGTTAGCATAGCACTAACACAGTTCACAGCAGAGAATGCTAACATTAGCATGTAATTAGCATCGCCAGACCAATCCACAAATGCAAATTTCTCTGGAACCTCTACGTTCATTTTTGATTTCCAAGGGGCGCAGACCAAAATGCCTCTGGACGCTACAGCCAATCAGAGCGCGCATGAAGCGTGTGACGTAGCGCCCGGCTGCTAGGCTAGGTAGCTAGTTCCAACATCCATCATGTCTTCTAGTTCAACATAATACGCAGACATGATTTAGAAGCCAACACTTGCTTGTCTGCTGAATGTGTGTAAATGCGACTGTTTGCTAGCATAACAACAACCATAACGTTAAGCTAATAAGGTGTCAAGTTTCTTCTGTGCCCTAGTGGCCAAACCCCCCCCCCCCCCCCCCCAAAACAAAAAACAAACAAACTATAAGACACATTTATGGGGAACACTGAAGGCATAGGCTGGTTTTAAACAATATGACACCGTTGTAAGAAATGACAACCAAGCTTGACAGACTCAGCCTAAGAGGTTGAGACTACAGCTTCATCAACATTATGCAACATATTACTTCACCTCTCACTCTTCATATCACTCTCCAGTCTCAAGTTTTGAGGATTATTTTTGTCTTTTCAGAGTCTACAGCAGAGACACTGTAGACGTTCATCTTTTCACACCTCAAATCCTGGAAAAGGTGATCCTGTTCTGTGAATCTGGGTCACAGTGTACCTGCAGGAGTCTGAGCTGCCACTGAAGCCTCTGTACCTGCACCTGAACAACATTCACCTGTCACCTGTATCCTCAGGGACCACACCCAGTCCTCTGCTCCCTTCACCAGCAAGCCTCAGGAAAAGCACTCATTAGATTTCTGATCTCTGCCACAGGCTTGTAGCTACGTGGACATCATCGCGATACGGATATATTTAGATAGTCGTCTTTGCACTCACGTCGGCTCACCTGGAAACACCTGAGCTGGACGAAGAAACAAAACGGCATCTCTTTAAAATTGTTTTGCTGCTTTTTTTTTTAGGTTCGTTTTGCTTTCAGAAACCTGGGACACCGACTCTTAAACTGGTTTAAATCTGCTTTACTTTGGATATAAAGACATATTAGCACATTAAAGGGTAAGATTTGTATTTTCTTAATGTAAACACTTAAATGGCTTTCCCTCTCCTATAGATCTCCCATTAACAGATATCTTCCTCACAGCTGTGTGTGTGTTAGCATTAAGACTCATTGTCAGCGTGTAATTTTCACAGTAATTTCACTGGGATGTGGGCTGAATAGCACAGCATGTGAAGATTGACCAAGTCGACTTTGTTGCCCTGTGTGTGTGTGTGTGTGTGTGTGTGTGTGTGTGAATGAGAGATAGGAGGTCTCGGCTGATGAAAGAAGAAATGCAATAATTTATCTTCTCCTTTTATTACAGATTAAAATGGGCTGCTTCACATTCATCAAATTGATGATGGTCTTGTTCAACTTGTTTATCTTTGTGAGTATGTCCCCGCTTTGAATGAATGCTCATATAGGAGGAGGAGGTTGGGGAGGGAGGAGGAGGGTTTTGGGGGGGTCGGGGGGGGGGGTGTTCAATGATTGTGTGAAATCTTTACATGAAAAGTGACGTGTGAAGTAAAAAAACAAACAATAGCTTTCATCACAACGCATAGAAAACCATTTTGCACGTTACGTAAACATTTCAGATCCCTGAGACAGAAGACCTGAGTGATGCTTCTTTCTCCCCACCGAAGCAATTTTCACCTCATTAACTTCAAAGGCTCTAATTTTGCCACCAACATCTTCGGCTTAATGTTGATAACTAATGTGGTTTGTGAAATGGAGAGAAACTTTGGCAAGGGTAAGCTGAATGTGCCCGCCGAGTCGGGCCCACCTGGGCTCCCACTGTCACAGATGAAGCTCCCAGCACAAGTCATCATTTTCCTCACATTTCCCATTTCTGCCTGAGTGCTGCTGCTTGATAAATCTGGTGCGGCAGCTCTAAAAGTCACAGTAGCACACTGATTGTGATGTCCCTCTGAAATGTTAGCCAGCAGAGCAGAATGATAAAATGATTCTCTTCAGCTCGTAAAGACAATGCTTTAATGCGAACGCTCAGCCACTGCAGCCGCATTTCAAGTTCCGTGTTGCAACTTCATCAGAGGAGTCGTCTCCAGTGGAGATCTGCATTTGGAGAATCCTCATCTTTTGAGGAAATAATGCCTGTTGTCTATAGGGGGAGGGGAAAAAATCTATTCACGTAAGAATCAATATTCTTATGTTAGTCAATTCATAAGTTCCAAACCTTGATTCTTGCACATTAATATACGTTAATAACAATGAAAAAGCAATGAACTTTAATATTGTTGAGTCTATAGGTGCCTTTAGAGACGGTCGTCACGACTGCACCATAACCTGGCAGTTAAGATGACTGGAGTTAAACAAAGTTGTTGTCAGATTGAAAGGAGGTGTCATGAAGCACGCGGATTTTCTCAGTTCAGTTCAGGATCTCAGTTCCATTAACAATTAATTATTTTTTAAATACCTGAAAATAAAACATAGCTAAACAACACCCATCAGAGACGGAGTGAAAAATGAGTTTGTGCGATTTTAGTTCCAAACGTCTTTCCTCTGTCATGAGGCTTGGGCTCGCCGTCGCCCTGGGGAGGATCTAAATGCATTGGAAATTAGAAGCGTCTCTGTGTATGTTCTATGTGTGCAGATCTATGGTGGAGTGTCGGGAGTTAATCAGATTGTCTGTTCGCGGTAATATGACCCATGAAGATGGGTTTTATACTCTGACGTCTTTCTCATTCCAGCCCTTTCAAAGAGAACCAATTCCATTTCAATTGTGGTGGGACGGCCCGTTCTCTTTTCTGCTCCCTCTGTATCTTTCTATCTCTTCTCTCCATTCACCTCCCCCCCTCTGGAGGCCGAGGCCTCCTATTCTGCAGCCTGTTATTCATCCCCTCTCCTCTAACCCTAATAGGCTATATTTCCCATCTCTATAGATGGGAAGATGTTTCTTCTTTCCCCTCCTCTCTTTCAAAAACCTGATTTACTTCCAGTCCTTTTGCCATGTGGATGTTCAACTGACAGGGCATCCACCTGCACATGGCACACCATCAAAGGGATTAGCCATCTTAAAAAAAGAAAAAAGACAGCGTGCCAGCTATAATTATACTTGGTGAGGGATGATGGTGGCACACACCGAGTTAGAGGGGGAATATGCTTGTCGCATCACATTTAGCCAACGGTGCAATAATGGCACAGAACAGGTTCAAAAGACAAGAAAAGAACCCCAGACTGAAAGGTGGGGAGAGGCAGGAAAAATGAAGGAGGGTAACAAATAGATAGGAAGAGCGGTTGGAAAAGGTAGAGACAAAGGAAAGAAGGGGGAGATGATCCCATGCGGGAGATGTCAGCATCTGACAGGAGATTTGGAGTGTCGGGGCCTGATGGGGAGCAGAGGGGGCCCCCTGACTGCAACGAGTCTGATGAAGCCTGACAGACAATATCAGGTTTCAAACATGGTTTCTGCAGAGGAGGAAAGAGGAAATCACTCAGTGCGAGAAGTGCAGGGTGAAATACACAAAGGGGGTGGAGGAGGATAAAAGGGTGGAAGAGAAGAGGAAGAGGAGGTCAGAGGTGGAGGGATGAGGAGGGAGAGAGAGAGAGGAGAGATAATGACAGTGAGATCAGGTGATTTCCAGACTGTAATGTGAAACATGTGACATAGTTCTGATTTTGTTTGTTATAAGCAGGTTTTACAGGTTTTGAGTCAATAGATCACTATGAATGCACTTCAGCGTCCCCTCATGAAGGGACTGCTCATGGTCAGAGATCACCAAGCAAGTTCAATTACTGTGAAATATATAACTTCACTGCAGTGGAGTGTTATATTAGAGACAGACCTTTATTTCATTTTTTTAATGAGCATTATTCCTAATTTCTGATTCAATTTTAATTTGCTTTTCATGCAAATTTAAAATTATCTCGACCTGTTTTCTTGATACTTTTATTTTTTTTAATTTTATATCTACACAACACTAATTCAATCAATTCTTTCTGCACAAATATTTCACATTAAAAGCCTTCCAGTGGCTCAAAGGGCACAATCCTTCCTTGGAGGAAACATTTGCAGGAAGTGTTTCATTCAAATGAGTGGAATTACTGTAACACTTCACGCAGTGTAAAGTAGTACAATCGCGTAGTATTACACAACTAAACAACCACACCCCCATCTCGGGTTTTGAGGATTATATTCGTCTTTTCAGAGTCTCATCGGGAAGTCGTGTTGAATTCACGGCTCTGGGATGGGACCCAAAACAAGCCTTCCAGCTCACAATGCGTGTTTTATTTTTGCCTCCTGAGTGAGACTATAGGCGGGGAAACGCATTGCAATTATTGGGCCGTTTATAGTTATGATTTGGGCATCATGACTGATGGCACCAAGCTGGAGTCTGTCTGTTCTAGTCTGGGTCAGTCGGTGTTGACAGAAAGGAAATTAAATCATACAGGGACACCTGATTGTTGTCCCGACGATCAACAATCTGGCTGCTGAACAATCTGGTGGTTCTCTGGCCTGACTCACATTCTGTCCGGCTGTCTTGAAGGTTGTGCGCCTGGTTTGATTTCCCACAAGGCTGCAGCAAACAGATCTGTTGTAAATAAAACAGTGTGCACAGCCTATACCAGTGGAAATCATACCAGTGGTTACATATGGGATGTCTAGTCCAGCTTAAACTGTCCGAATTTAGTTAAAAAGCTGAAGAAAGAATCACCAAAGGCATGTGTCTTTAGAGGACAGTAAACGTCTCCCCCCTTGATGTCCGTGCCATAATCCCATAGCATACTTTTGTGCACCCCAAGGCTGCATTTATCCACTGGCACAAGATGATCACTAAATGGATTTCTGTCCATTATGCCTGTGTGATGTGAGTGAGATAAAGGCAGCCATGAAAAAGGGCAGCCATTTCGCGTAGAAAGGTAAAAAGGGGCCAAGTTGTTGCTCGGCCTCGATACATAATGGGAAGCCTGAGGCAGCACCCCTCTCTGTCTCACAAAAGGAATCCTCCCCTCTGAAAGGAGTGAGCGATATTGAGGTGTCATGGTGTCACTGAGAGGCAGTAGTAAGAGAGGGTTAGTGATGTCAGATGGCCTCTCATTTCCAAAACCTATTACCGCCTCAAGAGCTGTTGACCCCACCCTGAATGACTGCCAGGCAAACAAATGATTGACGTTTTCTTCGCTGTTGTTAAGTTTCGATTACATCCTCCAGAAAGATAACTGGTCTCACTTTCATGAGGGATTTGTGTCCCGTCCACACGCACTTGCATAGAATGTATGCTGATCATGTTTTTCCTGGATCCTCCTGCAGCTGGGCGGCCTGACCCTGCTGGCCATGGGGATCTGGGTGAGCGTAGACGGGGGCTCCTTTCTCCAGCTGCTGGGGCCGTTCTCCAGCCAAGCCATGCAGTTCGTCAATGTGGGATTTTTCTGCATCGCCGTCGGGGCCGTGCTGGTGCTGCTGGGGCTCCTGGGCTGTTGCGCCGCCCAAAAGGAAAGCAAGTGTCTGCTGCTCACGGTAAGAGTAAAAGACGTGGTGCAGAGGCAAGCTGAAGATGTAGTGGAGGTTTACTTCACCAACGTGCCCATGATAGCAGGAAAGCACTATTCTTTACTTCCTGCCAACCTCTGAAAGAATTTAAGGTTATGATGCATCGTTCTGGAAACTCTGAAACAAAGACGTCGACCCTTTTCTCAAATCGCTTTCAGGTAACGTCACAGCTGCCGTCTCATTGGTTGCCAAAGGTCACAACAAACATGGTCAAAGTTGAAACGGATTGAACTTTGAGCAGCGAGATGTAAAATCACTGCACCGAAGTTCAGTGTCCTCCCCGTCACTCGTCCTGTGTAGGTGTGCTCCCACTGAACACAAATGTGATGATAATGTTGTTCTGTGCCTGCCGGATGTTTCATTGTGCTCCATGTATTCTAACAGGGATGATTTCTCGAGGTGTCTCCCAGACTCAACATGGTAAAACTGAATAGGAAAACCAGCCGTGTGAAGCCGATAGTGAGACGTTTCAGCCGTCTTCTCGTGTGTTGTGTCTCATTGCCCTTAAAAAAAGAGTTGAATGGTCACTTGTATAACCGTCACGGCGCCTTACAGTTAAGTCTCATTCACCCATTCACACACCGATGGCGACCAAGCTGCCATGCAAGGTGCTGGCTTCCAACCCCCAACCCTCTCCACCCTGCTGTAGCTCCCGTGTGACATCGACACTGTGATGTAAAACACCCCATGTGTGGGTTCACGAGGTGCTTTTGCATCCAGTTGCTCCACATTCAGTATCTCACCCATCGCTGCATTTATCTGCCCCTCCTGCCTCATTCAAAATCAGCAGCACCACCAACCCCCGAACTGCACAGTGTACATTATTATGCTCATTAACGGCAGGGCTAACTACCTCTTAGTCCACTGCAGTGAGTCTAATGAGGAGCACAGGCAGCACCCCCCCCGTAGAGCCCTCATCATGTCCACATCTCCCATTGAGTTGAATGATGACGGTGCAGCCGATCCTGCGCAGGACGCAGCGCATGTCTGCAATGGATGAGTTGATAGAAGGATGATTCAGGCTCTGTGTCTCCTCATTGTCCGCCGGTGTGATCAGCCACGCTTTATCAATCTGTCTGTGATTGTTTGGATATTATATATTCAAGTTGGTGGTTACAAACCTCAGAATCAGCTTTTTTGAGTTTAATTTATTAATTTATTCTTTTTTATTATTATTTTACCAGAGTTTTGTTTTTGAGAGAGGCTCCACACTCGTAGGTCCAATACAGTATTTCATAAAAAAGCTTACGTTTCAGTTTATCTAATTGTATTCTGGTCCAGGGCTGCAACTAACCAGCAGTTTCATTACTTTTGATTAACCTGCCTATTAGGTCATTAGATCAATTGTTTGTTGTGTAGAATGTGATACGATATGCGGTGACATCTTCATCTTCTTTATCAACATTTCATTTAAACAGAGAAAAGCAGCAAATCATCACATTTGAGGAGGTGGAACAGCTCTAATCTGGTGCAGTTTATTGCCTGTAACTAGCTTTGATCATTTTGTCCATCGTTCATCATCAGTAGTAATAATGTTGTACTTAGTTAATAGCTGAGATCTGGGAACATGTGACAACTCTCTTCACCCAAACTGTCTGTGGTAAACATCCATCACAGTTTACTGACTGACTTCCTGCTTTAACTCTGACTGACTGTGCAGCTCTCTCCTGTGTGATGAGGGGTAACTTTCAGTTTGACCTCCAAACAAACTGTTTCCATGCTGTCTGATCGTCTGACTGACGAGGATTTGCTGCTTTTCTCTGCTGTCATTTGAATGTTATGGAGTTTTGGACAGATGGGTCAGATGAAACAAGACGTTTGAAGACGTCACCTTGGGCTCTGGGATGGGTATCTTTTACTTTGGCACGTTATTAGACAAAACAAATAATTGATTAGTCAAGAAAATAATGAGTCACAGCACTAATGTTATCATAAACCCAACCTGTAATAAACCAGAATAGTTTCTTTTCTTCATCGATCTTAATCTGCTGATTATTGTCTCCACTAATCAACGAATGGTTCAATAAGGTCGTATTCAGATTGCCTGGTTTATTCGAGAGCCATTCCATTTAGTATTGAACATGATGAACAGCGAACAGTTTGGCATCATTGCTTAATGAATTACTAAAAAACTATGAATTGATTATCATAATAATTGCATATTTATTTTCTTTTGATCTGCTAATCAATTAATCAACAAGTCATTGCAGTTCTAGACTTGTCTTTGGAGGATTTTCAATTATTTTTAAACAATTAAAAACACTTTTCCTCCTCCTCTTCTTCCCTGGCTGCAGTTCTTCTCCATCATCCTCATCATATTCATCGCTGAAGTGGCAGCTGGAGTCGTGGCTCTGGCCTACTCTTCATTTGTAAGTTCTCCACTTCACCTCATCCCCTCTCTTTTCATACACTGCCTCATCACCCCCCCTCCCTTCTCCCGTCCCTCTTTCTCTTCCTCCACTCCTCCTCTTCACTCCCTTTCCTTTGTCTCTTAATTCTTCTGGTCCCTCTCACTCTTTCTCTGTCACCCTCTCACCTCCTCGTCCCACTCCCTGGATTTTATCTCCATGTAAATTCTCCATTATAGCCGTGGCCATCATTGAATTACTGGCTTTATGTCCGCCTCACTACATTCGGCTACTTAATGACTCCGGGATAGCCCGGGGCGTGAGCGCTGTCTCTAACTTTGAGCAATTTATTATTCTGGAATATTGAAGCTAAAGCATTTTATATGCAAAACAGCCTATTTACATATGTGTCCCCCTCACACACACATGCACACACACGTGCCCCATTTCCATTTAGTGGCACGTATAATAATTACAAGGACTTCAAATGAGCTATGTAAAAGGAGGTTAGTGAAGACTGAGATCCTAATAAAGAAAATACAAATGGAGCTTTTTTATCCAATCAGAGGATGTATCTGAGTCCCTAGGAGCAAGAGAGGTAATCTAACAAACATCCATCTGCAGGGAGGAGCTGATGAGCGGAGGAGAGTGGACTCTGACTGGGAATCTCATTTGTCAGTGCTGGTGTTGTTGGTAAACCAGTTTGAGCTGCACACTGCAAAAAATCTTAGATGGTCCCAAATCTTCTTTTGGGAGCATCAATTCAGTGTTTGTAGAAACTGTTTAAATTTACAGACACTCCTGAAAGTTGATTTCTGTTGGAGACGGGTGCAAATATTTTCACTGCTGCAGCAAATGTTTTAATAAAGTAAAGTTTTTAGGACTCAACGAGAGACACAAATGATGTGACTGGGTTTTTTTTTTTGCAGCGTACAGATCTGCCTTTAACTTCTCCCTCTCTCTGTTATCAAATGTATTCTGGTCCTGTCCAACCCTGAGTGTGCCTGCTCTCACACAAAGAAGCTAAGCAAGTCTGTGCGTGTGTGTGTGTGTGTGTGTGTGTGTGTGTGTGTGCATGTGTCCTTGGAGGCTGAGCTGGGAGCGCTGCTGCTGCTGCTGCTGCTGCTGCTGCTGCTGCTCAGGCGGTTTTGTTGAGATAAATCTGCTCCATCTCTCGCCTGTCATTTACAAGAGCTGAGCTAACCAAGGCGAGCGATGTAAACGGCATCTGGCGAGAGGGGACTCGACAACTGCCAGCATGCTGGTGTAGAGAGAGAGAGACAGAGAGACAGAGAGGTGTGACCCATTGTCTAAAGCTCAATGAAATGCAAGCCATAACTCATAGATTTGTCTTCCTTAGGGCGTTAAATTGACTCTAAACCGTATCTATGATCTCCTTGTGTGTTAGCTTTAGCATCATCCGTTCATTACAAACACAAAGGCCATTGTCAGTTCCATCACGGATATGAGTGTGTGAGAGCAGCTGTCCATCTCCTGCTTTTGATAAGACACAGTAAACACAATAGCATCAGAATAATGAATATGGGCAATATCCATCTAATATGCATATATATAGCCGCCTGTGTCAATAAGTAAGAGACAGAGGCGTAGACAATGAAAGGAGACGATAAATAAAGCGTTGATCTATTCTGTTCTACTTATCTGCGGCATAAATCTGCCTTTTGGCCACAGGGCCTCTGCAGCTCATCTAACCCAAGAGCCAATAACCTTCAGGTGGTCGGAATAACTGAGATTTAATAAGCAATTCCAGCAGGCATTATGAGAGGCCGTCAGTGGTCATGGTTGTTCTTTCTCCGCCAAGTGATTCGGAAGTGACCAGGGTGGAGATTTATTACCGGGGCTGATATGGACTTCACAGTGGATGAATTAAATAGATGTGATGTGGCATTTAATGAATCACACCGACCTCCATGAACAGTGAAGGAATGTGCTCTCAAAACGTAATCCAATACAGATTGCTGTTCGGGGGAAATATTAGCCGGAGTTAATAATGTAAGGTGATTAACTTCAATTACTTCTGCTTTAAAGCTGCACCAATCAATGTCTCCATATTATCAATGGGAAAACAATGAGTTTTATAATCAGTCTGAAGTGATCGGGTTCAGGTTCAGTGTTTCCTGGTGACTAGCTAGTGAACATACTGAAGCACTTAGCAGCTAAATGCTTTTCAGGAGTTGGTGGAGACCAAACCAGAGCTAAAAGAAATGCTAACGCTGCTCTGTGTCTGCTGGATGTGTAGAAAGGCCGTTGTTTGCTAATAATAAAAGATTTCTAACTTAAGTTGCAGATCTAATATGAACAAACCGATTTGTACAATGTGAACCAAATTAAAAACCTCCTATCTTAACTTTACTACTGTTATACTATACTAACTTTACATTACATTTTGTCATTTCATGGGCCAAACCAGCTACTTGGGAAACGTTAGAAATCTTTTACATTGTGCGGGAGATGGAATATTTCTTTTATCCAGATAGTTAGAAGAGTCTTTAAGGATTCTGGAAATTCCTTCAGAGCAGCACTAAAGATCATCAGGCAATGTTAATAAATAAGGGGCACAAACTATTATTATTTTCAAATCATATTTAAGCATACAAACACATGGATGGAAATGTACCTTATGACTGATGCCACCAAGCATTGCCTTTGATTATAACAAAGCAACTCTCTACAGAAGGTTTTCATTTATTGCTTTCCCTCTTAAAATAACCAATTAGCAGCCGGCGAGTCACTGCAGTAAAAGATATCAACGATTATTACAAAAACAGCAACACACTGTAAAGCAACAAGAGATCTATAACACGTGAAGCTGAAGCTTTTTTATCGGGTGTGTAGAAGGTGTTCATTCTACTGTATTGATAGATGTGTTATCGTCCCCCGTCTCACTGTGCTGTGTGTTACTATAGGCTTTGTCCTGCCTGTCCACCGTGTGTGTGTGTGTGTGTCAGCATGTAAGTGAGTGTGAGTGTGAGTGTGTGTGTGTGTGTGTGTGTGTGTGTGTGTGTCAGCATGTAAGTGAGTGTGAGTGTGTGTGTGTGTGTGTGTGTGTGTTTAACGGGATGTGGTGAGGCACGCGGCCGAGTGACAGTGATGAATTAGCCGGCTGGTAATAACCCTCTCTGATCTCAGCCGCTCTCCCAGCTTCTTGGGGGGCACTTTTAATTGTGGCATGTATCCCAGCATCCCCTCGGGCATCTCATATGCCTGCCCCCTTCACTGTACACATGCTCACACACGTCCACGCACACACACACACACAGAACGGGGGGGGGGGGGATGCACTTTCACATACACAAACCTGACAGACACGGTCGCACGTGGCCACATGCACGTACAGTAAACCACACACTCTCCCTCCTCATCAAATGGGTCTTTGGGGGACCGGACGCGACGGGATTATTAATCAAAATGGAAAAAACAGACTGAGGAAGGGAGGGGGGGGCGTGAAAGAAGGCTAACCTGTGTGTTTGTGAAGGAATTCCTTCATAACAAAAGACTCTCCTCCTGCCTGAAACATAACCTGCCTTTTTTCCCCACTTTGGATAAACACAAACAGCAGACAAAATGTGTCCTGACCAAAGCCATCAGGAGCATCAATATATATGTAAATGTCCCCCCGTTTACGGCCGTAAAAAGGAGAAGAAGAGTGGAGAATAATGGCTCGGTCAATTTTTGATTTATTTTCATTTTTTTCCAGGTGCCAGGCCCGGGCTGTTTATTTCCCAAGTGCTTTGTGTGAGAGAAGATTTATTTAATTTCTGATGAATAGGTGACTCCCAGAGAATTACCTTTCCTGCCCGTGAAATCAGCTGCAGTATTTTATTTTCAGGGGCTTCCACAGTCTGTTGTGTGCGAGACTGTTGAGAGATTTCAGACAGAGGACATGTTTGTACAATATGAACATACTTGGAAAGTGAAGTAATTTTTTAAAAGGAGAAAGGGACAGTTTTTGCAAATAATGACTAATTCAGCAAGTATGACATTTTTGGAATATGTGGACATTTTAGAAAGCGAAGATGTATTAAAAAAAAGGGGGGATAGTTTTGGAAATTCAGTAAAATATGAACATTTTGGAAAGTGGGGATAGTTTTGGCGGAAAATCTAAGAAAAGTGAGTTTCCTCTTTTGCAAGTGGGGACTTTTTGCCCTGTCCTCACTTTCAAATGTGTTAAAGGGGATGAAGCGTTAGTTTTGGGGCTAAAGTTAGAATTGGCTTCACTTGAAGGTTAATGTCAACGAGAGTCCTTACATGTGTGTTTTCCTCAGGCTGAGGGGATCCTCAGAGCGTGGGCGACCCCTGCTTTACAGAAAGATTACGGCAGTGACCCTGTGGTCACTAAGATCTGGAACACTACCATGACGGAGGTAAAGTATCTCTGGAGACATGTGCACGTTTAGAGCTTCAAGGAAGGTTCTGGTTTTGCACGTCTTAGCTCTTACTGACAAACTACATATGTATGAATACTTAATATTCATATTCTGTAGCATACACTACAGTATAATGTTGTCAGTGCAGTGTTTAGTCAGTTAGTATACCAGAAATATATTTAACTATTTTGTAATTACACAACATGTGCGCCAACGTGTGTCAATGAAACTACAACTTTGGAAAACTACTGCCAGTTTATCATTTAAAAAATGTACAAATAGCAACCAAAATATTAGCGGGGCCCTGGTGGCATTTTATACGTAGTGTGAACATAGTAAATACTTGAAAATGTTTAGAATTACTGTGGTAAATAATGGAACATGCAGGGTTTCACTGACTTAATTGAACTGACTAGTTCAATGTCTGTAACACTGCTCCGCTGTGTCCTTCACTGAGCTGAACTAAAGTACAAAACTCTGCACTGTGCATGATATCTGCCTACTTTTGTCAGCTCACCTCAGCTCACCTGCACACAATAGCGTCAGTCAAGGTAACTCAGGGAGCTTCCATCTCTTATCTTAACTCAAGGAAAAGAAGCTGTTATTCTCACTAGTGCGACAGCTTAACAATGGTAAGCAAAGTATAATAAAACTGTCAAGCAATGTCAGACCTTGTGTTGTGCAAAAAACATAACCACGTTCACCTCATTGTATGCAGCCGATTGTTTCGGTTTTATTATTTATTTATTTTAGGTGAATGGAATTTAGTTCACAGCACTCAAAGCCTCTAAAAGTGGCATTTGTAAAACTAAACATCCGTAAAAGCAAGGTGGTGCCTCAGAAACGATGTCATGGTTACTTCAGACAACAAACAGACGTTACTGTTAACAGTTTTTAATGGTTGAACACTTTCTGTGCACACGACGCAGTAAATCCTGATCTGCTCTGAATGTTAATGCACAAAAATACAGAGCAGCAGCTGAACTGACAACATGAACTCACGCAGCAGCTCTTCCTAAACTTTAACTGACAAAAGTTTACTTACAAGAATGCACAACGGGGATGGATAACGCTTTTTCCTGCTGTGTGATGATGCTCGGTTTTCCTCCCTCTCCCAGCTGAAGTGCTGCGGTTTCACCAACTACACAGACTTTGTGGGCTCTAAGTTTGAAAAGGAGAACAGAGGCAGCCTGCCGCCCAGCTGCTGCTGGACCAACAGCGCCCCCTGCAGCCCGGGGGAGGCAGAGCGCAGCGCTGTGCAGGTGAGATTGAAAACACCCCTGTAATTTAGTATCAAAACATAGAAAGTATAGGCACATAAGGAAAGTATATTTAGTGTACCCTCATTGTATTGTATTTTAATAGCGTTTATTAGACAGCAGTTTTACCCAGGTGCACAGAATGAAGAGGCAACTGAGTGTAGAGTGTCACCAGTGTTACTCTTGTGTTAAGTAATCTATTCAGTCACAAGACCAAGGCTGTATTAAAAACCGCCTACTACATACTACTGACAAATGCAGTATGCAGTACACACAGCATACTGCTCTTCATATCAGTATGCAGTATGAAACTTTCAAATTGATTTATTTTGCAGGTATTCTGCCCCCGCCTTACTGCTTATTTATCGCCTCAACAGATTTTGGTGGACTGCTATGGTGAAATAAGTGAAGGTTTACGTGAAAGTGGTTTATGGCAAACGCGCTTTGCATTGTGGTGCACAGTATGCGTAGACTGGTGCGATGCATATTGGAGATGTTTTCATCCGGGTGTTTTTGACATACTCCAAATCAGTACGTACTGCTAGCATAGTGGGCAGTTTTGAATACAGCCTAAGAGTCTGCAGCCCTCTGAGAGACTGAACTTAGGCACAGCAGTGCTTTGAGCTAAATGCTAATGTCAGCACGCTAACATGCTCACAATGACAGGTATAGGGGCCTGATGGAGGATACTGGCCCCTTCAGGTTTTCCATATTCATATCTCAGTTAAGTGTGTATGCTGACATTTGCTACGTAGCACTAAACACAAAGTACAGCTGAGGCTGAATGTCATTAGTTTTGTAGATATTTGCAAATGAAGTGAATGAATAAAGCAAATGATGAGTCAGAGGATCACCAAAGTTATTACAATTCATCATAGGGTGAACAGAAGCGGTGAACAGGCCAACGTTGCCATCCCTTCAGCCCCGTCACTCGCTAAAAACTACCAGTCAGTTTGTGGACTGCTTCTCAGATGAAATTAAAAATTAAAGGACATAATTTTGAGCCTGAAAACGGGTGATTTTTCATGATTTTTTAACATATTAAATATGGCCAATTGATTCATTAAAAAGCATTCGATACATTAACTGGATTAGCTGTATTAGCTACTGTATATTAGTCAAACCAGCTCTAATTTGCATACACTGAAAATTGGTGTTACATTGCAACATAGTGAATGTCTTACTTTTGGCCACTGGGCCAACACTTTCCTCCTCAGGGCTGTTTCAAATATATCCTGGAGGCCCTCAAAGAGCACGCCAACATTGTGGGAGGCATCGCGGCAGGAATAGGAGTCATAGAGGTAAAGTAACATGAAAAGGAGCACGCATGCAAGCAAGAGGGGATTCGAACCCCAGACACAGAGTTTAATTAGCTAAACACACCATGAGAGCTGGATAGTCTTGTGAGAGCAGTTATGACGGAAACATTATTACTATTCAAGAAGTATAAAGTGTGCATGAGATACAGCAGTTTCTCTGCTCGTGAGTTAAGGGTTAGAGCTCCAAATCTGTAACTTTTGTTTCATGTTTACGTTTTTAAGAGAAAGGATGCATGTTATAACTGTTTTGGTGTCTGGTTTTAGTAGATATGATGCAAAAAACAGATTAACATTTGCATTATCTTGTTTCCTCAGATTGCTGCCATGATAGTGGCCATGTACTTATACTGCCACCTGGACAACAGAGTCAGCTGAGACTCCTTCAGGGAAAACATGACAGGAATGACACGGACGGATCACACGTTATTTAGTTTTCTGCATTATTTAACAACCGATCACTGAGGATAGTCTCTTTTCTTTCTGGTTCCCTACTTTTTTTTTCAGGGAGATTTCTAACTTTACTATAAAGTCATGTTCATGTGTTTAAGTGATTGAATTTTATATTGAGCAAAAAGTTTTATAGCAACAAATCATGACAGAGGTCATCTATAAAATATACCAAACGGCATTCACTGGGTGCTGACTGCACTTACTTGATTGTTCCCTGTGAATTTCAATCAATCAACCTATCAATCAATCAACCAACCAATCAAGTTTATTCGTCACATGTAATCATATATCGTACAATCACAGTGAAATGTAATCCTGGCAGTTCCTTCAATTTGTGCATTAAAAATAGTTAAAAAAAAAAAAAAAGACAAGTAATAAATATATGTGTATGATTTTTTTTGGGGGGGGGCTGAGGGTAGAAGCTCCTCCTTGGTGTATGTAGGCCAGGCTTGTGAACATCTTTTGTACTGTTTATTCCTACCATTGAAGACTGCATGCATTGTGACACGAGGCTGAATAAATATTGACCAATAAGAGGCCTGACAATAGACAAGAGGCGGGACATTGTTCGGCCGTGCAGCAGGTTATCTATCACTCCTGAATTAGCGCTTTCATCACAAATCCTCAACCAGCAGGTTTCGTTCAACTGTTTCTGTATGACAGAAGAGAAAACTGCAACGAGTCATGCTAATAAAGCTCCTTTAAATTTGAAATGAGGGAGAAAGAAAAGAGAACACAAAGGGGGTGATACCAAAAGTACAATACAAAGACAAGACATGCTATCTATTAAACAAAACTGGCTCAGGTATATTTTATTTTTCATAATGATGGTTTGAATTTTTCTGAAATTTCTACAGTTTTCTTCTTTATATATGTTTATTATACAACAATATAAAATAACCTTTGTCAAGGCCATAAGCTAATGTGTGTCATGACAATGAGGCTTGTTGAAATGGAGGGACAGGGAGAGGGAGCGAGAAGACAAACCATGTTCGTTCTTCCATCCAATTATACACCCGCGAGGTATTTAGAGTTAAATCTGTCATCATCTCACTGCTGCTGAGCTCCATGTTTAACAATAACCCCCGGCTCCCTCTCTCACACACAAAATCAATATTCCATCTACATCTCAGCCATCAGCCTCTGAGCTCGGCTCATCAGGATGCTCAATAGGTCAAAAATGACATTTAAAAGGCGGCAAACACACACACACACACACACACAGACACAGACACAGACACCGATACGAACCAGCAACTTCTGACTGACAGGCACAAATGACCAGGTTTGGAGCTGGTGATGACAGAGTGAGACAGGGTGTGTGTGTGTGTGTGTGTGTGTGTGTGTGTGGACAATCAAACAAACGCCTCATGTGGAAAAAAAAAAAAAAAAAAAAAAGAAAAAGCTACACGACCCTGTTGACACTGTGTTAGTGCATAACACACACACACGCAGTGACGCACACATCTGCACATTCAGTCTGAAACTTAATTAGACCCGATGCAAAAGTGTTCCAACAGACACAAACACATGAACACTGGCCTGGTCCCTGTTGATGAGAAAGATAAAATGGATGAAATGAGTTTGGCAAACATTGTTTACTGCCTGTCCGCTCGGGTTTCTTGACCAGTAGCAATATAATATTCCTGTATTAATATATAGTGTTATCATGACCAATAGAAGCGCAAATCTATCGGTCACTGGTCAGGAACAAAACTACAAAAATAAGACCCACATTTTAAATAAACCAGACCACACCATTCACCTGAGTGCATGACGATTTGGCATACTCAAAGCCCTTTTATTTCTCGGGTAGCTCATCCCAGCCAAAAGTCAAAACGGATGCAGCAGAAGCAACGATATCCTGACTTTCAGTCCGAAAACCGTGATCCTACACTTCCCATGATGCAACTCGATAGCGTAGCTTGTTTAGATGCTCATTGCCTTGTAAAAGGCTTTTCAACTCCTCCCTCTCAGACTTCCTGGTACACATTTTCTCAGGTTGCCGGTTCCCCCAGAGACAACATGACAACTATTTTCACATGCTGACTAGTATTTACTGTTACTGGTAAGTAAAAATAGTGCATTTTCTCCTGAAAGTCACAAACTTGATGTCAAGACTTACATTAGATTTGACTCCCTAAAATATTTGAAAGCAAAAACCTCAAATTTTAACCTGGTAAATAAAAACTCTGAACAATAAAATAAGACTGATGGGCCATGCATTGCTTGAACATTTAATTATTAGATGCCGGTGTGGAAAGAACTTAGTCTCAAGTTTTGAGTTTTGAAAGGAAAATGTTTAGACGCGGTCTATTCTAAAGATTAAAGATGGAAATGAACGGAACGTTTTCCCCATAATTAGACTTTCACCGCCATCAGGGGATACTGTACGTGGTCAAATCTTTTCCGGCTGATTGCATCACAGGTTTTGAAAGTCAAAGCTCAAAAGGGCAGGAAGCCACATTTGTCCTTGGTAGACCACAGAAACCCACCGGGCCCTGAGGATTTGCATACTCTTTGCCTGGAGCTCTCCTGGGAAATCTGCAGGTGGCACAAGGCTACACACAAACACAAATCTGAGCTAAAAACAACAATAGCTCCAAGTTTATTTCATGAAAAATATGCACTAATAAGAAATTATTCTGTATGAATGATTTCAACAACATACAGTATGGCCTCAAAAAAAACAAAAACGCATCACTGTGAAACCTCAGTAAAAAACATCTTTATTCATTTCCATGATAGAAGATAAAGAAACTCATACATGTCAAACTGCATCAGAAATCCATGGATCCTCATCGTCACACATACAACGTACCTTCCAGTATTTTCCAAATAACCTCACAGCATTCGACAAAATCAACTGTATTGCTGAGGAGACAATGATTTGGATCCAACAAAGAGAAGCACACGCAACACTACAAAAATTAGAGTGAAATGAAAAAATGAAAAAGTAACTTAAAAAGTGGGCAGATTCCACTTCTTCATGTGACACAAATGAACATTAATTAAGTCACAACACGGGCTGTAATACTGCTGAATAAGTGGTACTGGCCGATGTCAGATAGTAAATATGTGAACACACAAATACACACATTAAATCAAACAACTCTCTCAAATACTGATGGAGCTGCACTGAAACGTGATTGACACACTCATTCATTTAGTCGGTACAGTGTTACGTCAGCTGGAATCACTGAAAAGCCACGGTGAAGACATGAAAACACTCTTCTTCTACTCGAAATGGTCAGAACACCGCTGGGATGGGCACTGAAAGGATGAATCAATTCTGATTTCTGTAATAGTAATAATGTATTTGTCTTCTCCATGAGGCATCTGTAACTAGCGTATAAACAGATAATGACAACGATACTGCGGCTATGGGGCACATTGATTCTTCTTTCAAAGGAGGAGGAACTGTCATAACCCACATTGCGTTGCATGTTCAATTAGTAATTTAATTTAAGCCCTGTCCCCATTCGTCAGACAGAAAGACCACCGTGTTGCTCATTTTGCGGAAGTGGAAGCTAGCAAGCTAGGCTAATCAGTCAGAAGGTGGAAGCTAGTTAGCCTAGCCTAATCATTGCTAACGTTAGCCCTGATTCCCACCACATGTTACTTTTAGTTCTTTTTATTTCAACGCCTGCTGAGTAATTGGCAGCTCCTGCACATTCAGTGGGGAGGGGGGCAAGCGAGTGTTAGCTGTACCTCTGTTATGGGTCTACGATGTTGTGATTCAAATCAGGAGGAAACACACAGAGTAACATACGGAGCTCAAATCATCCATCAGCCACGTCAGCACACAGCTGGTTAACTGTCCACCTGGGCGTTAAAATGCTGGACCAATCAAAGTACAGCACCAACAACACTAACATTCATAAACCTGACTGTGAATGATTTGAACTTGTATATTAAGAGCTAATAAATGCTTTACAACACACAGTGAGAAGCTGTTCATGTGTGTAATCACACGTCATCACATGTGATTACAGCTATGTCGCTATGTGTGTTCATCATCTGTTTATACACCAGTTAGAGATGCTTCATAAGAGTTATGAGTGTTGACATATATTCATTTAAAAAATGGCCCTATGTTTGCTTATAGCTAATTATAAACTGCTTAATGTTCGGATTTTATTACTGATTCTGCTCGTCAATCCCTTTATGATAAACTGTGAAGAAAAATAATGAATCCAGATTATATTGTATGATTTTAGTGTTGTTTGATCTTTAGTGTACGGAACATATTGCAAGTGTGGTCAATTAACTAGTATCTAAATATTACGGATTCATTATTATAATTATGAGTCTCTTATCACCAGATAACAAGATAAAGTTATGTCTCACTGAGATAACAGGAAAAAGTTTTTAAAATTCAACGTGAGAACCACAGAAACATCATTTATCTCATAAAAATAAGATGTTAAGTCTAAACAACGACAAAAACTGCTTGTTATTTTGGAAGAAAGTTGTGATCTTGAAATAATGAACATAATATAATAGCAGCAACTACTCTTAGCCTCCATGTAAAGATTTAAACCGTTTCATATTCACATCTTGGAGTTGACAAGAGTTGACAAGGTGTCCTTCATCCCACCACACGATGAAGGACACAAAGAATATAAAATAGCTCCTTCACACCGTTGGATGTGTTAATGCTGCTGTTTTCTGGTCAGTGACGGCAGTTGTTTTAAGTCATAAAATAGATTCGGTCTGTCTCTTCTGTGACGCGGCAGCTCCTTCAGATTTCAGCGATGTTATCTGCAGCATGATAACCCCGACGGCCTTTCTGTATTCTGTCTATATGACGAGTGTATGATGTGGCTGAAGACGCTACGCTCTGATCAAGCGTTCTATGGTGGCTGAGGGAGGCCAAAACTGTGCACACTGAGAGAACGAGCACATTTTCCACCGATTTCACACATACACTGCCTTTAGGAGCATGCAGCAAAATTCAACACTGCAACACAATGAAATGAGCATTTCTAAAAGAAAAAGCAAATAATGAAGCAAGAAAATGCAGCTACAATTTAATCTGGGAACTCAAATTATAATCTGAATTTAATATACAACTTTAGTTTTTAAATGTTTATAATTTTCCACTTTTATTTAGTAGTGTAAATATTAGGGCTAGGCATTGTTTGAAAATATTTGATGCTTGAGCTGATGACGGACTTTCAATACAGACACCGAAACAATATTTTTCCTGATACCTAACTTTAAGAAATATATTTTTTTCTTCATTTAACAAAAGGAGCCACATTTCTGTTCTGTGCCTTCGGTGTAAATGCAAGTAGCTCTGCAAGAACTTTTTATATCTAGTCAAAAACTGGATTTATTGAATTTAAATCAGGAACTATTGGCTCAAATATATACAATATAAATACCCAGCAAGTCTTTTTTTGCTGTTAGGTTTCTAATTGGAGTGTATGCAGCTGATCTGTGAATATTTTCAAATTTTTGTCTCTTTCAACCACCATTGTGTTTTCCTCATGAAACCGAGGCAACTGATCAAAGCAGTCAATAATAGTAAAAACCCACAGGGCTGTTATCAACTCTTTCACTCAAACTCAGTATCTGATGCTGAAAAATATGCTGACCCTTTAAATTTTTCCATCAAAAAATATATATAGGCATGTATATACATTATCATTTCATTATCTGTAAACGTTAGGCTCTTAAAAAAATGCTTTTATCTTGATAAAAGTGGATCTTTTTTTTAAAAAATGCAAACAAACCACTAAACTCCTTTTTGATTGATAGATGTAAAATAAATAGAGATAAGTTAAAACGTATGTACAAAATGGTCAAAGCACTCAGTAGTTAAAAAACACAACAAACTAAGAGAAAGATTCTGGTAAGTGTGTTTGTGTCATTTGCACCGTTTTTGCTGAAAAGTCACAACTTGAATTGAAATTTAACAGACAACCCACAGTTGTCACGGAAACCGTTTTGGTTGTACAGTCTTGTTTAAACCGCTCTAGTGTCACCGTTCCTCCTCAAGCTGCTGGGCGGATTTAGTGGTGCAGTTTGTAGTGTTAATCCCTCTTTCGTTCATGTATAGTATAAAAAAAAAAACAAAAGCACAAAAAAAGTCAGGACTCCATTTCCCAGGTATCCTCTCGTACACAAGCTCAACATCTAGGAAAAGTCTGTTTTGTGGATGTGGATCCCAGGCTGGATTATTAGTGGTTGTTGATGAGGGGAGAAGAAGAGTTAAGGCCTGGGCTCTGTGTGTGTGTGTGTGTGTGTGTGTGTGTGTGTGTGTGTGTGTGTGTGTGTGTGTGTGTGTGTGTGTGTGTGTGTAACATCAGGTCTACATCTGCTCCACCGGTGCTCCTTCTTCTTTGGGCGGAGGCTCTAGGTGAATGGGGGTGACATTGGCTGGTTTCTTCACACTGGTCATGAGACAGAGAGTGGACAGAGAGGACAGAGTGGACAGAGAGGACAGAGACAGAGTGGACAGAGACAGAGTGGACAGGCAGTGGTAAAAGATAAGAAAGGGTAGTAGTGACATATTCGTTGTGTTTGCTGCTGGGGATGGGGATTGTCATCTTTTCTATTCTCCTCAAATTCTTTGTGAATAAAAGATGTTCTGAGACATTTTATTTTTTATCTATTGCAGAAATAACAAAAACAAATATTCAAGATCAAGAATTGTGGACGATGCTTTACTACAAATAAGAGAAAAGGCCACGAGGAAGCTCAGGCAAATGACACAGTAAATCTCTTCTACAGAGTTTCAGGCTGCGGTCATTAAACTATAATGTATAACTTGGCGATAACTATAATGAGTTCATCTCAGTGAAATGGGAAGTGCTATGCTTAAAAAGAGCAACCTTAGGATTTCAGGTGCTTCTGTTTTTGTACAGTAGCTTAAACATTTTATAACAGTTATATAAGTATACAAGCCAAGCTGAAAACAGGAGGAATGCGCGTTGGGTCAAGTTTGATGTTGGGTTGTTGCTAATGTGTCTGTCGTCCTCCACATGTGGCACAATAAATTCATGACTCAAATTGTCCTCTTCAAATTTAATCATTACAGCTGTCAGTGACTCCTGTACCTAGAAGACCTTTTTTGGGGGGAAATTTATCTTCAGGGTGAGATATGGCAAAATATTTTTAAACAACTGAACTAAATTAAACCAAACTTTATCTATAATTACCTGTAAAAAGTAAACCAAACTGTACAAGTGTAGCTGCCATGTGTATGGTGTTGTGTTGATTGTGTATTGGGCTGTGAGTGCTGCTATAACACTTGTAGTACACAGCCGAGCTGTAGCCATGTAAGCGCATTCAGTGTAGATACTGACGGAGGACTGCAGCTGCGACTGCTAGCATGCTGCTTTCACTACACAGACAGTGTAGACGCTAGCCTTCTGGTCTGCACGCCAACATTTTACGAGCAATTTACGTCAAGCGGACCGGCGCATCTCTGCGAACGCACAAACTACAATTTGAGCTTTACTTACGAGTATGGGGAGATTGGCACGGCCACCACGAGGACATGATTCCTTTTTCTGAAGAGCCGCCAGAGGCCTCTATGGTATCCCCGAACATCCAGGTCCCAAACATGGAGGCACTGAGCAGAAGACCGAGAGAGTCAAGAATGCTTTGAATGATCCTGTTCCTTATGGCAGGCTCGGGTTCATTTCATTAGCCAAAATATGAAACATACTTGTCAATAACTTTTTTTTTTCAGTGACAAAGACGAAACGTTGACGAGACGTTGATGAGACAATATCCTTACTATTAGCAAAACTGCCATGTAAAGATGTAGTGCTGAATGGACCGACGAGGAGGAGTTTACAAATACACCTACCTCACGATCACAACGTAACTATGACAAAATATAAAGCCTAAATCTAAATCAATCTAAAAACCGATGGTATGACATGGACCACTTAAAAAAGGTCCACCAACCAGTGACGAGTACCTTGGCGAGCTCTGTCCAGGTGGATGTGTCTGTCTCTGTCTCCATTTTAATGAACATGACGTAGGTCTTCCCCTCAGAGTCTGGCAGGAACGAGTCCTCACATGGGTTCTTAGTGTGGTCCAGCACCTCTGCTTCCCTGGATCACACACACACACACACACCATAAATAGTGTAACATCTATCTAAACCTCATAATGTAATCTGAAACCATCTACAGGCTCAGTGTCTCTTCTGTATTTAACTCACTTAAGCAGGTTTTGGATCTCCACTTCATAAGCATCTTTCTTTAAGCTGTGAGGAACAAGCACAAGAACACCAAGATGATTTTCCACATACAGTTCAGGAACTCATGGTATGAAAAACAGCAGTGTTCAGTGACCAGAAATCACAAAACCTGGCTGTGCTCACCTATCAACACTCTTCAGCTGCACATTGGGGACAGTGTTGAACTTGTGTTTCTTGAAATATACCTCCTATGAGACAGAAAAGACAGGCAGAAAATATAATCAGAGATGTCTCTTGACCTTTGCATGGCAACTGTTTTACTACAAGAAAAGACTTCAATTAGACATTATGTTAATGTCAATTCAAGTGTTTCACCTTGAAAATGAAGAAAAAAAAACTGAAATAAAAACAGGCTGATAAAGACGCTCTCCTTTGTTGTTTTAAATAAAATGATAGGATTATAGTGAACAGATCTTACATGGAAATAGCCGTTCATGTTGAGGCCGATGATGCCGAAGTGGTAAGAGCGGGACACGTCGGGGATGATGCACTCTCTGCCTTTCCTCTGCTCTGGCATTCGCATCCACATGTCCCAGTCCCACAGCTACGAGACACAAACATACACACAGTTTATAACATCATCAATACAATCTCACCCACACTTAAAGGACCATGCATTTGGCTTTAGTCGACCATTTTCCAAATTATACCATCATCCTTTAGACTGATTCCTTTCAGACAGCCGCTGGTTTCAGTTCATTCTATGAAAATCAATTTGCTGATATTAAAAACATGCTGCAGGTAGACAGAACATCCAACATCAAAATTCACAACATCTGTGTTTGGTTCCACTTTCTTTAGTAGCTTGTTTCTAACTTTGCCTGCAAAAGTCAATACATGAATAAATTAATAATAAAATGTGATCAAATGACTGTGATGGACTTAAGAGTCATTTGTAATTTGAGAAATGAACTGAAACCAGACTGGAAGATTGGAACTCGATCTGGGGTGATTTGGAAAATGGTAAAAACACATCAACACATCAGTGTAGGAAAACCTCTAAAAGCTCTGGTTAGGGTTCTTTAAACACAGAAAAGATCAATCCTGCACCTTCTCAGGTGTCGGCCACTTTGGCTCCAGTTCGTCCTTGTAGAGGCTCTTCTTCAGCACCCAGCCCAGGCCGGGCATACTCTCCACTCTGTACAGCAGTGCTGGGTCCTCCGCTGTGTGCTCATAGCCCTGCACAACAACAACAACAACAGCTGTCGGTGACACATGCTAATTTTCTGTGGGCATCAAGTCTTTCTGCAGGTCATTCAGTGGGTGGGAAATGAAACAGGCCACAGGGAGGAAAAAGAAATGAGGAGAGCAAACAAAGGAACATAGAAGAAGATAAACACATCCTGTGGTGTCCCCACAATGTTAAGTTACACCCTCAGGTTAGAAGAAAACTGATTTTTGAATAGACCAGTCACAGAAAAGAGATGGACAGAGTGGAGGCTTAAGGACGAAGGGCAGGTATAACATGAGCAGCTGAGGCAGTTGTTGAGGCATTCACCTGGTCGTTCCAGGCTGAGATACAGTACAGGCTGTCATCCTCATCCAACAGGTGGACGGTCTGACTCAGGAAACTGCAGGAAAAACAGAAAAGCAACAGCAACACTGTAAACTCAGGGAGGATAGATTAATAGTTTATAAAACACCTTTTTAAGACAAAGCCTTAAGTCGCAAAAAAGGCAAAGTGACATTTTTCTCAAACCTAAACCACAGAAATGTTGTAGTTTGTTGAGAGGGGCAAACTTAAGATCTTACATTGTATATCTAAACTGCAGGGCCAAACATAAGTACGAGCAGCACGTCAGTATAAAGTCAGTAAATTCGTTTTTTGTAATTGAGGGAAGCATTAGGTTAAGGTGAAGAAAGGTAATTCTGACAAAGAAATCAAAAACCAACTCATTCAAATCTAAGACTTTTTACAGATTTCCAGCGTCTGATATTTATAAAATTGAATTCAGGACTTTGTAAGGACTCCCAGACAACCTGGAGAAGCAAAGTTTATAGAAATAAACAAAAAATAACAGGCTTGTTTTTGTCGACAGGAAGGCACACTTTGGTTTTCACCGCCCTCGTTTCACCGGCATTAAAACTGAGTGAGATGACGGCTACGAGCGCTATTTTAACTATTTGAAGTTGACGCCTGAAACAGGTCGGTCAGCCCAGGAGGGGAGCTGGAGCTTTTACAGCAGCAAACACACCGTTCAAAGCCACGTCTGTCCAACTAAGAAGGACGGGGTTTCTGGCAAAGCTGACAGCAGCTTCATTACTGTGGATCTACTGCCACCTAGTGGTGATTCCGGCAGCTGGGAGGGTTTATGGGCCTTTTCTGCTGATCCAGAACCTGTTCTTATATCATAATATAATTAATTAATTATTAAGTCTAATAAAGGAAGGCTGCAGAAAAGCATTACTAACTAAAATTACACACCTGCTGATATAAAGCTATATTAGTATATCTTCTTGTCCTTATTTTAGATACTTGTCAAGCATCAAAAGATAATTCATTTCTATAAAATGTAAAAAAACAAAAAAAAACATTATAATTTCCCAGAGCCAGACATAATTTACTATCATGTAAGCGATCGGCCAAATAAATGACTGAAACAATTAACGGAGCATTAAAATGGTTGTTGATTACTGTTTTGCGCATCACCTCATTGATAAGTTCACTTATTGTTTCCGCTTAACTCACATACATGATAATTACTCAGTTATCGGTCTATCTTCGGTAGTGGTTGTACATACTGGAGGACGTACCTGAAGAAGTCGATGGAGATATCCAGGTCTTCTTCTAGGACAATGGCAAAGTTGGCATCCTGATGAAAACAGAAAATAACACGTGCTGGGTCAGTGCAGAGATCTACTGTAGTCAGCAAAACTCACAAGCCAAGCGACACCTGACAGTTATAATCAATGAATAAATGGACCAATAATACAATAAATGAATTAAGAGATAACCTAAAAAAAAAAAGCCACCCTTCTTTTACAGCCCCCTTTACAGCCTGAGTGTTTGACACTGAAAAGATTTTGGGTGGAGCGTCACTTAAACCAAAGTACTCACTGGGTGAAGGTTGAAGGTTGCAGTCAGACTCGCCTTGTAGTGCTGCGACAGAGAGCGGAGACACACTGTTGACTTTCACAACAGAAACAAAAAAAAAACAGCTGGAGGTCTTAGTTACTTTAATGCCTTGAAACAGGGCTGAACCTCAAAACACTCCTGTGATCTCATTGATGTGAATTACTCTGCGTTAACCCTTCAACGAGTAGTGTTTAAGGGTGCCGTTTACCTGGGACACTCTGGCGTTCTTGATGCTGATGGGTGTGTGCTGGACTCCCTTCAGTCCAAACAGCTCTACAACATCCATAGGCTCCTGGGTGGAAAACACACACAAAAATGTATGAGCGGTTGATCGAGCCACCAGGGGAATATGACGCAGCGATAAGGCGAACACCAAAATAATACTTTTTATTCAATAATACTTTTATGTCTAAAAGTAAGGTATCACATTGTATAGTAACACAAGCATAGTCCTGGTATCAGTACTGGAACTCTGGTATTGTATCAACACTATTACACCCATTGTGTTAGTGTAAGTGGAGCACTGACTGGGTGGATGTGATGTGAGAAATAACAAAAGAGGAAACAAAAACCTGGCACCTCATAATATCCATCGATGAAGACTGTGACCATCTGCGGGTTGACGCCGTGAGCTGAAAGAAGTGACCTCAGCATCCTGAAAACAGACGACGAAAGCGGTCGTAATTTTGTTTTAGGCACAAAAGACGAATGAGGGCAATTTACTTTTTGGTTCTGTATCGCTGTATGAATGTGATTTGTTCCAATTTAACAAAAAGTGGACAGCTAGATTGTAATTTCCCCTCATATTAATATCAAATGTTATTCTGAGGGAGGGGCCCCCCCATCTGTCTTCATCCTGCTTTCACAACAGCAGCTTATTGCAGCTGTCACATCGTTTATAAACTATTTTCTGTACGATGCATTTAAAATGTCAAGTAGAGCAAGCAATTTACTTCTAGGACTATTTACAGTCCGTACGACTCATTTATCTTCATTTGTTTAAGGGTAAAACTCGGAGACGCTGAAATGCAGCTCATCTATGAAATACCAACAAATCAGCACAAATATTTTTATAGATGACAAGTAAAAATCAAAGGCGTAACCTCCTCTCTACTCACTGTGTGTGATGGGAAAAAGAGTGCTGAGTAACTCAAATTCAAATCTGGCTTTCTGAGGCAATTTGTGGATTCTGTTTCTGCTTCCTTTCATAGAAAGAGCACCGAAGAAAATCAGTCATGTCATTTATTTTCACATCTTACCTGTAGAGATAGTTGGGTCTGTTCCCTGCTATGACGGCCACGGGGACATTGAAGACGTTACTGTTGGGAAGCTGGAGAAAGAAAATATGGTGAGTAAAACAAACTCACCGTCAGTTTGACACTGTGACGTCCTCAAGCAGAGTTTTATTTTGACGATAAAGTGTAGTGTGAAATTTACTGTGGAGCTGATGACCTTTGTGGGAAGACATAAGGAAGTGTCGGATATCGAACTTCTGTAGTATCAGAGACTATTCTAATCTTCAACTACAAAAAGTATATATATTGTCTCCAATACTCCAGAGGCTTTCACAGTGAGTGAGTCACTTTAGGAGGAATACATTTTGGAAAATATGCTTCTTTGCTTTCTGGCAAAGGGTTAGAAGAGATGATCGATACGACTCTCACGTCTGTACGGTAAATATGAAGCTACCGCCAGCAGCCGGTTAGCTTAGCATAAAGAATGGAAAGCATGGCTCCGTCAAACAGTGGCAAAATCCACCTACCAACACCTTTAAGGCTCACTAATTTATATCTGGTTTGGTTACAGGATAGGTTCACAGCTTTTCTTCTGTCTTAAAACAATAGTTAGGTGCCCGTATGAACACTGGAACAGGTCTGACTTGATATAATCATTCCTCCTGTTCATTCTGACAATTGGGAGATCCCTTCATAATGTGCTTCCAATGCAAGTGACGCGGGATAAAATCCAAAATACTTCTGTGCGACAATACCGTTTGCCAACTCTCTGCCAGAAAGCAAATAGGCATATTTCCCAAAATGTCAAACAATGTCTTAGTGCAGCTGTAAAATATCATGCCAACTAACTAAACTGAAGAGGTCTTTACCAAAAATGTCTTTAATGTCATGTTGAAAAATGATATCAGACTCAAAAATCCCAAATGAGTCGGGCTTAGCTTCTTAGTTTTTAGGCTCTTCTGTCCTTCTCTATTATGTGCAGCTCAATACGCTGGTCTGAAAGACGATCTCACAGTGAAGTAAAGAGTTCTGCTGTGTGTCTTACAGGGTCAGGGTTGAACTCGATGGGCGCTGGGTCTTTGCAGCTGCAGATGCTGCCGTATCCTTCCACTTTGCTGCAGAAGATCTTCCTCCTCCTGTTTAGCTCGGTGTCTGCCCAGTGGCACTCTGCCTCTGCAGGTCGGAGGATCACATTCAGTTTGTTAGACACTAATAAGAAATCTTCACCAAGTAATTTAAAACATAATGCCAAAACTGGCCGGCAGGTGTAGCTCTGATTTAAGA
This sequence comes from Enoplosus armatus, assembly GCF_043641665.1. Classification (NCBI taxonomy): domain Eukaryota; kingdom Metazoa; phylum Chordata; class Actinopteri; order Centrarchiformes; family Enoplosidae; genus Enoplosus; species Enoplosus armatus. Next base: position 2,019,145 of record NC_092186.1, read on the forward strand.
CCTTTTTACAATCTGGATCTTTTGGGTTGGTTAGGTTTTGGCCATCAATGAGGCATTGTAACATGATCAGTTAGACATATTTGACACTTTTCCAAACATACAAGAACTGTATCTTACCTTCAGAGGCGGTGAGCTGTACCTCAGTCTTCAGCAGCACCGGGTCTCCCCATGTGGACAGGGCTGGAGACTTTGAGTGCTTTTCTCCATACACCTGACCTGGAACCCCAAACACACATCCAGCGGGTCAAAACAGGTAATCTCACAAAGCAGGCTTTATTAGTTAATTCAAACTTATTGTGAAGTCTAACTTATTCCTAACCTGCCCCCACCCAATGAGCTCTTACTATCTCCTCTTTTTTTCCTTGTTGACTACATTGGTGTCATTGGTGACATTTTCCACATGTAATATGCTGAACTGGAGGGGAGAGTGCATCTTGTCCTATAGCCAAAATGGGCCTTTAGACCAAAAACAGCACTGCATAAAAAAAAAAAAAACACACCGCATTTATGGGCATGTAGCTACCTGAACCAGTGAGACAATCCAGACACTTTAGTTTGAGTAAAAGAATCATGAGGTAAACAGCAGAATTACATTGTTCATGTTACAAAGCAATCTACCAGATATGTGTGCTTGTTTTTTTGTACTTTATATGCTCATCATTTTTTATTGAACTGCATTATCAGCTGATGTTCTCTAGACACTAAGGACACAGAAGGGTGTCCATGTTCTGCAATGTCCTCAATCAACTGCTGGCTAATCAACTGATTAATCATTGTATTTAATAAACAATGATGTACCAAAATGCAATATGAATGCTTTACTGAAACACAACTACAGTTTGACAGATATCTGAAACACAAATGAAATTATATGAAAAAATGCTGTCATTCAAAACTCCTCTTGTTCTGCGATGTTTTCATAATAACTGCCCACAGTTTATAGGTTTTTCAGGAAGACTTCATTTAGATAAAACTGAACATGCAGGTCACTTAAAACAAACCCTGATTTACTCTTGTATCAACAAAAAGATCGGAAACCTACAAATACCCTAACACGACAGAATCACGTCAACAAAGTGAAAGATTGCTCCTCTACCTCCTTTCTTCACCACCAGAGTCCACATGTCCCTCCAGCTGAGGTTGAGGGACACCTGGCTCCCCAGACTCTTCAGCAGGTTCTTAGCAGCATCCTTCAGGTGGAACGTGCCCTCATCCTGCAGGACAAAAACAGGTTTCTAAACCCATTCCTTCAGATTGTTCTTTTCATTCGTCACCTGTCCATGAATATAACATGAACATGGCAGTCACTGACCTTTATGGTGAAGATGAGGACTCGACCCCGGGTCACCATGTTGAGGAAGAGGATCATGGCTTCATCCTCATGGGGAGAGTAGGTGTCAAATATCCTCTTGGCCATCACATGACCCTGAGACACACAACAACAACAACAACAATAGACCGTGACTGATTTAGCTGAACTTTCTGATTTGACCCCATATAATTAAAAATCGTTATTTTTGACTCTGTCTTTTTAATTTACTTCCATTAAGGAGCAAAATTGTTTCATTTCCATAAGACTGCAAGACACTGTCATTAACTCAGTGCCTGTTGTTTGTTGGTTATCACACCAAGAAATAGGTACAGAAATATTAACTACAATTACAAACAAATAAAAGCTATAAAACTGAAGTGAAAGAAAAGTCAGTTACCATTAAACATAAGGAGCATACAGTAAATGCTTACAGTTGCCTGGTTGAGAACGATCACATGGATGCCTCGGCCCTGCTCCCTCATATCATCCTCCAACACCTGCAGGAGATGAGCAAAATAAAGATACGTTTTACCCGTCCGCTGGACTACATAGCACAGTCACACATTTAAAAAGGGGTAAGTCCTCGTATTTACCATCACACCCAGAGTCAAACAAGAAGACATATCATCTCTGGAACAAAGACAGTTCTAATAAGTTAGTGTTTAGCCTAGCTTAGATCAAACTTGGGGGCGGTTACGTAAACGTATCTAATCAAATGTGACGGTGTGACAAGCTAACCCCATCTAATATATAAAATGGCACTTGACCGGGTAGCTATCAGAGCAATATCGTAGTGGGAGGCGTGTGTTTGGCTTTAAGCTGGTACACCTGGAAAACAAGAATGTGCTTTAGCGATGTTGCGGTGTTTCCAGATCTCAGAAATTAACTTGGTGAGTAAAACACTATTATTACTGATTGAAATGATGGCCAAAAATATCAAATAAGACCCAACGTGTATTAAGGTAGAATTATTGATTTTGACTGTGCACCAGTCAGTCAGTCAGTCAGTCAGTTGAACTAACAGTGGTGCCGTCGACTGCCACGTAGACCTTGGAGCGGCTGGAGTACACCTCAATGTCCAGGACCTTGCGTCCATTAGCCGGCCTGCGTGGTGTCTCCATGTTGGGTATTACGTCGTCTAAAAAAGGAGCATAAGACCAAGATTAGCTACTCCACAGAAAGGCCATGCAGAGATGTCATACATTTACATACATACAAGAAATGTTTGATATTAATGAACAATTCTCTCTCTCATCAGGCTTGAAGTTTTTGCCCTCAACAACAGGTTTGGAGAAGCCAGAAAATGTGAGACTTATACTTTGTTAAAACTATTTTGTCTGCCAGACCCACCAATAGATCCACCTTTATATTCTAACATTGAGACAAATCATTGTTCAGCTTCTAGAAAATAGATTCCAGTGGACATCCTGAAGTTTCCAAAGGGTGGGGGAAAGGTACATTGCCCATCTACAGTGATACTACAGTCTTTTTCGCCTACAGATCTTATTGGAATGCCAATTATTAACTTAACTTTGGGAAAAAAGCTGATGGACTGATGCAGTCACCATTTTCCATAACATTTATCAAAATATGTGACCATAATGACCGTTACAGAGTCCCACTTAAGCCTAATGCTGAAACTTGTGCTGGTACGAAAGTGAAAGAAATGTAAACAGAGTGAGAAGTAGACATGTTTCTTACCGTATTCTTGAGCCGCTGCATCTTCATTAGCTACTCTTCTTGTGTCCAAGATGAGCTTAATGTTGACTATGACAGTTATCAGCAGAAACAGCACAGCACCAGCCTGTGGAAGGAAAAAAAAACACGTGAAGTTATTTCATTACTGGTCAGGGCTTTCTTCTGTTTGACACGTGGGTTCATGTTACACACTGTGGTAGAGTCGACAAGCAGCGTCTGTATGGAGCTCCAATGAAATACTATTGAGGATCTGCACACACTTGTCTGTGATCGAAATGTGTAACGCTGATAAATGTGCACTCCCGTCACAGAATGAGAAAGCATTCACCTCTTTACCATGACAACCATCTTGCCTGTTCATCTGTACCATTGCAAAAAAGGTGCCAAAAGAGGTGTTAAAGGGGAAGCTACTACGGTACACGTGTGGCAGAAGATCTGGTTTCTGATGAGTAGTTTCGGAAATCAAATTACAATAACTAAACCTCCCCCAAAAAACATGATGCATGAACAAAAGCTGAATAAAGAAAAAGAGGAACAGCAATGTTTCGAGTACCTTTTACTTTCCATTTTGGACAAATATGAGCTAAAATGGAGAATAACGAGCCTAGTACAGTTTTGTTAACTTAATGAATACTAAAGTGTCCGTTTTAGTAATATTTAGATCAAAGCCCAGGATGTGCAGTTTTGCAGACAGCAAGTCAACGGGGCTGTCTTGTCCCTCTGCATCAACACAAATCAGGACCAGGTTTTAACTCCATCTTCAGAGACAGTGTTTTTATCTACCTGACAGAAACGACGAACCGTCCTCTTGTTAGTTAGTTTGTATTTCCAGGTGAGGTACAAGCTTCTTTGTTGACGGGGGATGAAAGGCTTGGCTCGGGGATTGGGGGTCCAGGTCTCCATCCCGGACGCCGACAGCCGCCGACACACAGCTCAGACCCTCCGCCTGAACCTCCTCCACCTCCTGCGGCCAGGACATGCACTGCTCCACAATACCACCGAGACACGGCTGCCTGTCACATCGTCATCTGAAAACAACACAAATAAAGCACGACACGGGTCAGATATAAAGTTAGCTAATCACCAAGTTCAGCTGACGATAGCTAGCTGACTATTTTTAAACCAGCGAAGTAGCTGGGCTCTTCTAGCTCACTGTGCCGGAGTTTAACACACTCCAGCCGTCTCTTTTCTGTTGAGATACTAACGTTACTACTCACAGAACTGTCAGTAAACCTCGCATTATCGTTTTAATCCCGTAGCCAGCAGCAAGACCCCGCGAAGTCGCTCGTAACTGCTACTACATGCTACATGCACGGCGTTTCTGTCGCAGAGCAACCGACGTCACCGCGCCGCTGCTTCTTCTTCTTCTTCTTCTTCTTCTTCTTCTTCTTCTTTTGCGATGTTCTGCAGTATAATCGCTGCCAGGCTCATTACTGCCCCCGACAGGATAAATAATCCTGAAAAAGAGACTTACAATACTTGGAGTACAATGATGTTTATAATAATAATAATAATAATAATAATAATAATAATAATAATAATCATTTCTAAAATATCTTTTAAATGTTCCCAAGTTGTTACTTTTTTTCAGAAATGACATATCTCCTTGCTCGTTTTGAAATAATTCCAGTAGTATTGTGTATAAAAATGTTCTAAAAAGGTCCTTTTTAGTCTACCAATTGAGCAAGAGTGTATATTTCCATCTACAATTTTAGTCTGGATTAGTTGCAATTTGAGAAACTGGTGAGACAAGTTATATGTCTTTCATCACAGGTATTTTACAGCTACTCTGCTGTTAAATATATTTTAATTAATTTATTAATAATTTGCAGGCTACCACAGCCTAAACATGCACTTTGCAGCTGTATTATCTAGGGAAAAAATAGATCACCCTAACCCTAAACGAAGCATTGATAACATCATTAAGAAGGTTGGATAAAGCTTTTTACACCGAACAGTTTTTATATGGTGCAAGACAGAGATGTGGACTCGAGTCAGACTCTAGTCGTAAATCTGATGACTTTAGACTTAACTAAATTGAAAAATGCCTCATAACTCGACTTTGATTTTAACACCTATGACTCACGACTTCACTTGGACTATTGCCTTTTGATTTGGTATGAATTAATATATCCACGCCCAAAGATTCAACTTTTGTTGTAATAAAAAGTGTGCAGTTAATTTGACAGCAGTCAGTCATGTTGCTCGAGCAGGAGGGAAAGGCCAGGATTTGGATTTGATTTTGTTGGTCTTGGCTCGGGACTTCATAGCCAAGACTTAAGACTTAACTGACACCTGCTGACTGTGTCTCACCTCGGGTAAAAGACAGAAACTTTGAGAGGACAAAGTTTAGATCTTATTTCTCGAGAGGCCACGGGATAACCTGAGCTCCATGCAGATCTGTTGAGTCATGACTTGTTGTGCTTGTAGGTTTCATAGAGGGAAAAGAAAGTCCGCTGAGTCCAAAGCCAGTGCTCAACACGACTTCATTTACAACGGCATAAAAGTTGATCATTACTGATTTTATGGTGCTGCACCCAAAGCAGCAGCGTACATAAAGAGCAGAAACCACAGACTCTTATTTTTGAATGCTACAGCTGGATGATGAGGTGAGTATCTGCTTCTGCATGTCATATCTGTCATCAGTAACATCGTTCATCGATTAAACCTTATGGATTACGCTCTGTTTTGTCCCCACTTCCTTTCTTACTTGACTCTTTCTTCCTCTACCTTTATGCCCTCACTTCTTACCTCATTCCTTCTTTTATTACTCTCATTCTTTTCCTTGTTTGTTCTGATCATTGTTTTCTTCATTCTTTCCTTCCCTCATACACTCCTTCCTTTCTGCATTCCTTTCATTGTTCCTTCCTTGTTTGGAAAGAAACTTGTTAACCAACTTAACAAGTTAGATCAACATATGCTTTGAAACTGATTACATTAAACTTAATAATTTGTGTGTTACCAATCGAAGTAATTTTTGAAAGTTCTCTTCTCAACAGCTCTCCTTCCTTCCTCCACGTGAGGTGTTCATCCAAACACTGCATGCCACGGAGCACATTATATTACTGTGCTGCACGTTTGATTTAATATTTGTCATTTTTAATCTCCATCAGTGCTGCTCAGAGGCAGTCGACACTGGAGGCCAAACTGGAGGCTCTACAGTGCCACTTCACGTGGGATCTGGACCCCAGCAGGTCCAAACTTTTCAGGTTGAGGGACAAGCTGGAGGACATCGGCACTGAGGAGGGATATAGCTGGCTGGGTCACATTTACAACCTGCAGGGTTACATCCACTACCAGCTGGGGCTCACCGGTGATGCCTGGCGTTTCTTCAGCAAGGCTGCAGAGGCCTTCCGCCAGATGAGAAACACCGTCTCAGATGAGGGTCCCTGGTTAGTGGTGAACTACGGGAACCTGGCTTGGCTGCTCCACCACCTGGGGGAACAAGCAGAGAGTCAGGCTTACCTGTCAAAGGTCGACGCCCTGATGAATGAATACCCATCTCCATCCCAGGACGAGCTCCATCCGGAGATCTACGCTGAAAAAGCCTGGACCCTGATGAAGTTTAGTGCAGACAAAAAGCTGCTGGCTGCAGATTACTTCCAGAGGGCCATCAGGATGCAGCCGGACACGGTGGAGTGGCGTACCAGCCAAGTCGTAGGGTTAGTGAGTGCTTCTAAGCACAGCAAGACAGGGCTGGACGCTGACGTCTTGGAGAAAATGAAAATCGCCAAGGAGCACGATCCAGAGAACTTGTACCTTGCTGCTCTTTATCTTGAGGCATGTGCTAAGAAAGGGAAAAAAATTCAAGTTGAAGCACGAGAGTTGGCCAGAAGGGTTTTAAGAAAGCCTGTCAGCAGCTACAGTGGTATCAAACCATTATTACGTGTTTACAGAAAGTATGTATCTGCTGATGAGGCTATTGATTTGGCAGAAGAGGTTCTGGAAAGACATCCAGATGAACGTTATCTGAAGAGGTGTGTTGCAATCTGCTACAAGAAGAGGTTCTTTTTACACCGGGACAATCCCCTGGAGCGCAGCATGATCGACAGAGCAATCAGTCTCTATAGGGAAGTGATTTCTCTTTACCCTCATTCTTCACTTCCAAGAAAAATCACTCTCGCAAACATATACGCAGAGTCCAATCACCATGTTGAAGCTGACCAGATGTACGAGGAACTGCTAGAAAGTGATCTGGATCCTGAAGAGGCACAGATGCTTTACAACTACTATGGAAAATATGTACATTTCATTCGGAAGGAGAGCTACAAGTCGATAGAATACCACATGAGGGCAGCAAAGATACCGTTACAATCTTTCTATCGTGAGAACAGCGTCAGAACTCTGGAGAGGATTAAAGAAAGAAACAGAAACCGGATGTGTAGAGAAATAGAGGAGTTTCTGGCTAACCTGCAAGACTAATAACATTTGCTGTCTAACTGAGTGTTTGTAACAACATCAGACATTTATTGTACATTATTTATATATCTAGTTTATAGTAATAATATTATTACTTAGTAACTTACTAGCTTTTTATACTTGTCTACTTCTTTCTTCTGTGCTAACCTTATTCAACTTTATTTTATTTAAAGTAATTTTTCTGTGTATGGCAATCAGCAAAAGCCTGAATTTCATCACACAGTGCAATTTATTTTCTGTGCATATGACAATAAAGCTTGATTTTAATTCACTCGTGCATCTCTGTTTGTCCGAGTAGGCACGGTATAGTTTCATTTTCATTCACAAATGTAGCTGTAACCCAGAAACTTTAATGTTTCCGTTCTATTTCAGTTGGTGTGTATGTTTCAATATGATTAGAACACTGATAAAGCTGCAAGAAGGGTCAAAGTAGAGAGCGGTCTTCACTGGCAATCCGTGGTTATCTTATATATATATATATATATATATATATATATATATATACACACACACACAGCCAGTCATACTTTGGTCTGGCCAGTGTGGAAAGTGGTATCCCACTATCAGCCAGTCTGTATTGTTGCAGTCTGCACTGTGATGTGTATTTTTGTATGTTGTGGACAAGATATGCCATCACACATTAAATCATTTCGACCAGGAGAGGGCGCTGTAATCATTTGATAGCCAGTAAAGGCTTCTGTCGCTTACATCAGTCCTGAAATGTATTGGTTGTAAACACAATGAGGGGCTCTTCTTAACTTTTCTATTGTGCTGTGTAACTATCAAAATATGAGGAAAATCATCCGTTAACATGAGGGTCAGCTGAACCTCCAGCTGCCCCGTGGGCCCTGTGGGTAACCCACTCCTCCCATTCTGCATTTAAAATCACGTGACTTCCAACTGATTTGTTTTGAAATGAAAGTGAACTGCTGTACTGGCTATAAACACAGCAAGCAGTAATTCTGGAGCTGAGAAAAAGCACACTAGTATTTATCAACCCTTTGGTTTTGTCACCACCTGAAAATTTGCATCCAGAGATTCATCATTATTCTGACATCTTTAAAACTCAAGCTGATACGAGAAATACGGGATGGCTGTTTTGGCAATGGCAAAGAAACTTTCACAAAGCCCACCTTTAGCTTCTGAATTCTGTCAAACTTGATCAATGCTTGGCGATCTCAATAAGAAATGTATTCCCAAATCCGCAGAAAGAGTGTACAGAGGGTTCATCAGGGCTTGTTTGCTAGAAAACTGTCTGCTGCTGGAAACAAGGTTGCTGAGCGCAGTTAGTCTGAACAACAGTAGTCAGGTCACAGCTGATACCGTCATAGCATAATCATTTTCCTTTCAAGCTTTGAGTTGCAGCTTGGACAGATAGACTCTTCCATTTCATGTGCCTGCAGTCCAGTTGGACTTGGACGGTCGGGCATCTGGCATTAAAGACCTGTTGATTTCCATACTGCAATCAAATGAGCTGAAACCATGGCTGCCTGCAGAGAAGGAAATCAGTCAGAGCTTATGGTCTACTTTGAAAGCGGTAATAATGACAGTTAATCACAACTGGTATTTAATGGGCTAAAACATGAAAATGTAATGGTTTGGTCCTTAAAGTAACTCATACAAATACATATGAAAAATATGTAAAATGCTTAGATTGATGTTGAGTTTTCAAGAAATTGCAAATTACATCTGACTTTGTTGGTATGAAAATAACGCTATTCCTTCCTCCAGCTGAATCCAAATGTCCACCCTCCAGACTTCACAAACTTGTCTAAGGCTCGTCTATCTGAAACCCTAGCTGGATTTCAGGCCGTGAGGGGATGGAATACGCTATGTGAGAAGGCAGTCCTTCAGGGACTTCCGTTTGTATGGATATAAATGCAAGGTTTTGACCCTGTAAGCCGGCCCAAAGTATTTTCCTTCGTGGTTTCATAACACTATGGACATTGACAATTTATGTGCAGGGTTTGCTGTTTTATATAACACACATAGATAATAGTTGATATGCACAGTAAAACTTTCCATTTACCTCATATCATCTTTTATGTTTTTTTTTCTTTGTCAAAATATTAGGCCTGTGCATATTCTATATGTAAATCAAATATCATTACATCTAATAATGAAAAGGAAATATCTTGGAGATATGGAGATATGTTAATTACCTACTTACACATCCAGTCTAACATATTATTTTCTAATTGTATTGATTATTCTTCTCAGTTCAATAACTCTGAACAACACAGATAAACCAAGAACCATTTTATTATGCTGGTTAAAGCGTGTTACAGTAATCAATATGTAGCCTATTCCGAGATTACTGCAAGAAATATGACAAGTATCATTGTTATATTAAATAGTATGGCATATTACATGACATTACATCATTGTGAAGAAAGTGGAACATGTAAAGTGCCAGATGTTCTTCTCAGGAGTTGGTGGAGACCAAACCAGAGCTAAAAGGCCGTTGAATACTGGACTTACATTCATCATATGACACAAATGGGACTATAAACGAATGTTAATGTTGCTCCCAGTTTGGTGGATGTGTGGAGAGGAGATTTGTATTCATGTTTTGTATTTATTTGTATTTCTTTCTTTGTTTTAATTCAACTTTGTTCAGATTCAATAATATATAACAATACATTTGTCACATATAAGGTAAATTAAGAATTATATTCTTATCACTTAATCTATTGAATCTTAAAGTTCTAATCCATTTTTTTTTTCAATTGACCTTCAGGCTATATCATGGCCTGCTCTTTGTTCTAATAGACTATACGCATAATGAGTCCCAGCAAAAAAGGGACAACATTCAGTGTGACAGTGGGGGCTGAATTACAGAGGTTGGCTGCGCAACATTCTGGTCCGCTGGTAAAGTTAAAATAGGACAAGAAAGGCAGGTCATTCAGCTCAGAAGCAGCGTCACACAGGTTTCTCGAGATGCAGCCAAAGACTTGGATGGTTTTGTTCCAAACTCCCACTGTGGATGACAAAATCACTGTTATACTAGACCACAGTTTTTACAGATCTCAGAAACAGGAAATCACAAGGAATAGTTGAAGGCAGCACAAACACATGTTGAGAGACAGCGTGAGGGCTCACCACTCCCCCTGCTGCAGCGGTCCTGGACTCCCTCACACTGTACTGTCTTGTCACAGACGGTACTTTGACCATCCTCACAGCTGAAACACTGCAGGCTCTTATTTGTTTGAACGCCGGGGTCTGAAAAACAACAGGAGACATGAAACCATCAACGATTGACTGACAGTAGCTCGATACGTCACTTCCTTTCTTGAATATTAACACAGATTCTTCTCACTTTACTTACAAGTCACATTTTCGCTGTCGCAGCTACAGTGAACAAATGCAGTGAGGTTATAAAGCCCAAAGTTGTATGAAAAGGTCTGATTGCAGGCGGAGGACGGCACACATGACTGTTGTTTTTCTGAGCAGCCTGTAAAATCAAAGTGCATTTGTAAATGTTGATGAAAAAGATACACAGAGCAAACATCATCATCATCACTTTTTGCTCACCTTGTATGGCAACTTTTGCACAATGTTCATTGGATTCACAGGATTTTGTTTGATCATTCTGACACTGAAGAGCTCCACCTGCACCAAAGAAAATATTGATCGGTTAAATGACGATGGTGAGCTCAACAGTGAGCATGAAGAACTTAACCGTGAAACCACAAATATACAATTTTATTCAATTTCTCACATACCTGTGTGAATGGTGTCGTACAGAACCTAATTCATGCACATAAATTAATCAATCCTTTCTCTCAAATGAGTAATTTCAGCTCACAAATGATTTATTTCTTGTCCTCAAATTATTCGTTCCTGAACAATGTACCAGACTATTTATTAAGCAGCATTAAACATATTGTTGGCATTTTAACACAACATTGTTTAACAGGCAAAATCAAAAGTATATCCATGTAAGTCCAAAAAAATTAAATTAAATCCAAGCGGCACGTTTAGATTGCCCATAACGAGACAACTGGATCAGTCTGCTCTTGTGCAGGTGGTGGTGGTCCGTTGAGACATTGTTGTGACTACCATCGTAGTATCTAGTCACACTGATACTTTTGGTTTTATTTGACTTGGTAATGAGATATCTGTTGCCTCCACCACAATACAATGAATGTGAATAGGACTGAGTTTGTGACTATCAGCATTCAAAAAAAACTAAAACTATATGCATGACTAGGCACCACTAGAGGTTTCTGTAAATTGGGTGAATTAGCTCTTTAAACCAAAGTAAATCCAATAAACAGTTTTGGGTGGATTTCTTAAATATCAGAAATTACTATGTCGTCATTAGCTGCAGCATTTACTGCGTCTCATTCTGTCTCAAAATCCCCTCATCTCTGCCTCTCGGCTCAGTATCAACATTTTTAATATTCTACAGACTTGAACTGACCTCTCCTACATCTTCAGTCACTTTGTTAAATGACGTGTTTTCTGGATTAGAGGCATTTCTGTAGTTCATGTTTATTTAACAATCTACTTAAAATCACTTTGGTTCAATTTGAAATTATATTCCTGGCAGCATTTAATATATTAAATATTATGTATTAGACACTGTCATACCTGCATAAATTCTGATTTAGGGGTGAGTAGAGTTACCTGTGCTGGAGAGCATCCAGATGAGCGTGAGAGACAAAATCAGCTTCATCATGATGAGAAAATGTGAAGATTACTGCTTTTACTGTGGAACTACACCTTATACAAGGAACCTGTGTTTAAAAAGAGGAAGCTGCTGTGCACACATGAAAGAAACAGGAACTGTATACACTACTTTGACTTCAAAAGCAATAGTAATCTGCATTGACCAGTTAAACATCCTCCACTCATCATCCTCATTTCAGTCTTTATAAGTGCAGGAAACTCAAAATCATGAATTTGTAGCTAGCTAGTAGCTAATGTTGTCTTGCTAACAACTTAGAAATGTCATCAATCGCTGTGAACTGCTCCTATGTTTCTTTAGTTAAATGTTATTATCTTTATTTACAGGATTTTAAAACAGTTGGTCTCTGTTCGGACATAGAGAAAAATACCTGGGTGTCTCCTGTGTTTGACAGTAATTAGACTAATTAGTGCTGACAGAAAGTTACTTCCACATTTTAGCTGATTTGACTGTTGAGTGATGAAAAGTGAAGGACTTTGAAGGCAGATTTCTCACCATAAAGAAAAATGATATTTGTGTGTAGCTGAATTTCAAACTGAGCAACAATTTGAATTTTGTGGAGCTCAGTAGTGGGTGAGGTCTTTACTAATCACTGTATTGGCCTTAATATAAGATAAGATATCATGTTTGAAAATGTAGAGAGATGTAGAGACTCTCCTACAGAGAGTGGTGCATTATGGGTCGCTTTATAGTGTGTCTGTTAGAGTCAGTCAGCACTAAAAGTTTTTGGTTAGTCCAATTTAACTTTAGGAGTTTGTGTAACGTGTTTTGCGGCTACAGAGGAAATATATTCATGATGAGTGAAGACAAGTTTCAAGCTTAACATCTGTCAAGCAGCCATGAATCACTGCTGCGACTGTTGATGTTTCTGATGCAGAAATCTGAGAAAACCAGTCTGACTGCGTCCAGAAGCCTGACAGGAGAGAGTTGGTGACTAATGCTAAACAAATGCAGAACCAAAGTTCTGCTTTAATTGTTCTAAGTCTAAGTGTTCCAGTTACCCTTGACCTAGGACATGGAACTAGTTGTAACATTTCAACTAACCTGAAAATGTGCATTATGAAATCTGGGCTGTAGATTGTGGAAAGATGCTATTCTGCTCCAAAGTTTTAAGAGGATAGACAAACCAACTGACCATACAGTTGATGGCTACTATCACACCAAGACACACTTCAGAAAACTGTGTTGCATATTTCATCAGATCTTGGTCCAGGTTTCCTCGGGTGAGAGAGCCAGAATCAACTTTGTTGGCCAGGTGCTGCATGTTGACACAAGGAATTTGACTCCAGCTGTCAATAAACGTACACATTGCATCAAGAACAATTAGCCTACTATGTATAAGGATGCAAATATAGACATACAAATTAACAAACACAATAAAGCTTGACAAATTGATTAAAGGATTATAAACAGGATCATTACAGCATAACTGTCAATTTATGTGGCAAAGTAAGGAATGGAGTGTCCTGTTCCCTGTCTGTCCTGCAGACTAAGTTTCTAGTTGGGAAAGCTCTCCTTTAATTTTAAAATGATCATAATGAGAAATGTGAGTCCCATGTATAAAAAAGCATATTGTCTGACAAAAGGCTGTGCTAAAAGAAGCCGAGCATTGGGCTGCAGAGTTGGTGATCATTCTCTGTGGATCTCTCATTATGAGCATGATGCATTGTCTGTTACAAAAGAAAACACCGATTTGTGCAACTTTAAGTCACAGACACAGAACAGACATCAGTCAACTTCTGGTTAAAACCCCCTTGGTCTGTTTTAGCCTCTGACATCTTGTTTTCACCACAGTTTTGTTCAATTTCCATGCAGGCTGGTGAATGCACTGCAGTGAGACATTATGCATTGTGATCAGGTCACAGCTGACACCAGAAGGATTTTCATATTTTCACTTCCTCCTCTGTTTCAGTAAAACTAGCCATTCAAAAAACATCTGCAAATAAAAAAATAATAGTATGTGACAACCTACCTAGCAATAGACCTTATTCTGATTCTGGGTGTGTACATAATAACAACTTTTTATAGCTAGTTTTCAACACCTGTTTTACCGTGGCTTATTTCCTCATACTTTTGCATAAGTTGACTTTTGATGTTGGCATTCTGGAGTCAGTGTAGTTATCAGATAAGAATGACAGATAGCATCAAATGTCTCTCCTTGATTTATCCTGGTGATATTCATACAGCAGTAAAATGAAATGAAACTAATATCTTCCTGTAAACAAAAAACCCAGTGGCTTTCTGGTTTCTGTACTTTCTGTGGCTAATGGAGAGAGAGAGAGACAAAGTCCGTCTTTGCCTTGTACTGTGGAACTATGTTGGCAGTTGAGTTGGTGGTGATGTGTATAGTGTCTTTTTACAATACAGCCTCCACAGCCAAGTTTTATTTTAGTTCTAAACAAGAGTTTCATTTGACCCTGTTGAAGGTTTTTAACGCATCAAGTAGTACATTTACGGCACCCACAACTCTAAAAAAGAGGAACTCTCACGCTTTCTTAAAGAAACAAGTTGGCCGATAAATTGTGTGTGAAAACCACATGCACGTGTAATTGCAATAAGAAATACTGCACACTGCCGATCACTTGTACTTAATTAACATTTTAACAAAATAAAACAAGTACAGGGGTTGTTGTTTTTTGTCCTCTGCACCTGTCCGTAAGATTTTATGATGTACAAAAACTTAATTACTGTAAACTCACTGAATTATTCTAAAAAAATCAGCATATCCATATAAAGAATCTTTACAAAGAATTGTTGAATTTGCTGTGAAAGGTTTCCCCAGCTCATACTGTACTGTGGATCTACACCAAAAACTGGTTTGTCATCCAGGAGAGAAGTCTGTTCTTCTTCTCTGGTCAGAATGACACTTAAGCACTCTGTCAGGAACTCAAGAGGAACTAATTTAACAGGCCTCCTCCCTTTTCCCTAGTTTGATCACAGTCACTAACAGCCCACCGGCACTATTTCACTTGACAACAAGACAGACAGTAAATTATGACAAAGTCCTTCTGCTAACACACAATGTATTCAGTCCTTAAAATACAATGACAATTTCATAACAATAGCACCTAATCATAACATAGTAATGATATCTTAATGTCATGGGAGGAGATAAAATAACCTCACTTTTAACTAAAACAATGTAAAAAATGAAAATGTAAAAAAGATGCAATACAACAAAGCAAAAATACGCAATTAATCAGAATCAGAAATACTTTATTGATCCCCGGGGGGAAATTGTACAGTACCGGTGCTCCCATTCAAGAGTAGAAAAGTAGCATAATTTAGAACTAAAAGTATGTACAAAATATAAAAATAAGAAATAGAAAATAAAAAATATACACATTTACAGTATTTAAGTGAACAATGAGGTAAAAAATATATACAATAACAATGTATGTGTATGTATGTGTTGCACTGAAGTGTATGACTATACATGTATTGCACTTAAACATTTAGAGTAAATAGTGAGGTAGTGCATGAACAGGTGAAGTAGATACAGATTTCCAGTCTCTTCCTGAGTGTCTGACACTCAGAGGGAGGAGTTGAACAGTCTGATGGACACAGGCAGGAATGATTTCCTGTGTCGCTCAGTTGTGCATTTGGGAGGAATGAGTCTCCCACTGAAGCTGCTC
Organism: Enoplosus armatus; assembly: GCF_043641665.1. Taxonomy (NCBI): domain Eukaryota; kingdom Metazoa; phylum Chordata; class Actinopteri; order Centrarchiformes; family Enoplosidae; genus Enoplosus; species Enoplosus armatus. The sequence goes on from NC_092186.1 coordinate 2,034,902, forward strand.
TTGTGTCCGACCAGTACATCATGGAGAGGATGTGAAACATTGTCCAAGATGCCCCGCAGCTTAGACAGCGTCCTCCTCTCTGACACCACCGTCAGAGAGTCCAGCTCCACCCTCACAACGTCACTGGCCTTGCGGATCAGTTTGTTTAGTCTGTTGGAGTCCGCCACCCTCAGCCTGCTGCCCCAGCATGCAACAGCATAGAGGATAGCACTGGCCACCACAGACTCATAGAACATCCTCAGCATAGTCCGGCAGATGTTGAAGGACCTCAGCCGCCTCAGAAAGTAGAGACGGCTCCGGCCCTTCCTGTAGAGGGCATTAGTGTTCTTTACCCAGTCCAGTTTATTGTCTATGTGGACTCCCAGGTACTTGTAATCCTCTACAATGTCCACACTGGCCCCCTGGATGGAAACAGGGGTCATCGGCGCCTTGGTCCTCCTCAGATCAACAGTCAGTTCCTTTGTCTTTGTCACGTTGAGCTGTAGGTGGTTCTGCTCGCACCATGTGACAAAGTTCTCCACAGCAGCCCTGTACTCCTCCTCATCACCCTTACTGATACATCCAACTATTGCTGAGTCGTCAGAAAACTTCTGAAGATGGCAGGTCTCAGTGCAGTAGCTGAAGTCCGTGGTGTAGACGGTGAAGAGGAAGGGAGAGAGGACAGTCCCCTGCGGGGCCCCGGTGTTGCTGACCACTCTGTCTGACACACAGTGTTGTAAGCGCACATGCTGTGGTCTGCCAGTCAGGTAGTTGACAATCCAGGACACGAGGGGGGCATCCACCTGCATCTCCGTCAGCTTCTCACCCAGTAGAGCCGGACGGATGGTGTTGAACGCACTGGAGAAGTCAAAAAACATGACTCTCACAGCGCTCGCCGGCTTATCCAGGTGGGCGTAGACGCGGTTGAGCAGGTAGATGATGGCATCCTCCACTCCAAGAGTTTCATTTGACCCTGTTGAAGGTTTTTTATGCATCAAGTAGTACATTTACGGCACCCACAACTCTAAAAAAGAGGAACTCTCACGCTTTCTTAAAGAAACAAGTTGGCCGATAAATTGTGTGTGAAAACCACATGCACGTGTAATTGCAATAAGAAATACTGCACACTGCCGATCACTTGTACTTAATTAACATTTTAACAAAATAAAACAAGTACAGGGGTTGTTGTTTTTTGTCCTCTGCACCAAGTCGGGGCTGGTAGGCGAACTGAAGGGGGTCCAAGTGTGGCTTGACCAAGGGCCGGAGCTGCTCTAGGACGAGTCTCTCCAGGGTCTTCATGATGTGGGAGGTCAGTGCCACGGGTCTGTAGTCCTTGGAGCCACTGGGTCGCGGCGTCTTTGGCACAGGAACGAGGCAGGACGTCTTCCACAGCACGGGGACCCTCTGAAGACTCAGGCTCATGTTGAAGACGTGGTGAAGTACTCCACATAGCTGGGGGGCACAGGCTTTAAGCACCCTGGGGCTGACACCATCAGGGCCTGCAGCCTTGCTGGAGTGGAGTCTCATCAGCTGTCTTCTAACATGGTCGGCAGTGAAGCACATTGTAGAGGTGACCGGTGGGGGAGGGGTGGAGTTGTCAGGTTGAAGAGTGCCGTCAGCCTGGGGACTGGGGGACGAGGTGTGAGGAAAGCTCTCACAGGGGGATGGGGGGCTGTGAGGAGCAGGAGGGGGGGGGGGGGGGGGGGGGGGGGGAGTGGAATAGGTGAAGGTTGGAGGCAGACAGCAGAAGAGTCATGGGGGGGTTGAGCAGGGCCCACAGAGTCAAATCTGTTGAAAAACAGATTCAGTTCGTTGGCCCGGTCCACGCTGCCTTCAGCTCCTCTGTTGTTGCTCGGCCTGTAACCCGTGATGGTCCTCATTCCACTCCAGACCTCTCTGGTGTTGTTCTTCCTCCTGTACTTCTCCTTGGCCTCCCTGATCTTTACCTTCAGTTCCCCCTGGATCGTTCTCACCTCGTCTCTGTTGCCAGCTCTGAAGGCCCTCTTCTTTTTGTTCAGTATGGCCTTGATGTCCTTTGTCACCCATGGCTTGTTGTTAGAATAACAATGGACAGTCCTTGCTGGGACAGTGGAGTCCACACAGAAGTTGATGTAATCCTTGATGCACTCTGTGAGCCCATCAATGTCCTCTCCACGCGGCTCACAGAGTGCCTGCCAGTCAGTCACCTCAAAACATCCCTGAAGTGTCTCATAAGCCTCCTCTGACCATCTCCTCACTGTCCTCGTGGTTGCAGGCTGGCTCTTGACTAGAGGCACATAACAGGGGTTGAGGTGCACTAGGTTGTGGTCTGACCTACCCAGAGGGGGGAGGGGAGAGGAGCTGTATGCATCCTTGACGTTAGCATACAGTAAGTCCAGGGTCCTCTCCTCTCTAGTGGGGCAGCTCACATACTGTGTGAAGGTGGGAAGTGTCCTAGCCATGGTGACGTGGTTGAAGTCACCCGAAATAGCAATGAGTGCATTCGGGTGTTGAGTCTGTAAACGGGCTATGGCGGAGTGAATGACGTCACACGCCGACTTCGGGTTGGCAGAGGGGGGGATGTAAACAGTCACAACAATGGCATGTGAGAATGGCCTGAGTCCAACAGCCAACAGTTCAATGTCCGGGCAACAGACACTCCTTGATGGTGATGTGGGAAGGATTGCACCACCGGTTGTTAACGAGAACGGCAAGCCCCCCTCCTTTGCGCTTACCGCTCCCGGTGCAATCCCTGTCGGCCCGGACGGTCTGAAAGCCGTCAATGGAGACGTTGTCGTCGGGAATGTCCTGGTGCAGCCATGTCTCCGTTAAGCACATTAAACAACACTCCCGGTACTCCCTCTGACTCCTGGCCAGCGCCGTCAGCTCGTCCATCTTGTTTGCCAGCGATCTCACGTTGCCCATGACGAGAGAGGGGAGACACGGTTTATATCTCCTTTTCTCCATAAACCTCTGCTGTCTCGACCCACCTCTCTTCCCTCGTCGCTTCGTTCCCCCTCTGCATCCTCTGCGTATTCTTCTCCAGATTTCAGCGGGGATCTCCGATGATCTGGTCTCCAAGCCGGCTGGCTTCAGAGCGATCAGCTGATCTCTGGAGTAAACAAAGCGGCCCAGAAGTTGCTGCGCGACCGTCCGATGTTTGAATGAAAGTAATACCAGAGTGAAAAAAAGTACCAGAACTCTCTCCACCAGCATGTTTGAAGAGGGCACAACTTCAAAAGTCAGTACTTAAAAAAGTTCTGAGTTAAATAAAGAAATAAAGGTGAAAAAGAAGAAAACAAACAGGAGCGACTGTAACAGGCTGCATGCACGTCGGCGCATGCGCACTACCAGTTAGTGATGGGTCATGCGCACAAGCATCGGCTCTGAGAGCCGGCTCTTTGTAGTGAATCAGAAGAGCCGGATCGCATTGAGTGAGAGCCGGCTCCCAGTTTTTTTCCATTCGCTGCTTAGGTTTCACTTTCAGTGCTCAGTCCCAGCTCTGGTTACTGTTAAGCCCAAGAACAAACTGGAGCAATGTTCAGTTCACAGATGTAAACTTTATTTCGGTCACAGGTAAAGTAAATGCAGCGCTGGGCTCGGAGTGACAGAGCTCTCACAGGATCTCAGTCAGAAGGAGCCCCGATGTCCAAAAATGATTCACATTTATCTTCTTGGGCTGGGCCTGCCCTGTACAGAGGTTGGACTTACTGAAATGTGGTATGAAACGTGTGTGTATGTTGTTGGTACGGCGTGTATCTAAAGTATCAGACCTAACTGATAAAATAGAGGAGTTTCAGCTGTCTCCTGGTATGAAAACCAGTTCTAACCAGTCATATTATCTTCAAGGACGTACATTGTGCTCAGTATAAAAGTACAAAACAAGATCATAAGTTCAGTGGAGAAATACAGAATCAGAATACATGATAGCTCGAAACATAGCCAATTATAACATTACGACAGAGCTTTGTTATGATTGGCCAGCATGGCGACCAGCATGCGGCATTCACGTGAGAATTAAGGATGTGTAAACAGAGAGGGGGGCGGGGCAGACACTCCACTTGACTCCACTGCAAGTGAAGAGAGAGACAGAGCGGTGAGGACTGAGGAGCGTGTGTGCGTCTTGCATTGTCGTGTAGTTTAACTATGAGTGACACTAGAAAGCGACGCAGCATCTGGCTGCAGTTTAAAGATATTGGGAACAACAGGGCAGATACTCACGGAGAGGCGAAATCGTATCAGCCCATCCAAGCTGAGGCATCTGATCTTTCTGAATGCCAACCTGCCCTGAGGACTAATGCTGTTTGCTGGAGTTTGGTTCTGGTTTTGGTTCTGTTCTGTGGATTTGTTTGAAGTTTTTTTGTTCATTTGTCCAATAAAAAAGTTTAATTGAGGACATTATTAATGTTAGCTTGAGTTTGGTTCTGTTCTGTGGATTTGTTTGAAGTTTATTGTTAATTTGTGCAATAAAAAAGTTTAATTGAAATAAACAAATGTAAGAGTGGTTTTGTCACAGAATAAATGCACAGAATTAGGCAATTATAAGGTCTCTCATAAAAACACTGAAAGCAAAAGGGTTTTCAACACATAAACCATGATTTTTTTGCAAAGTTAAGGTAAAATATAGGCTACAAAAGATCCTAAATAAAGAGCCGTTCGGGAGTCGAAAGAGCCGGCTCTTCTTTGGGAGCCGAGTCAAAAGAGCCGGCTCTCGGAAAACTTCCCATCACTACTACCAGTTGTTATACTACAACTGAACTTAAGCAATGGTTTTAGGTACTTACTTTACTTGAGTATTTCATTTTTTTGCAATATTCTTTCCTTTTAATGCAATGCCATACTTTGTATATTATATACATATATTATGTACTTTGTACCCCACTAGATTTATTTGAGCCAAGCTATAGTTAGCTACTTTGCAGGTTCATATTTTACATGCAAAAGGTTCATATTTTACATACAAAGCCTATAAAATACAACAGTAAATGAAGCAAGTCTCCACCTCGACCAGATACAAAATGCTTCTTACATAGTAAATATTTGATTAAGCTAGTGCACAAGACATTATTATTTATCATTACTATTCTGATGATGATAAACGCCATTCTCCTGCATAATGACATAATGAAGAGTTTTACTTTTGATACTTTAAGTACATTTTTCTGATAGCAGTTTTACCCAAATGAACGTTCAAATGCAGAAATTTTAACCCACTTGTAATGAATTATGTTCATTGTGATATTGCTAAGACATGAACGCATCTTTCACTATATTGTCTATTACAAGTAAAAGTCAAGCCTTCAAAGATTTACTTGAGTAAAAGTACAAAAATGCTATAATTGAAATGTACTACAAATGTGAAAGTAATCATTATGCGGAGTGGCCTCTTTCAGAGTCTTATATTACTAAATATTACATACTTTATATTAATGGATTATTGTGATATGGTCAAATATATTATATTATTGGATTATTATAATTGCTGGGATGTGTCAGGTTCCCTTCAAGGTCATCATTTCTTCATGTCATCTAGTACTTTTCAGTGAAATACCGTGAAGTTATGTGTGCTTTCTAACAACAACAACAAACTGCACAATGATTTTCTGCAACTCACATTCTCTTGAAATAGATAACTATCTAATTTAAGCCACACATAGTTAAGATAAGAACACAGGCATCCTGCCATCTTCTGACATGTTCTATTTTCAATTTGTGATACTTTAATATTCACTGTTGCTCCTATTAATCATGTCACTCAGGTAACTCAGCCTACAGTGTTTTTCTTGTAACCCCATCACCTCTCAATTCACCTATTACTTTGGAATACATACTTTATATTATTGGGTTATTGTGATACTACAATATAGACAAGTTGTACAACAACAACAAGTTGTAGCTGGTCAAAACGGAACGACAGTGTTTTTAACTATATGTACTGTTAAATGTATTATTATAAGGTAGTACAAGACAAGGCAAATTTATTTGTATGGCACCTTTCAACAACAAGGCAATTCAAAGTTACATAAGGCACAAAGGTGTCGTTAATTTCTTCTTCATTCCCCAGATGTAGGTGATGATTCGATGATGGAAGGAAACTCCGCTGATACTGACTTTTCACGTAATATTCTTTATTTGCATCAAAGATCAGGATCAACAGGCATGCGCATCTTAGCCTGGACAGCACCCGTAGCCGAATCAGTACTGCTGCCCCGAACACTGTTCAAGCTCGTCTTTTATACCTGTAGACATGCATGGGGTCCTACTACAACACACAAGTCTGTAAACTTCTGTTCCCTATCTAGGGGTCAGAAAAGAGACCTCTCAGAATGATGTTTCACGTACCTTTACCTCTCAGAGATAACTTTCCACATACCAAGGAAGATCTCGTCTAAACAACAATGCATCTTATCTTTAAGGTACCCCAACGTCTGTTAGTTGTTTACCTATTGCATACGTAGCAACTTTGTACTGCATATCATTGTCTGAAAAGACTACTTTTATGATTAGTATCAAATAATACAAATCAAAGGCATCAAGACAATACATAAAAGAAACACAAAGCAATATAAAAAGACAACATGAAAGACATAGATATGATTTAAAAGGATCAAAACAAAGTAAAACAGAAGATTAAAACAAGCTATAATACAACAAAACAGATTAAACAATAACACAAGAGTTACAGTGCAGCTACAGCGTAGGTGTGAATAAACAGACCCACATTTAACTTGTGGAAGCAAACAGTTCAGTCGATGCAATTAACGGCATCACATGAACAAAAGATCGAAAAGATATTTTCAGAAAGCAGAAGAGGGGTAAAAAGTATCTTTATATAATCCTGCACAGGTAAACACTGCTGAAATTAAAAAAAGGGTGTGGGAAGGTGTGTTGACGTGCAGATGTTTCAGGTGACAAAAAGAAGACGAATGCCTGAATGACTACACAGTAAAATGGGGCACACCCAACGCTTGTGGTTTTTATACATGCATGTCATACTTTTATTCAACACCGGTACAGTATATAAAGTGCAGCGGCGCTCATGAAGTGTAGTATCACAATCCAGCAAATCTAATCTACAGTACTTACCTGATCATCATGATGAAGCTGATCCTCTCTCTGACTCTCGTCTGGGCTCTCTCCAGCACAGGTAACAACTTATTCTTATGTCAGCGTTTCTGCAGGGACGACAGAGCCTAGCTTAAAACCTTTAATATGTTTTTCATTTTAACACAACCGATTTCAGAAAGGAATTTAAATTCTACAATTAATATCACCAGATGATTTATTTTAATGAACCAAAACACTTTTCCAACCTGTAACAGTTGTAGATAAGACTTGACTGATCCCCAGGGGGTAAATGCACATGTTACAGTACAGCAGTACAAGAAGCTGTCTAAAGAGGTTGGAAACAGATCATTTAGATGAAGAAATACAAAGTATTTATAGGAAAATGAATTAAATGACATTCAAAATGTATAGATTTTATAAACGTGACGAGACAAACAAGTATTTATGTGCAGAAGTGAAGACTCTGGTTGTGTATATTAGACACTTTAAACCATTTTAACCATTACAACCTCATGTCATTTAAAATCCTTTTGCACAAGAAGAAGAAGAGTTTTCAAACTATACAGACCATCAAAACATCTCAGACAATCCATTTGAATTTTTGAGATGTGATCATCGTTCTCTGACTGTTTTTCTCCCCATTGCAGCTGGAGCACTTCAGTGTGAAACTTGCACAGATGAGCAGTGTTCAGACACAGAACAACGTACATGTCCCTCAGAGACGATGTGTATAACAGCTTCCATTCAAGGTAGTCTTTTTTCTTTATGTCATCTAGTACTTTCCAGTGAATTACATGTGCTGCAAAGTTATATGTTCTTTCCACCACCAATAACAAACTGCACTTTGATTCTGTTGCCACTTCAGTAGGAATTACAACACAGCGAATCTACAGGGCGTGTGCATCGTCCTCCCTGTGTCCAGCCACAGGCCCTCAGACATTTTCAGCCGACATCGGTGTTTCGAGTGCAGTTGCATCTGCTGAGTGCTGCGACACAGATAACTGCAATGCACAGACTCTACCCGGTGAGTACACATGGATGAGTAGTTTATTAAAAAGAACACCAGCCTGCCATCTCCTGACATGTTCTAGTTTCATTGTGTGACGTTTAAATGTTCTCTCTCCCTCAAAGAAAATGATGTTCTTATTTTCTGTTTCAGCCCCTGCTGCTCAGACATTTAATGACCTATCGTGTAACCATTGTTTAGCCAGTGACCCTCCTAATTGCATCTTTCAATTACGATGTCAGGGAGTGGAGGACCGCTGCTTTCAAGCAAGTGGTGAGTCTTTATGATACATAGTTGAAGTTTGTCTCTAAATATGTTGTGCTACCACAAAGTATTTCAAACAAATTACTAATGTGAGTAACTTTCAGGTACTTGTACTTAAGTTTTTCCGTAATATGTGACTTTATACTTCGAATCCACTACATTTCAGATATAAGTATTGCACTTTTTATTTCAGTACATTTGTATGACAGCTATAGTGACTACTTACTTTATTGATATTTTATGATTTGATCATCTCACAAAAACGTTTTAAACAATCCACAGTAGATAAACACATTAAAATTAGCTCCACTTTGACCAGTTCCACATTGGTAATAGTAATCCAATTATATAAAGTATTTCTAGAATACTAGAATAATAATAGAATAGTCTGAAAGGGATTATTGTGCATAATAAGTACTTTTACTTTTAACACTTTATGTATAATTTTCTGATTGTACTTTTGCTTCATTTCTTTCATACTAGACCTTTACGTGTAATAGAGTGTTTTAAAATTGTGGTATTGTTTCTTTTAATATACTTAAGGTTCTCAAAACTTCTACTTGAAATAAGCTAACAAAGAACAACAGAATTTTTATAGTAAACCTGTGATTTTTCCTTTACAGTGACATCGGGGACCAGGACTTTTCCAATATTAGGCTGCGCATCTGCAAACCTGTGTGCAGCTGCTACGAGCCTGGGTAGCCTACGTTTCTTTGAAAATGTTGGTAATATCAGCAGTGGACCATCCTGTTGTAATGCCTCCTTCTGTAACACTGTTACAACAACACCTGTTTCCCCAACAACAACTGCTGCTCCAACAACAACTGCTGCCCCAACAACAACAACTGCTGCTCCAACAACAACAACTGCTGCCCCAACAACAACAACTGCTGCTCCAACAACAACAACTGCTGCCCCAACAACTGACGCCCCAACAACAACTGACACCGCAATGACAACTGCTGCCCCAACAACAACTGCTGCCCCTACAACAACTGTCCCAACAAAAACAACTGCTGCCACAACAACTGCTGCCCCAACAACTGCTGCCACAACAACTGCTGCCCCAACGACAACTGCTGCCCCAACAAACGCTGCTCCAACAACAAACGCTGCCCCAACAACAACTCCTGCTGCCCCAACAACAAATGCTGCTCCAACAACAAATGCTGCTCCAACAACAAACGCTGCCCCAACAACAACTACTGCTGCTCCAACAACAACAACTGCTGCTCCAACAACAACAACTGCTCCTCCAACAACAACTGCTGCTCCAACAACAACAACTGCTGCTCCAACAACAACAACTGCTGCTCCAACAACAACTGCTGCCCCAACGACAACTGCTGCCGCAACAACTGCTGCCCCAACGACAACTGCTGCCCCAACAAACGCTGCTCCAACAACAAACGCTGCTCCAACAACAAACGCTGCCCCAACAACAAATGCTGCTCCAACAACAAACGCTGCTCCAACAACAAACGCTGCCCCAACAACAACTGCTGCTCCAACAACAACTGCTGCTGCTCCAACAACAACAACTGCTGCTCCAACAACAACTGCTGCCCCAAAAACAACTGCTGCCCCAACAACAACTCCTGCTGCCCCAACAACTGCTGCCCCAACAACAAACGCTGCCCCTACAACAACTGCTGCCCCAACAACAACAACTGCTGCTCCAACAACAACAACTGCTGCCCCAACAACAAACGCTGCCCCTACAACAACTGCTGCCCCAACAACAAACGCTGCTCCAACAACAACAACTGCTGCTCCAACAACCGCTGCTCCAACAACAACTGCTGCTCCAACAACAAACGCTGCTCCAACAACAAACGCTGCTCCAACAACAAACGCTGCTCCAACAACAACTGCTGCCCCAACAACAATAACTGCTGCCCCAACAACAACCGCTGCCCCAACAACAACTACTGCTACCCAAACAACAACAACTGCTTCTCCAACAACTGCTGCTCCAACAACAACAACTGCTGCTCCAACAACCGCTGCCCCAACGACAAACACTGCTCCAACAACAAACGCTGCTCCAACAACAACTGCTGCTGCTCCAACAATAATAACTACTGTTCCTACAACTACTACCACCTCTGGCCCATCAACTTCTGCCCCAGCCACCGCAGCAACACAATCACCCACAACTACAACATCTGCCAGTGACGCCTGCTGTTACAGACTGAGTGTGATCCATCTGCTGCTTGGACTCCTTATCTTTACCCTTTGTTAAAACACAGAAAAAGCAGGGGCGAAGCATCTACGACGCCACCAGGAGGACTCTGAAAGGACCTTTTGAAGCCTGGACTTGGGTTTACTACCCACTGCCATGTTTAATTGGCAGTTATGGGGGCTAGAAAACACAGATTTATGACAAAGGGGATGAAGTCTATGTGAAGTTGAGATGGGACAAGTAGGCAGTAATATTATAGACAAACAGGCATGTACGCAAGGGAACAGTACTTCTTTCCTACTATTGTCCAAAATATAGAATCCAAAGTTTTCTGTGGGGTTATGAATAATGAGGATGCATTGTCAGAGCTGTGCAGTTACCTGAAAATGAAGCACACTCCTCTGGCATTTCAGGATTGAATGTTTCAATGGTGTAATAGACATATAAAGATATGAATGCTGTTCTAAAATTTATGTATTTATGTAATTACAATTGATTTGTCTGCTGTCACACATGGCTCATTCACATTAATTTATTCTTTCTATAGTTCTTTTGTGTTCATATTATTATTTCTATACATTTTATGTATTCTCGTCTTTGTTTTATCACATAAATGTTAATCGGTTAATGTTTTGTGATTTACTGTACTGCATATATTGTAACCTGTTTAATAAAGCTTTTCTGATTCCTAATCCACAGACAGAAAAGACAAAATTTTTATTCGTTTTTTGAGATTTTGAGTCATAAATCTCACTAACAGCACATGCGTGAAACATATTTGGCTGGTTTGGTGGGAACTGTTGGGTCTCTGTAATAACATTATAAAGAGTCGGTCTAGACCTGCTCTATTTCAAAGTGTCACGAGATGACTTTCGATGTGATTTGGCACTATATAAATAAAATTTAATTAAAATTGAATTGAACATTTGATCATACAATATCCACAGCGTTCCATTATTTATCAGACTCAATGTGTTAAAAACTCCTACGTTACATCCAGTGGTTAAACTGGGCCGGGGCTGTCCGGGGCTCGGACACATAGGCTAGACCTACGCTCGTCTCTGTCATCAGCGGACGCTTAACTTCACACATCTTCAACAATACTTACACTTTTCCCGGTCTTAATAAGTCAAACGATGACTTAAACACATTTTCCTCGGTCTAAATGAAGCGATGTCAGAGAGTGCGAACATCAGAACTTCTGTACTGAGTGTTTTGTCAGAGTGATTTATATCGAGTGATTGGTTTATGCGCTCTCCCTCCTGCCTGTCGGCGCATGGAGAGCTGCCTTTTTCCCTCCTCTGTTCCTAGCTGGACTGTTACAGTGTGTAACCTTCGTCTCTGCTTTCTCACGGGCTTTATTTTGTTCCCAGCCTTCATCCCCTCACGGGGGACGTCAGGTATTCTACTGTGTGGTGCCACTGGGGCGCATGTGGGGTTCCATGCACTATTACGCATGGCGCAGTGGCTGGGCATGGAACCCTTATTGTTTCGGCTCGTGAAGTGTGTTTGTGTTTGTGGTACCGGACGGACCCAGTGAGGGTATATATATGTTTTTGGGAGCCGATTGTCCGGTCTTAGTCCATTTTATACACTGTTTTTCAGTGCTATATTATTCATATCTATACAACCAAGGAGTTTGTGAAATGAATTGAAATTATGAAATTGTTTACAAGAGCACAAAGTTCTTCATAGACCTAGCCCCTTTAATTTGCACCAGATTGATGCATTTAACTTTAAAATGTACAAAAATGTACAAAACCCCAATGTAATTCCTGATAATAGTCACAATGTAAGATATAATTCACACCACCATTACATTAAAGATATATCCCCCTTGGCTTCACTAACAATGTCGCCATTAATCAGAATGGATCTTTACCAGTTTACATGGAAATCAGTGGCTTGCAGAACACCAAATTCATTATTTTTCCCCCAATCTACTCAAAATTCAACAGGTTGCCATTTGTGCTCTATTACTGCCATCTAGTGGACGTTTAGGCAAAAACACTACATTAAATGAATCTGTCAAGTATGCTATTGTAGCCTGCACAAGCTGCAATTTTCTCAATAAGTAACCAGCAGCCTGCAAAAAAAGCAGATGTTAACCACCGTAAATCAATACTACTTCTTAAGCCCAGTTTAATCAACATTAGGCTATTTCTTAACCTCAATTCATACAAGGTAGGTTGGGTGGAGAATCTCTCTTGCAATGAATGACTCTATGTGGGCTGATTTATTTACACAGGTTGAAATATTAAATGCTGTTAAGCAAGATGTTTAAATGTAAAATAGACGTCTAAAAATGTAGCTACACTCAGTTTGAACCTAGACGCCTTTTCAACTGCAAATCAGCAAAATCATTATTACTGGTTCGGACTGAGATTGCAATCAGAGGTCCATAAGAAAACTATGTCTTATCTGTTTGATCTGTCGTTTCATCTGCAGTTGCTGCCACCTGCATCTTGTCCCCGTCACAGCTGTTACAGCTGATTAGAGATGTTTGAAAATGGAATGTAACATACAGTAGGATTCCAGCACTTTATCGTCCATTAAGGAAATTCAAATCTGGTAAATGATAAGTAATGAGTGGACTACGCTTAATTCAATGTAATAACATGAACTCATTGACTCTTTTCTGCCGTCACTCAGGCTCTCTCACTGCTGCTGTGTTTTTAAAACACACGTCATGGTCCGCACGGCACGCACGCTCTTTATTTACTTGTTGCCGTGGTGAATCATAGTGTCGGAGCTCCACTGATGATGGCTTTTTATAGCCATCACACACGCACTTAACTCAGAGTGAATACTCAGAGTTGACTGAACTAACTGATTCAGCATTCACACTTTTGTTCTTCTGCGATCTTTATTCTTCTTCTTCTTCCATACGCTTCTTGCTTTGCTTCTCCTTCTGCATACTTTCAGCTACAGAAACCATTCAACTATCAAAATGTTCAGCTCTTTACGGACATTTGTGCTATTACTTTTCTCATTTGTTACTTTCAAACTTTTCTAAATGTTTTCTTTTACAATGTAAGTCAATGGAAAGCATCTTCAAATCCTCTGAAACGTACTCTACTTTGAACTCTGCTACTTCTTCCACATACTGTCAGACGTATTTGTGCGCATGCACCAACGTGCATGCAGCCTGTTACAGTCGCTCCTGTTTGTTTTCTTCTTCTTCTTACTTTTTCTCCTTTATTTCTTTATTTAACTCAGAACTTTTCTTTTGTACAATTTCCCCCCGGGGATCAATGAAGTATTTCTGATTCTGATTCTGAGACACTCAAAAGAAACAGACTGGAAATCTTCTACATATACTACCTCACTATTACTTATTCTTAAATGTCAGTGCAATACATATATAGTCACACACAATAGTACAATATATATATATATTTACATACATATACACTGCTATTGTATATATTTTTTACTTTTATTTTTCACTTAAATATTGTAAATGTGTATATTTCTTATTTTTACATTTTGTACGTACTTTTATTTCTAATTCATTCTACTTTCTACTCTTGAATGGGAGCATCGGTACTGTAAAATTTCCCCCCGGGGATCAATAAAGTATTTCTGATTCTGATTCTGATACTTTCAGCTACAGACTCCATTTAAACTTTAAACAGGTCACAGGAAGTTCAACTACTAAACTCATGTACATCTTTTTGAAATGTTGGAATTTATATTTTACGCTTCTTTCAGTCTTTTTCTGAGGTTAGAATGGGTGAGTATTTCTGCGAATGTTCAGAGCTAGAGTGCAGAGGGAAAGTGAAGTCGTCTACAACAATTCTCTTAAACTTACAAACGTTTTTCAATTGTCTGCCTCGAAGCACCAAGAGAGCCCTTCAACTGTCTCATTGACTGTAATGATATTTTGACTCTGACGGTCCTGAGCAAAAACACAAATGTGGGGACTTTTAAAACTGTGATTTTTGGCTCATTTTTGACTTTATCCACACAAATTGCACATCTACATGTTCAGCAATGCTTTCTGGTGCTTACGGTGAGTCATTTCACTGATACCACATACAGTTTTTGCTGGATGGTGTTTTGTTTGACTGGAACTCTTACAGGCTTCTCTCTGTCTGTCTCAGTGACTGAGCACTTTCAGGCATACAAACTTACACACAGCTGATGATGATTAGCTGGTTAAACCTCCATCAGTTGGTTCCTCTGTTCTGATTGGTGGATTGATGTTGAGCTATATTTGGCAGTTGAGGTTCATTTGATCTCGCTGTCCCTGTCTGTCTGTCTGTCTGTCTGTCTTTCTCTCTCCGTTCAAAATGTTCAGCTGTTTAAGGACTTGTTGGCATTTCATTCAGCTATTTTCTAGCTGTTATACTTTTTTAAAATTTAAGCTTTTTTCAACCCATTTTGTATTTCAACCGTTTTCCACTTTTCCAACTCTTCATACTCATTCAGCAGCTTCTTCATAAAGCCAGCACTCAGTTCAGTGGCAGCTTTTCAACAATCCCTAAAATATCTTAAGGACATTATTGGTATTATTCAACTTATTTCATACATTTTTAAACTTATTCAACTTCTGAAGCCAGCAATCCAGTTTAGCGGCAGCTTTTCATCATTCAGCATTCACACGCATTTTCTGCAGGAAATGCAAATTTTGAAGATTTGACATTTGTTTCCAGTGAGATATTATTGAGTGTATATCGTGACGTTGCTGTTGTACACTTTACTGTTGCTGCTCCGGAAACAATATTTAATTATTTAAAGATTAAAATTTTAAAGATAAAATATTCAAATTCCTTCACTATGAGCCGTGCTTGACCAAAGTTATTTTGGGATTATTATTTGTTATGGCACACAGTGCGGAGGATTACTTCAGGACATCACGCTTACTTCATCAGTCAGCATATTTGTTTCACTTATAATGTGATATTATTAAATATAGTATATTATTGTATTATTATAATTATAGACACATAAATAGGATTTCACAAGATTAAAACAAAGTAAAATAGGAGATTTAAATAAAGAGAATGAGACAGATTAAATGCTAGAATAAGAGTTACAGTGCAGCTACAGCGTAGGTGTGAATAAATAGACCCACATTTAACTTATGGAAGCAAACAGTTCAGTCGATGCAATTAACGGCATCATTGAATGGAGTGTACAGACGGGTTCCCAGTTTCACAACATTCCAGATGATGAAGACAAGAAGCTCATGCGAATAATAATTATTGTGGTAATAAGGTGTGTCTTCATATAATATGTCAGACAGTTGCCTCCCTGTCAGAACAATGTCTCACACAATGAAATGATCATTGGCTTTTGCATGTATGAAATTCTTTTATTGTTTTTCTTTCGTCATGGGTTCAGTGATGTATGAAATAAAACAACAAAGAAATTGTATATCATATTTATCATTGGTGCCCATCAACCGAGCATCAGTGATATCGGTGAGGTGAGGTGAGGTGTCTGCGTAGGACCCGAAGGATACTAAGAGACAATAAGAGTATGGCAAGCGATGCAGAAGTATCTGGTACTGTACCACCAGACTACAGAGCAGCTTCTTTCCCCAGGCTGTGAGCCTTTTAAATTATTTAAATTAAACCCCTCACTCCATTATACTTAATACTTGTTTTGTGTGTGTAGCATAAAGGGACCACAAACATACATTTCATTATACAACCTTGTGTTGTAAAATGACAATGAAACAAAACCTTGAAGAGTGAATTATTATACAGTGAAAATGCACATTTGTCAGTATACATGTGAACATGTTGTAACATTTTTGCTGGTAAAATTAATTGGTTTTGTTTAATTGACAAGATTCAAATTTATCTAATACAAATGCAACATAAGAGACTGTGTTAGGGATATAAAAATTAAAATGTTCTGGACATATTTCCATTGTTGTCAATGGTGTTTA
Source organism: Enoplosus armatus (assembly GCF_043641665.1). NCBI lineage: Eukaryota > Metazoa > Chordata > Actinopteri > Centrarchiformes > Enoplosidae > Enoplosus > Enoplosus armatus. The sequence continues at coordinate 2,051,285 of NC_092186.1, forward strand.
CACAGTACACAGACTTTTATCAAGGTACAGACAGGCATCCAGTGTCTGACATTAAGATAAAGTGTGTTAGAAAATAAGAACAGAAAACTGAATCACATGAACAAAAGATCGAAAAGATATTTTCAGAAAGCAGAAGAGGGGTAAAAAGTATCTTTATATAATCCTGCACAGGTAAACACTGCTGAAATTAAAAAAAGGGTGTGGGAAGGTGTGTTGACGTGCAGATGTTTCAGGTGACAAAAAGAAGACGAATGCCTGAATGACTACACAGTAAAATGGGGCACACCCAACCCTTGATGTTTTTATACATGCATGTCATACTTTTATTCAACACCGGTACAGTATATAAAGTGCAGCGGCGCTCATGAAGTGTAGTATCACAATCCAGCAAATCTAATCTACAGTACTTACCTGATCATCATGATGAAGCTGATCCTCTCTCTGACTCTCGTCTGGGCTCTCTCCAGCACAGGTAACAACTTATTCTTATGTCAGCGTTTCTGCAGGGACGACAGAGCCTAGCTTAAAACCTTTAATATGTTTTTCATTTTAACACAACCGATTTCAGAAAGGAATTTAAATTCTACAATTAATATCACCAGATGATTTATTTTAATGAACCAAAACACTTTTCCAACCTGTAACAGTTGTAGATAAGACTTGACTGATCCCCAGGGGGTAAATGCACATGTTACAGTACAGCAGTACAAGAAGCTGTCTAAAGAGGTTGGAAACAGATCATTTAGATGAAGAAATACAAAGTATTTATAGGAAAATGAATTAAATGACATTCAAAATGTATAGATTTTATAAACGTGACGAGACAAACAAGTATTTATGTGCAGAAGTGAAGACTCTGGTTGTGTATATTAGACACTTTAAACCATTTTAACCATTACAACCTCATGTCATTTAAAATCCTTTTGCACAAGAAGAAGAAGAGTTTTCAAACTATACAGACCATCAAAACATCTCAGACAATCCATTTGAATTTTTGAGATGTGATCATCGTTCTCTGACTGTTTTTCTCCCCATTGCAGCTGGAGCACTTCAGTGTGAAACTTGCACAGATGAGCAGTGTTCAGGCACAGAACAACGTACATGTCCCTCAGAGACGATGTGTATAACAGCTTCCATTCAAGGTAGTCTTTTTTCTTTATGTCATCTAGTACTTTCCAGTGAATTACATGTGCTGCAAAGTTATATGTTCTTTTCACCAACAATAACAAACTGCACTTTGATTCTGTAGCCACTTCATTAGGAAAGGGAGGACAGCGAATCTACAAGGCGTGTGCATCGTCCTCCCTGTGTCCAGCCACAGGCCCTCAGACATTTTCAGCCAACATCGGTGTTTCGAGTGCAGTTGCATCTGCTGAGTGCTGCAACACAGATAACTGCAATGCAGGGACTCTACCCTGTGAGTACACATGGATGAGTAGTTTATTAAAAAGAACACCAGCCTGCCATCTCCTGACATGTTCTAGTTTCATTGTGTGACGTTTAAATGTTCTCTCTCCCTCAAAGAAAATGATGTTCTTATTTTCTGTTTCAGTCCTTGCTGCTCAGACACAAAATGGCCGTTCGTGTTTCACTTGTGACCCCTCAGCCCCTCACTATTCTCAATGCGTCCTTCCATTAAAATGTCACGGAGTGGAGGACCGCTGCTTTCAAGCAAGTGGTGAGTCTTTATGATACATAGTTGAAGTTTGTCTCTAAATATGTTGTGCTACCACAAAGTATTTCAAACAAATTACTACATGTGAGTAACTTTCAGGTACTTGTACTTAAGTTTTTCCGTAATATGTGACTTTATACTTCGAATCCACTACATTTCAGATATAAGTATTGCACTTTTTATTTCAGTACATTTGTATGACAGCTATAGTGACTACTTACTTTATTGATATTTTATGATTTGATCATCTCACAAAAACGTTTTAAACAATCCACAGTAGATAAACACATTAAAATTAGCTCCACTTTGACCAGTTCCACATTGGTAATAGTAATCCAATTATATAAAGTATTTCTAGAATACTAGAATAATAATAGAATAGTCTGAAAGGGATTATTGTGCATAATAAGTACTTTTACTTTTAACACTTTATGTATAATTTTCTGATTGTACTTTTGCTTCATTTCTTTCATACTAGACCTTTACGTGTAATAGAGTGTTTTAAAATTGTGGTATTGTTTCTTTTAATATACTTAAGGTTCTCAAAACTTCTACTTGAAATAAGCTAACAAAGAAAAACAGACTTTTTATAGTAAACCTGTGTTTTTTCCTTTACAGTGATTATGGGGACCACCACTCCAGTATTTGGCTGCGCATCTGCAAACCTGTGTGCAGCTGCTACGAGCCTGGGTAGCCTACCTTTCATGGAAAGTGTTGGTAGTATCATCAGTGGACCATCCTGTTGTAATGCCTCCTTCTGTAACACTGTTACAACAACACCTGTTTCCCCAACAACAACTGCTGCTCCAACAACAACTGCTGCCCCAACAACAACTGCTGCTCCAACAACAACTGCTGCTCCAACAACAACTGCTACCCCAACAACAACAACTGCTGCCACTACAACAACAGCTGCCCCAACAACTACTGCTGCTCCAACAACTGCTAGGCCAACAACAACTGCTGCCCCTACAACAACTGCGGCCCCAACAACAACAACAACTGCCCCTACAACAACTGCTGCCCCAACAAAAACAACAACTGCCCCTACAACAACCGCTGCTCCAACAACAACAGCTGCCCCAACAACAACTGCTGCCCTAACAACAACAGCTGCCCCAACAACAACAACTGCTGCCCTAACAACAACAGCTGCCCCAACAACAACAACTGCTGCCCCAACAACAACGACAGCTGCCCCAACAACTACTGCTGCTCCGACAACAACTGCTGCCCCAACAACAACAGCTGCCCCAACAAAAACAACTGCTGCCCCAACAACAACGACAGCTGCCCCAACAACTACTGCTGCTCCGACAACAACTGTTGCTCCAACAACTGCTGCCCCAACAACAACAGCTGCCCCAACAACAACTGCTGCCCCAACAACGACAGCTGCCCCAACAACAACAACTGTTGCCCCAACAACGACAGCTGCCCCAACAACTACTGCTGCTCCGACAACAACTGTTGCTCCAACAACAGCTGCACCAACAACAACAACTGCTGCCCCAACAACGACAGCTGTCTCAACAACTACTGCTTCCCCAACAACTACTGCCACTCCAACAACAACAGCTGCACCAACAACTGCTGCCCCAACAACAACAACTGCTGCCCCAACAACTGCTGCCCCAACAACAACAGCTGCCCCAACAACAACTGCTGCCCCTACAACAACGACAGCTGCCCCAACTACTGCTGCTCCAACAACAACTGCTACCCTAACAACTGCTGCTCCAACAACTACTGCTGCTCCAACAACTGCTAGGCCAACAACAACAACTGCTGCCCCTACAACAACAACAACAACATCTGCCCCTACAACAACTGCTTCCCCAACAACAACTGCGGCCCCTACAACAACTGCTGCCCCAACAACAACGACAGCTTCCCCAACAACAACAACTGCTGCCCCAACAACAACGACAGCTGCCCCAACAACTACTGCTGCCCCAACAACAACAACTGCTGCCCCAACAACAACGACAGCTGCCCCAACAACAACTGCAGCCCCATCTACAACAACTGCTGCCCCAACAACAACGACAGCTGCCCCAACAACTATTGCTGCTCCAACAACAACTGCTGCTCCAACAACAACAGCTGCCCCAACAACAACTGCTGCCCCAACAACAACAGCTGCCCCAACAACAGCTGCCCCAACAACTACTGCTGCCCTAACAACAACAGCTGCCCCAACAACAACAACTGCTGCCCTAACAACAGCTGCCCCAACAACAACAACTGCTGCCCCAACAACAACAACAGCTTCCCCAACAACTGCTGCTGCTCCGACAACAACTGTTGCTCCAACAACAACAGCTGCACCAACAACAACTGCTGCCCCAACAACTGCTGCCCCTACAACAACGACAGCTGCCCCAACTACTGCTGCTCCAACAACAACTGCTGCTCCAACAACAACAGCTGCCCCAACAACAACTGCTGCCCCAACAACTGCTGCCCCTACAACAACGACAGCTGCCCCAACTACTGCTGCTCCAACAACTACTGCTGCTCCAACAACAACTGCTGCTCCAACAACAACAGCTGCCCCAACAACAACAGCTGCCCCAACAACAACAACTGCTGCCCCAACAACAACAGCTGACCCAACAACTACTGCTGCTCCAACAACAACTGCTGCCCCAACAACAACGACAGCTGCCCCAACAACAACTGCAGCCCCATCTACAACAACTGCTGCCCCAACAACAACGACAGCTGCCCCAACAACTATTGCTGCTCCAACAACAACTGCTGCTCCAACAACAACAGCTGCCCCAACAACAACTGCTGCCCCAACAACAACAGCTGCCCCAACAACTACTGCTGCCCTAACAACAGCTGCCCCAACAACAACAACTGCTGCCCTAACAACAGCTGCCCCAACAACAACAACTGCTGCCCCAACAACAACAACAGCTTCCCCAACAACTGCTGCTGCTCCGACAACAACTGTTGCTCCAACAACAACAGCTGCCCCAACAACAACAACTGCTGCCCCAACAACAACAGCAGCTTCCCCAACAACTGCTGCTGCTCCGACAACAACTGTTGCTCCAACAACAACAGCTGCACCAACAACAACTGCTGCCCCAACAACTGCTGCCCCTACAACAACGACAGCTGCCCCAACTACTGCTGCTCCAACAACAACTGCTGCTCCAACAACAACAGCTGCCCCAACAACAACTGCTGCCCCAACAACTGCTGCCCCTACAACAACGACAGCTGCCCCAACTACTGCTGCTCCAACAACTACTGCTGCTCCAACAACAACTGCTGCTCCAACAACAACAGCTGCCCCAACAACTACTGCTGCCCTAACAACAACAGCTGCCCCAACAACAACAACTGCTGCCCTAACAACAACAGCTGCCCCAACAACAACTGCTGCCCCAACAACAACCGCTGCTCCAACAACAACAGCTGCCCCAACAACAACTGCTGCCCTAACAACAACAGCTGCCCCAACAACAACAACTGCTGCCCTAACAACAACAGCTGTCCCAACAACAACAACTGCTGCCCCAACAACAACGACAGCTGCCCCAACAACTACTGCTGCTCCGACAACAACTGCTGCCCCAACAACAACAGCTGCCCCAACAAAAACAACTGCTGCCCCAACAACAACGACAGCTGCCCCAACAACTACTGCTGCTCCGACAACAACTGTTGCTCCAACAACTGCTGCCCCAACAACAACAGCTGCCCCAACAACAACTGCTGCCCCAACAACGACAGCTGCCCCAACAACAACAACTGTTGCCCCAACAACGACAGCTGCCCCAACAACTACTGCTGCTCCGACAACAACTGTTGCTCCAACAACAGCTGCACCAACAACAACAACTGCTGCCCCAACAACGACAGCTGTCTCAACAACTACTGCTTCCCCAACAACTACTGCCACTCCAACAACAACAGCTGCACCAACAACTGCTGCCCCAACAACAACAACTGCTGCCCCAACAACTGCTGCCCCAACAACAACAGCTGCCCCAACAACAACTGCTGCCCCTACAACAACGACAGCTGCCCCAACTACTGCTGCTCCAACAACAACTGCTACCCTAACAACTGCTGCTCCAACAACTACTGCTGCTCCAACAACTGCTAGGCCAACAACAACAACTGCTGCCCCTACAACAACAACAACAACATCTGCCCCTACAACAACTGCTTCCCCAACAACAACTGCGGCCCCTACAACAACTGCTGCCCCAACAACAACGACAGCTTCCCCAACAACAACAACTGCTGCCCCAACAACAACGACAGCTGCCCCAACAACTACTGCTGCCCCAACAACAACAACTGCTGCCCCAACAACAACGACAGCTGCCCCAACAACAACTGCAGCCCCATCTACAACAACTGCTGCCCCAACAACAACGACAGCTGCCCCAACAACTATTGCTGCTCCAACAACAACTGCTGCTCCAACAACAACAGCTGCCCCAACAACAACTGCTGCCCCAACAACAACAGCTGCCCCAACAACAGCTGCCCCAACAACTACTGCTGCCCTAACAACAACAGCTGCCCCAACAACAACAACTGCTGCCCTAACAACAGCTGCCCCAACAACAACAACTGCTGCCCCAACAACAACAACAGCTTCCCCAACAACTGCTGCTGCTCCGACAACAACTGTTGCTCCAACAACAACAGCTGCACCAACAACAACTGCTGCCCCAACAACTGCTGCCCCTACAACAACGACAGCTGCCCCAACTACTGCTGCTCCAACAACAACTGCTGCTCCAACAACAACAGCTGCCCCAACAACAACTGCTGCCCCAACAACTGCTGCCCCTACAACAACGACAGCTGCCCCAACTACTGCTGCTCCAACAACTACTGCTGCTCCAACAACAACTGCTGCTCCAACAACAACAGCTGCCCCAACAACAACAACTGCTGCCCCAACAACAACAGCTGACCCAACAACTACTGCTGCTCCAACAACAACTGCTGCCCCAACAACAACGACAGCTGCCCCAACAACAACTGCAGCCCCATCTACAACAACTGCTGCCCCAACAACAACGACAGCTGCCCCAACAACTATTGCTGCTCCAACAACAACTGCTGCTCCAACAACAACAGCTGCCCCAACAACAACTGCTGCCCCAACAACAACAGCTGCCCCAACAACTACTGCTGCCCTAACAACAGCTGCCCCAACAACAACAACTGCTGCCCTAACAACAGCTGCCCCAACAACAACAACTGCTGCCCCAACAACAACAACAGCTTCCCCAACAACTGCTGCTGCTCCGACAACAACTGTTGCTCCAACAACAACAGCTGCCCCAACAACAACAACTGCTGCCCCAACAACAACAGCAGCTTCCCCAACAACTGCTGCTGCTCCGACAACAACTGTTGCTCCAACAACAACAGCTGCACCAACAACAACTGCTGCCCCAACAACTGCTGCCCCTACAACAACGACAGCTGCCCCAACTACTGCTGCTCCAACAACAACTGCTGCTCCAACAACAACAGCTGCCCCAACAACAACTGCTGCCCCAACAACTGCTGCCCCTACAACAACGACAGCTGCCCCAACTACTGCTGCTCCAACAACTACTGCTGCTCCAACAACAACTGCTGCTCCAACAACAACAGCTGCCCCAACAACTACTGCTGCCCTAACAACAACAGCTGCCCCAACAACAACAACTGCTGCCCTAACAACAACAGCTGCCCCAACAACAACTGCTGCCCCAACAACAAATGCTGCTCCAACAACAAACGCTGCCCCAACAACAACTACTGCTGCTCCAACAACAACAACTGCTCCTCCAACAACAACTGTTGCTCCAACAACAACAGCTGCCCCAACAACAACTGCTGCCCCAACAACTGCTGCCCCTACAACGACAGCTGCCCCAACTACTGCTGCTCCAACAACAACTGCTGCTCCAACAACAACAGCTGCCCCAACAACAACTGCTGCCCCAACAACAACAACTGCTGCCCCAACAACAACAACAGCTACCCCAACAACTACTGCTGCTCCAACAACTACTGCTGCTCCAACAACAACTGCTGCTCCAACAACAGCTGCCCCAACAACAACTGCTGCCCCAACAACAACAGCTGCCCCAACAACAACAACTGCTGCCCCAACAACGACAGCTGCCCCAACAACAACTGCTGCCCCATCTACAACAACTGCTGCCCCAACAACGACAGCTGACCCAACAACTATTGCTGCTCCAACAACAACTGCTGCTCCAACAACAACAGCTGCCCCAACAACAACTGCTGCCCCAACAACAACTGCTGCCCCAACAACAACAGCTACCCCAACAACTGCTGCCCCTACAACAACGACAGCTGCCCCAACTACTGCTGCTCCAACAACAACTGCTGCTCCAACAACAGCTGCCCCAACAACAACTGCTGCCCCAACAACAGCTGCCCCAACAACAACAACTGCTGCCCCAACAACAACAGCTGACCCAACAACTACTGCTGCTCCAACAACAACTGCTGCTCCAACAACAACAGCTGCTCCTACAACAACAACTGCTGCCCTAACAACAACAGCTGCCCCAACAACAACTACTGCTGCCCTAACAACAACAGCTGCCCCAACAACAACAACTGCTGCCCTAACAACAGCTGCCCCAACAACAACAACTGCTGCCCCAAAAACAACAACAGCTTCCCCAACAACTGTTGCTGCTCCGACAACAACTGTTGCTCCAACAACAACTGCTGCCCCTACAACAACAACTGCCCTATCTACAAATGCTGCCCCAACAACAACAACAGCTGCCCCAACAACTACTGCTGCTCCAACAACAACTGCTGCTCCAACAACAACAGCTGCCCCAACAACTGCTGCCCCAACAACAACAGCTGCCCCAACAACAACGACAGCTGCCCCAACAACTACTGCTGCTCCGACGACAACTGTTGCTCCAACATCTGCTGCCCCAACAACAACAGCTGCCCCAACAACAACAACAGCTGCCCCAACAACTACGACTGCCCCAACAACGACAGCTGTCTCAACAACCAGAGCTGTCCCAACAACTACTGCTGCTCCAACAACAACTGCTGCTCCAACAACAGCTGCCCCAACAACAACAACTGCTGCCCCAACAACAACGACAGCTGGCCCAACAACTACTGCCCCAACAACAACAACTGCTGCCCCAACAACAACAGCTGCCCCAACAACAACTGCTGCCCCTACAACAACGACAGCTGCCCCAACTACTGCTGCTCCAACAACAACTGCTACCCTAACAACTGCTGCTCCAACAACTACTGCTGCTCCAACAACTGCTAGGCCAACAACAACAACTGCTGCCCCTACAACAACTGCTGCCCCTACAACAACTGCTGCCCCAACAACAACAACAACAACATCTGCCCCTACAACAACTGCTGCCCCTACAACAACTGCTGCCCCAACAACAACAACAACAACATCTGCCCCTACAACAACTGCTTCCCCAACAACAACTGCGGCCCCTACAACAACTGCTGCCCCAACAACAACGACAGCTTCCCCAACAACTACTGCTGCCCCAACAACAACAACTGCTGCCCCAACAACAACGACAGCTGCCCCAACAACTACTGCTGCTCCAACAACAACTGCTGCTCCAACAACAGCTGCCCCAACAACAACAACTGCTGCCCCAACAACAACAGCTTCCCCAACAACTGCTGCTGCTCCGACAACAACTGTTGCTCCAACAACAACAGCTGCACCAACAACAACTGCTGCCCCAACAACTGCTGCCCCTACAACAACGACAGCTGCCCCAACTACTGCTGCTCCAACAACAACTGCTGCTCCAACAACAACAGCTGCCCCAACAACAACTGCTGCCCCAACAACTGCTGCCCCTACAACAACGACAGCTGCCCCAACTACTGCTGCTCCAACAACTACTGCTGCTCCAACAACAACTGCTGCTCCAACAACAACAGCTGCCCCAACAACTACTGCTGCCCTAACAACAACAGCTGCCCCAACAACAACAACTGCTGCCCTAACAACAACAGCTGCCCCAACAACAACAACTGCTGCCCCAACAACAACAACAGCTTCCCCAACAACTGCTGCTGCTCCGACAACAACTGTTGCTCCAACAACAACAGCTGCCCCAACAACGACAGCTGCCCCAACAACTGCTGCTCCAACAACAACTGCTGCTCCAACAACAACAGCTGCCCCAACAACAACTGCTGCCCCAACAACTGCTGCCCCTACAACAACGACAGCTGCCCCAACTACTGCTGCTCCAACAACTACTGCTGCTCCAACAACAACTGCTGCTCCAACAACAACAGCTGCCCCAACAACTACTGCTGCCCTAACAACAACAGCTGCCCCAAAAACAACAACTGCTGCCCTAACAACAACAGCTGCCCCAACAACAACAACTGCTGCCCCAACAACAAATGCTGCTCCAACAACAAACGCTGCCCCAACAACAACTACTGCTGCTCCAACAACAACAACTGCTCCTCCAACAACAACTGTTGCTCCAACAACAACAGCTGCCCCAACAACAACTGCTGCCCCAACAACTGCTGCCCCTACAACGACAGCTGCCCCAACTACTGCTGCTCCAACAACAACTGCTGCTCCAACAACAACAGCTGCCCTAACAACAACAGCTGCCCCAACAACAACAACTGCTGCCCTAACAACAACAGCTGCCCCAACAACAACAACTGCTGCCCCAACAACAACAACAGCTTCCCCAACAACTGCTGCTGCTCCGACAACAACTGTTGCTCCAACAACAACAGCTGCCCCAACAACGACAGCTGCCCCAACAACTGCTGCTCCAACAACAACTGCTGCTCCAACAACAACAGCTGCCCCAACAACAACTGCTGCCCCAACAACTGCTGCCCCTACAACAACGACAGCTGCCCCAACTACTGCTGCTCCAACAACTACTGCTGCTCCAACAACAACTGCTGCTCCAACAACAACAGCTGCCCCAACAACTACTGCTGCCCTAACAACAACAGCTGCCCCAAAAACAACAACTGCTGCCCTAACAACAACAGCTGCCCCAACAACAACAACTGCTGCCCCAACAACAAATGCTGCTCCAACAACAAACGCTGCCCCAACAACAACTACTGCTGCTCCAACAACAACAACTGCTCCTCCAACAACAACTGTTGCTCCAACAACAACAGCTGCCCCAACAACAACTGCTGCCCCAACAACTGCTGCCCCTACAACGACAGCTGCCCCAACTACTGCTGCTCCAACAACAACTGCTGCTCCAACAACAACAGCTGCCCAAACAACAACTGCTGCCCCAACAACAACAACAGCTACCCCAACAACTACTGCTGCTCCAACAACTACAGCTGCCCCAACAACAACTGCTGCCCCAACAACAACAGCTGCCCCAACAACAACAACTGCTGCCCCAACAACGACAGCTGCCCCAACAACAACTGCTGCCCCATCTACAACAACTGCTGCCCCAACAACGACAGCTGACCCAACAACTATTGCTGCTCCAACAACAACTGCTGCTCCAACAACAACAGCTGCCCCAACAACAACTGCTGCCCCAACAACAACTGCTGCCCCAACAACAACAGCTACCCCAACAACTGCTGCCCCTACAACAACGACAGCTGCCCCAACTACTGCTGCTCCAACAACAACTGCTGCTCCAACAACAGCTGCCCCAACAACAACTGCTGCCCCAACAACAGCTGCCCCAACAACAACAACTGCTGCCCCAACAACAACAGCTGACCCAACAACTACTGCTGCTCCAACAACAACTGCTGCTCCAACAACAACAGCTGCCCCTACAACAACAACTGCTGCCCTAACAACAACAGCTGCCCCAACAACAACTACTGCTGCCCTAACAAGAACAGCTGCCCCAACAACAACAACTGCTGCCCTAACAACAGCTGCCCCAACAACAACAACTGCTGCCCCAAAAACAACAACAGCTTCCCCAACAACTGTTGCTGCTCCGACAACAACTGTTGCTCCAACAACAACTGCTGCCCCTACAACAACAACTGCCCTATCTACAAATGCTGCCCCAACAACAACAACAGCTGCCCCAACAACTACTGCTGCTCCAACAACAACTGCTGCTCCAACAACAACAGCTGCCCCAACAACTGCTGCCCCAACAACAACAGCTGCCCCAACAACAACGACAGCTGCCCCAACAACTACTGCTGCTCCGACGACAACTGTTGCTCCAACAACTGCTGCCCCAACAACAACAGCTGCCCCAACAACAACAACTGCTGCCACTACAACAGCTGCCCCAACAACTACGACTGCCCCAACAACGACAGCTGTCTCAACAACCAGAGCTGTCCCAACAACTACTGCTGCTCCAACAACAACTGCTGCTCCAACAACAGCTGCCCCAACAACAACAACTGCTGCCCCAACAACAACGACAGCTGGCCCAACAACTACTGCCCCAACAACAACAACTGCTGCCCCAACAACAACAGCTGCCCCAACAACAACTGCTGCCCCTACAACAACGACAGCTGCCCCAACTACTGCTGCTCCAACAACAACTGCTACCCTAACAACTGCTGCTCCAACAACTACTGCTGCTCCAACAACTGCTAGGCCAACAACAACAACTGCTGCCCCTACAACAACTGCTGCCCCTACAACAACTGCTGCCCCAACAACAACAACAACAACATCTGCCCCTACAACAACTGCTTCCCCAACAACAACTGCGGCCCCTACAACAACTGCTGCCCCAACAACAACGACAGCTTCCCCAACAACTACTGCTGCCCCAACAACAACAACTGCTGCCCCAACAACAACGACAGCTGCCCCAACAACTACTGCTGCTCCAACAACAACTGCTGCTCCAACAACAGCTGCCCCAACAACAACAACTGCTGCCCCAACAACAACAGCTTCCCCAACAACTGCTGCTGCTCCGACAACAACTGTTGCTCCAACAACAACAGCTGCACCAACAACAACTGCTGCCCCAACAACTGCTGCCCCTACAACGACAGCTGCCCCAACTACTGCTGCTCCAACAACAACTGCTGCTCCAACAACAACAGCTGCCCCAACAACAACTGCTGCCCCAACAACTGCTGCCCCTACAACAACGACAGCTGCCCCAACTACTGCTGCTCCAACAACTACTGCTGCTCCAACAACAACTGCTGCTCCAACAACAACAGCTGCCCCAACAACTACTGCTGCCCTAACAACAACAGCTGCCCCAACAACAACAACTGCTGCCCTAACAACAACAGCTGCCCCAACAACAATAACTGCTGCCCCAACAACAACAACAGCTTCCCCAACAACTGCTGCTGCTCCGACAACAACTGTTGCTCCAACAACAACAGCTGCCCCAACAACAACTGCTGCCCCAACAACTGCTGCCCCTACAACAACGACAGCTGCCCCAACTACTGCTGCTCCAACAACAACTGCTGCTCCAACAACAACAGCTGCCCCAACAACAACTGCTGCCCCAACAACAACAACTGCTGCCCCAACAACTACTGCTGCTCCAACAACAACTGCTGCTCCAACAACAGCTGCCCCAACAACAACTGCTGCCCCAACAACAACAGCTGCCCCAACAACAACAACTGTTGCCCCAACAACAACGACAGCTGCCCCAACAACAACTGCTGCCCCATCTACAACAACTGCTGCCCCAACAACGACAGCTGACCCAACAACTATTGCTGCTCCAACAACAACTGCTGCTCCAACAACAACAGCTGCCCCAACAACAACTGCTGCCCCAACAACAACAGCTACCCCAACAACTGCTGCCCCTACAACAACGACAGCTGCCCCAACTACTGCTGCTCCAACAACAACTGCTGCTCCAACAACAACAGCTGCCCCAACAACAACTGCTGCCCCAACAACTGCTGCCCCTACAACAACGACAGCTGCCCCAACTACTGCTGCTCCAACAACTACTGCTGCTCCAACAACAACTGCTGCTCCAACAACAACAGCTGCCCCAACAACTACTGCTGCCCTAACAACAACAGCTGCCCCAACAACAACAACTGCTGCCCTAACAACAACAGCTGCCCCAACAACAACAACTGCTGCCCCAACAACAACAACAGCTTCCCCAACAACTGCTGCTGCTCCGACAACAACTGTTGCTCCAACAACAACAGCTGCCCCAACAACAACTGCTGCCCCAACAACTGCTGCCCCAACTACAACTGCTGCCCCATCGACACCTGCCTCAAAAACTACTGCTGCCCCAACAACTACTGCTGCTCCAACAACAACAGCTGCACCAACAACTGCTACCCCAACAACAACAACTGCAGCCCCAACAACAACGACAGCTGCCCCACCAACTACTGCTGCTCCAACAACAACTGCTGCCTCAACAACAACGACTGCTGCCCCAACAACAACAGCTGCCCCAACAACAACTGCTGCCCCAACAATAACTGCTACCCCAACAACATCTGCTGCCACTACAACAACTGCTGCCCCAACAACAACAACTGCCCCTACAACAACTGCTGCCCCAACAACAACTCCTGCCCCTAAAACAACTGCTGCCCCAACAACAACAGCTGCCCCAACAACTACTGCTGCTCCAACAACTGCTGCCCCATCAACTGCTGCCCCAACAACAACAACAACTGCTGCCCCTACAACAACTGCTGCCCCAACAACAATGACAGCTGCCCCAACAACGACAGCTGTCTCAACAACTAGTGCTGCTCCAACAACAACTGCTACACCAATAACAACAACTGCTGCCCCTACAACAACTGCTGTCCCAATAACAACTGTTGCTCCAACAACTGCTGCCAAAATAAAAACTGCTGCCCCTACAACAACTGTCCCAACAACAACAACTCCGGCTCCAACAACAACAACCGCTGCCCCAACAACTACTGCTGCCCCAACAACAACAACTGCTACCCCAACAACAACGACAACTGCCCCAACAACAACTACTGCTCCAACAACAACTGCTGCCCCAACAACTGCTGCCCCAACAACAACTACTGCTAACCAAACAACAATAACTGCTGCCCCTACAACTGCTGCTCCAACAACAACCGCTGCTCCAAAAACAACACCCATTGCTCTCACAACCACCACCGCTTCCCCAACAACAACTAATGCCCCAACAACAGCTGTTACCCAAACAACTGCTGCCCCAACAACTGCTGCCCCAAAAATTACTGCTGCCCTGCCAACGACAACTGCTGCCCCTAAAACTACTGCTTCACCAACAACTGCTGCCCCAACAACAACTTCTGCCCCAACAACAACTGCTGCCCCAACAACACATGCTGCTCCAACAACAACTGCTGCCCCAAAAACAACAACCATTGCTCCAACAATCACCACCGCTTCCCCAACAACAACTACTGCCCCAACAACAGCTGCTACCCCAACAACAGCTGCTGCCCCTAAAACAACAACTGCTGCCCCTACAGCAACTACTACCCCAAAAACAACCACTGCCCCAACGACTACTGCTCCAACAACAATCGCTGCCCCAACAACAACAACCATTGCACCGACAACTGCTGCCCCAAAAACGACTTACCCAACGACAACAGCTGCTGCCCCAACAGCAACTGCTGCCCCAAAAACTACTTACCCAACAACACCTGCTGCCCCAACAACTGCTGCACTAACAACGACTGCTGCCGCAACAACTAAGACTGCTGCCCTAAAAACTACTGCTGCCCCAACAACAACAACTGCTGCCCCAACAACAACAGTTGCTCCAACAACAACCGTTGCCCCTACAACAACAACCATTGCCCCAACAACAACCACCTCTGCCCCAACAACAACCGCTGCCCCAACAACAACAACCATTGCCTCAATAACACTCACCGCTGCCCCAACAACTACTGCTGCCCCATCAATTGCTGACCCTACAACAACTACTGTTGCCCCTACAACATCTACCACCCCAACAACTACTGCTCCAACAACTGTTGCCCCTCCAACAACTGCTGCTCCAACAACAACTGCTGCCCCAACAATAACCGCTGCCCCAACAAAAACAACCATTGCCCCAACAACAACCACCGCTGCCCCAACAAGAACCACCGCTGCCCCAACAACAACAACTGCTGCCCCAACAACAACTGCTTCCCTCTCAAAAAGTACTCCTGCAACAACGAAAACAGTCCCTGCCCAAACAACTGCTGCCCATACGACAACAACTATTTCTCTAACAACAACTTCCACTCCAACAACAATTACAGCCACCTCCTACCAAACCACAATAACTTCCACACCTGCCACAGCAGCAACACAATCAGCCACAACAACAACAACTGCCAATGATGCCTGCTGTAACAGACTGGGTATGATCCATCTGCTGCTAGGACTCCTTGTCTTGACACTCTGTTAGAACAGAGAACAAGCAGGGACAATGCACATCTGCAGCCACCAGAAGGACATTGAAAGGACCTTTTAAAGCATGGACCTGGGTTTACTTCAGTCTGCCATTACAGGGGCTAAAAATTACAAATTTCTGGAGTCTGAAGTAGCCAGCAATGTAATAGACACACACACATGTACAAAAGGGAACACTACTTTTTCCCACTATTATCCAAAATATAATCCCAAATTAGCTGTGTGGTTATTGAAAAATGAGGATGCTTTGTCAGGGCTGTGCAGTTACCTGAAAATACAGATATACATGTTATTCTATACTTTCAGTACTTAAGCAATTACAATGTCTTTGTCTCTTGTCACATGTTGCTCATTCACATTAATTGATTCTATCTATAATTATATTTATATTAATTTTATCATTATTCATGTACATGTGTTGTATTATCTTCTTTGCCTTATCACATAAATGTTAGTAATTGAATGTAATGTGATTTACTGTACTGTATACATTAATAAAGCTTTTCTTATGTATGAGATGACAACAGTTTGTGGCTCATCTGTGATGTTTTTATCCAAAAGGCCAAGAATGATGAAGAGTGGCAATTGTTAAGCCATTTTCATAGAAAGCCTATAAGTTTGACAGTTTATTAGATGTTGGTTACACGCAGTGGCATAGGCAAGTCTGGGCCCTGTACATATTTAACCTCAGTGGGCCCCCTTCCCCTTTTAATACATCCATTGTCTAACATTTACAAATAACTGAATCAACATGTAAACACATGCATCTGTAGTGGTTATTAGGGTAATCAGTAATTAAGTATTTATAATGTATTTCATGCCACACAATCTAAAATCTCTGCATATTTCAGCTTTCTTTTCTGAACATACTGTAATTACAGTATGAAGCCTTCACTGAGATTTTAAAACATTATAGAACATCAAGTCTGCTATGGTTTACATTATACCCTGGGCATACTGTATGACCAATATCGAAAGCCTCCTCCACTGTGAAAAGATCGTTGTCTGGCTATCATAATATCATAATAATTTCACAAAATTGGAGATTATTTAAGAATTTATTATTATTTCATTATTTATTATTATTCATTATTTATTCCCACTACACCTGTGGTTACAGTTATTTCTAACATACTGAATCAACATGCTTTCTTCATGCTGTTCTCTTTATCAACATGTAGCTCAGTACAACAGATACTCTCAAATTATTATATCAACGTTTTTCATTAAAATAAAATGAATGGCACTTCTTTACTGCATAGATTGTGCTTCCTTACAGTAGGCTGTATGTTCCAGCAATTAGTCAATGAATAAGTCAGTTAATTCTTGCCGGTGTGCTCGACAGCGTATGACAGCTACAGTAATTTAGCTCAGAAAAGAGCAAGATGGGGCACTGAATATGAGGAATTTACAGGTTATCAGACCATGAATGAGACAAGAATTAGGTTGGAAAAACGATAGATGCTGTGTTTCTGGGGGACTGACCTCACTGATTACCGTACAAAAACATACAATGTTTATAACTTTACTCACTGATTTTGGTCAAACTGGGGAAATTTTATGGGGAAAATAATTTCTGGTTTTCCCTCTGATGTCCTCCAGTGGTCTGCCTCAGCTCTAGGTGATTTACAGAGTTTCCTGATGGACAGATAGCTTTAAAATAACTACTAACAGTAGCCTCCGTTAGCTAGTTAGCTCAGTTAGCCATACAACTTGCCTGTCCTATTAGCTTTGTTGACTCTGCCTGGACTGGGATCTCAGCAGCTACAGTTGCCAGTAGTTAGCAATTACTTTAGAAACAATTAAAGCCATCTGTCCATCAAGAAACATACTTTTCCTTCACAACCGAAAAAGCACTTTCTGCAAGACTTCCTGAACAACCTCCAAAAACTTGGAGAGTAGTCCTGAGCAGAGCAGCCGAATAAGTTAGACAGACTGAGCGGGTGGATGGGTGTGCCGTCACTGCTGTGCCTGCTGCATATAAAGAACCATATAAAGAAATCTGTTCCTGACGTCACCTCGGTACCAAAGTAGAAAAAAGCCAAGTATTCAGTCTGAAGTTTGAAACTTTAACATGAACATTATATATATATGAAATAAAATAAGGGAAAGCATTATAGGTCCCCTTTAATAAACATTTATTTTTAGAAAATTGAATGGCACTGAAAGACAGCCTCCCTTTTTTTCCCTATAATAAATAACCATGGCATGAGGATGATGATGCATTGAGAGGTCCATAAATAACAAAGCTGATGGCATTGTCTTTGTTATACCTGACATACTGGCTTTACTTGTTGAGTAATTCGCTTTTGATTTTTCAAAGGACCATTATTGTGTTATTACAAAATTCAAAAGAAGGTGTGGCAATGTTCTCACAGCCCTGGAGCTAAAGAACACATCGTCATCATTAATAGAACACAAACTAATATGAAGGTATGTTTTATCAGGAATGTTTTCAAGGCTCGGTTTCAACTTCTCATGCAATTTGAGATGAGCTGTACAAGATGTCGTGTAAATAAACAACAAAACATGGGTGGTTAAGACACGGGATAATGTAAAATGTAATGCAAAATCAAAAATGTATTTAGCCAAAAATGCTTTAGTAATTTACTGTTTAAGTATCATTGAGTTTAATAATTATAGCAAATTGTTTATAACACATTATAAGGACAATCAGGACATTTCAAGCTTTTATTGATATACAGTATCAACAATTATAACCTCTCCTATGAAGACACGTTTTATATTATTACAACTGTGTCATATATTATATACTATATATGTTATTCATTCATTATATGTTTATATACCAGCATCCAGTTATGAATGCCTCTCAGGAGAAGTTTAAGTTGTTGACAGCTCTTGATCTTGTATTAGATGAGGTTAGATAAAGGGAATGTCATTAGTTTTGCAGGTACTTAGTCATGAGCCAAAGACTGGACAAATTCAAATTTTGACCTGATGGTGGCGCGCCATGAAAAGTGAAGAGATCATCATTAGGATTCATCCTCTGGGGACCATGAAAGTCAGGTTTTAATGGCAATCTATCTAATAGATGTTGCGATATTTCAGTCTGGATCAAAGTGGTGGACAAACCGACAGACAGACACTGCCATCCATAGAGCCACTCTGCTAGCACGGCTAAACGTCCAACAGGCCTCGGCTCTGTTCGTCAATGAGCTGCAACAAGCTGGGACAAGTTGGATATTGTCTGTCGTGCTTTCTGAGAAAAAAACAAAGAATATTCCCTGTAAGTGTCTGGGACAAGGACCTCTCGTGCGATACTGCCTTTGTATCCACAGGTGGTCAAATGTTTTCGTGTTATGACACAAACTGTCCAGGTGCTATATCGCTTGATTTTGATGATCCTCTGACCTTTCCTGTGGCACCACCCTTAAACTAACATTTCCAGTTGCACACAATATATTCCACAATGTAACAGCAACACCTTTTTCATATTTTGGCTTCATGAAAACTGATTGAAGTGACGTCATGTCATGATACCAAAGCAATGACTCATAGTGTACTGACACATGCCACTGTTTTATTGTGGCATTGTGAGGTCAGGCATTGTATTGTCATCTACTCTACTAAAGCTCTAATAATAGCTCCATACAGTCCTGTTGTATTGCCTTGTGTCTCGAGTCTGTTTCAATACGCCCAATATCCAAATGTACCTGAGTGTGGGGAATCATAATCATCACGGGAGAAAGGTGTGTTACGATATTAATATTATTAGTTATATAATAATAATAATAATTCTTACAAAATGAAGCCCTAAATGCTTTTTTGCTTTTCTTCAGACTTTATTAAAACCTAACATGTTCTGGTGACCCTCTCCTTTGACACAAATTGGGTTTATACATTTGATAAAGGTGATAAAATATTAACATAAATTGATGTTATTCTGGAACAATAAGGAAATATTTCATGTTTTATATGTTGCATGGGCTATGCACTAACAAATATATACTCATTTTGTTTGCCAAAATGTTTTGGGTCAATTCGACCCCACAGAGGTCTCCCTGTTCGAGCTCTTATTGACTGTTGAACATATATTTTATTAAACCATGTTTTACAGCTGGAGTCTCTGAGACCCCAAACAATAAAGATAATAATAATAATAATTTTATGTAGCAGAATTCTGAAACACGTCCTCAGTTCAAAATCATGGCTGCTACAGGAAAAGTCTCAAGTTTCAAGTCAAAAATACAATGTTAGCTATACTTTTTGAGCTATTAAGGAGGGTCTGGAGTCTCCACAACATTACAGTTAAGATGTAATTGCAACATTCCCAGTTTGAGTGTGGCTCTTCACTGTATTCTACTGTATTCTATATAATGAAGCCATGAAAGTCCAAAAAACTTTTAAGTATCCTGTTGTGGGCATAACGGTGAGTTATATAAAAAGTTTATAGTTAATAACTTAGTTTCCTAGCTGCCCAGTATCAAACGTCCCATGGCTCAGTACCAGATGGCTTGAAACCACTGCTCTATGTTTATTTATATACTTTATACATGTAATTACACCTTGTTGTATCTATTGGCAAAATATTCTTTCAGTGTCTACATGCTGTTATTATAGCTGCAGTGCCTGCTGCCAGTGACACCGTTTCTCAGTGGGAAGGCTTAACAGTTTACCTCAACGCAGAATGAGGACTTTTCATGAAGGCGAGTCACATTTGTGTTCTGAAAATGTGTAACATAAACTCAATAGCAAGGCATTGCTCTCATCACAGTAAAGGTTTATTCCACAAATCAGAATGAATAAAAACACATGATCCACATGACTAACAAATAGGGAAACTGGAGCCCGTTGGCTTCAAGCTGCAGTTTCAAATACCATACATCTGATATAAAACTTGACATGGACGTTAAAAACATAGTGGTGTTTCATCAGTGCTTTCAGAAAGCAAGTACAATTTGCTTTCGCTGTGTAACTTGAATTGAATGGTTTATTCTCAGATTGTCAGATGTTCAAGCAACATACATGCGTTCAGTTCATCCCTTTGGTTCATGTACCGATGAATTTAAATCTCATACTGCAGATAAAGGGTCTGTTCAGGAGGTTAAAGCTCTTCTTTCTTCTTTAGGATTATCTGCCGCACCATTTCAGCTATTTTGGGACGGATTTCTTTGACAGAAACTTTTGGTCCCCATGCATCCACCACTTTGCCGTTTACATCAATTAGATACTTCCAGAAATTCCAGTCAGGCTCCTTTCCAGAGGACTCTGCAGAGAATGAGAGAAGAAGAAGACATTACATGTACATTAGTGTTTCACTTTTCTTTCTTCCCTTCTTCCGAATGTTTTTCTTCTTTGTGTGTCCCATCAGTGGGTCTTCACGCTTACCTTGCTGCTTCCCTTCTCTCCCCTTCGTTTATTTTATTGTTATCCTTTTTCATTTATTCTGCCCTACATGTTTACCTTCATTCTTTATTCTTTTCTCAACTCCTTTCTCTTTCTTCCTGTCTTTTTCTGTTCCTATCTCCTTTATTCCCTTCATTCTCATTCCTTTCTTGTGTCTCTTCTTTCTGACAATAGTTTTTCTTCTCTTCTTTCCTCCCTGCTATTCTTCACTTCCACTGTTCTTTCTTCCCTTCTCATCTTTTTTTCTACTCCTCCTCCTCTTGCTGCTCCTAATTTTACAGGTTGTGAAGCTGTCTTTGCAATAACACAACTTAGTTAACAATTCATATGGAAATGTACGGATTTTTTACTGGTTTTATAAACTATAAGTTTAGTAAGTCGCACTTTTTTGCAAACCCGCTTTTCCCCAAACAGAGTGGACAAGAACGAATAAAATCTTCCCCTGTGGTGAACACTGTAATACCTCTGCATATGATTTCAGTATCAAATATACCGTATGTATGTACAGTCCATGTCCTGTTATTCATGTCATTTGTAATTTTTCATATGATACAAGAACAGACTCACACCTGTGCACCAGCAACATCACATCTTACTCACCAACGAGGTACTTGTAAACATTGTTGGTTCCAACTCCGACAACAGCGATTTTGCTGAACAGAGGGAAGGAGACTCCGTAGACTCTGCGCACAAAGCTGTCAATCTCCTTGTCGCTGCCGGGCTCCTGCTGCCCAAACTGGTTGCAAGGGAAGGCCAGCACATTGAAGTGATACGGCCCAAAGTCCCGCTGGAGCTGCTGCAGGTCTTTGTAGTGCTCCTCAGTGAAGCCACATTCACTGGCTACATTCACCACCAGGGACACCTAAAGCCACAGAAATACACCATAAAACACCACAGTAACAGTCCTGACAGTCACTAAACAACAACCAGCAGCGACTGGGAAACTGTAAACAGCTGTTCACATCCCTGAGTGAGAGCAGATGTACAGAACATGTTCAGTCTGTGCACATCATCTGTTTTGTTGCCTTTTTTTTCTCAGATATGACTATACACGAAAAGGAACGACAGAATATATTTTCAACAGTAACAACAGTATATGGGACATTACTTGAAGTAACTTAACATGAGTCCGACAAGTGTTTTACTGCCCTCCCTGGTTGAATGTTTCAAGGTTGTTTCACCTCAGGGTGTTATTTGTGAGACAGTGATGTCACAATGCACTGACGCCCTGGCATACGCTTGTATAATACTGCAGCAACATGAGAAGTTGGTATATAAACCATTTACTCAAGTACTGTACAGTACAAGTCTGAGCTACTTTACACTTCTGCTCCTCCACGTTTCAGACAAAAATATTGTACTTTTTACTCCACTTTACTTTTTACCTGACAGCTGCACTTACTGGTTAATTTACAGTTTAAAATGTTATATAACGGATGCTTATAAAATATAATGCATTGTTAAAGATTAAAGAAAAGCAGGGTCTAGTTGGGGCCCCTTGTCATGAGTCTAAGAGTTATCAGTTCCAACAAGTGACTTCTCACCTGGTTTCATTTAAATAATTATTGAAAGCTCAAAGAGGTTTGTTTTTTCTTCTTCCTGCTTCATGAATCATCTCACGACCCCCCTGACTTATCTTGTGACCCTTTGGAGGGGCCCAACCCTCAGACTGGGAACCACTGGACTAAGCTACCTAACTGTATATGAAGTAGTTTAAACTTGCCCCACCTCCAATAGCTACAACAGTAAAATGCTGATTATGCACTGATGCATCACTATTAACAGTCTAATGTGAGCTATAATAATACATCAGTCACAGTGGCAAAACAAGTATTTTTACATTACTGTATTGGTATTTTACTTCAGTAAAGGATTTCAGCTGCTATTAAACTGAGCGTTTATACTTTAAACAGTTTAAAACCCAACGATATTAAAGTTACAATGATAGAAAAAAGCAGATTGTCACACAAGCTGGAGCCCGAGAATAATCAATTGACAACATCTTTGTTAATAAATGTTCTGCTGTTCCACTAATTGACGAGTCTTGTCCGCATGCAACTATCTAAACTGCGATTCAGTCAAAAATGTTTCTATTGAAAATGGCAGAAGGTCTGATCAGATCAATGCTTTTGTTGTTCACCTTTTCATCTGAAGTGTTAGTGAAGTGGTCAGGGAAAGGCGTGTACAGGTACACGGCACAGAAACAGTTGAGTATGTTAGTGCGGGTTAACACACGTTACAGCTTCATGCTTCAGCTCACAGTCAATAAGGAAGAGTTTCTGGAAAAGACGGGAAAAACAGCTCATCACTGCAAAAGTAGGGCCGTGCATTCTTTGATTTCATTTTCCCTCCGACCACTGACTGACAGTTTGATGATCCCATTATCTAGTGCTGACATCTAGTGTCAAGATGAAGCAATTGTGATGGATCTGAAAACCTCATGGAGGTCTGTGTATTAGAGATCCTAAGTAGAACCCAAGTCCTTCACAACGGCAACTTCCATAAAACAACAACAGTACACTCTATGAAACGTCTGAAATACTGTGAGCAACTACAGTAATTGTGAGAATTTGGAAGAAAGAGATTTTACGCAGGAACATAATGGAGCATACATCTTTTTTATTATTATTTTTAAGTGATTAAGGGAGCATCCTTCTGTTTAACAGGACTAATTAAAGGACATTACACAAGTTAACAATACTAACAACATTATAATATTTGTTTTTCATATGGCAGGTAAGAAAATGTAGGCTTCACAATGTATAGTAAACGTCCCTACAACAGTCATAAGAACACAGCACTCACATTAATATTCAGTTTTTCTTGATGCTGTTCTACTTTGCTGCCATGTGGTGTCTTTACATATGAAGTGTGTCTGTGATTGGCGAACTGCAGTAAAGAAAAGCAATGATAAGTCGAAACCTACCTGCAAATTGATGACCCAGACAAGCTCTGTAAAACCTGCAGTAGTTACAGGTAGTGAACCGTATCAGTGATCCGGTCTAGTGATCCGGTCTAGTGATCCCCACCTTGGTTGAATGAAAACTCTATGAAGCTGCTGCAGCTGCAGATGCTCTGCAGGCCTCTTGCCACGTAGGCTAGCGGGGCTACAAGATGGGACATCCCGAGCAGGCTACAGTCGGACTGATCCGCAGCAGTAGGCTACTATGTTAGTTACATCTACAAACCAAATGTTAAGTGGGAGAAGTAAAAAAAAAAAAAAAAAGCATGGCCATGCAACATTCATTCATGCAACCGGATGACATGCAGAGAGACTGGTTACGGTAAATACACAAACATCACCGATTTATACTGTAATAGTCAGCTGTTCACAACCAGACTTACCGAACCCCGGTATTTTTCCAGGGACACTAACTTCCCCCTGCTGTTCACTACTTTAAAAGTATAAAAGTCTTTCTGTTTGCTCTCAGTGAGGCTGAAGAAAGTCAGAAACAAGGTGAGAGCTCCGGGAAGCATCTTTCCAGTCGAACTGCCAACGCAACAGCAGGGAAACTTCTTCCAAAAGTCCTGCGGATCCAGCTCTCAGTCCCGGACCCGGACTGCACTTCCTGGACCGGCCGTCACTTACAAAATAAAAGCCTTGTTGACGAATTTGTGTTGTAACGACTGCAATGTCAAAAGTCACGTTTTTTGTTTCATAAATTACGTCATAATAAGTCAAAAATGTAACTCAGTCAAAAATACGAGTTTTAAGGTTATAAGAGATGAGATACTTGAGTAGGTAAACATTATACGATAATACTGAGATAGTAAATAAAAAGTTTGACTTTTTGAGTAAAAACTTTGACTTAATTTGTTTTTTTTTTTAATTGACATGTTGAGTAAAAAAAATCGAAATAGTAAAGCAAAATTTAAATTTCGACTTACTATCTCACGTTTTCTTGTTGAAATACAATTATAAAACACATCTGATTATTTCATTTTGTATTCACTTATTTACATCTTTTTTTCATTTGTCATTGTTATTTACATTTTTCATTCATGTTTATGTTTGGTCATAATTACGTGATAGTAAGTCAATTTTTTAATATTGACTCAGTATTTTTAACTCAGTATGGCATAATTATGACCTACCATGAGTGTCTTTATCATTCAATTTAGTTATAGTCATTATTGTAGTTGTATTTGTCAGGGTTATTGACCATTAATTAACAGTAAACAAGTACACGAGTTATCCTAGAAGGCTATGGTTTTTCATTTGTTGAATAATAAATGTCCTTTAACTTTAAATGGCATTGAACTTTAAATGGCAGACTAAAATTTTGATATAATGGTATTTGATAGCCCACATGAAGCTATACAAATTTAAAAGCCTGTAAATGGCTGTGAAAGTCCTTTTCATCACAACCAGTGAGGGACATTTTTGGTGGTTTGCTACTTAATGTGTGCTCTTTTGCTGATCAGGAGTCTCAAGCTTTTATTCTGAAGGCGTATTGGATAGAGAAGAACTGGGACAAAACTTGTCCAGCTCCCACTCTCAGCTCATTAGGCAAATTAAGGCATGCATACCATGGCCTACTTTTTCCTAGAAGTAAACAAATGAACACAAGCCTAAAAAACTCTGCTTCTCTGTAAGAAAGGTTTTCACAAACTGGATCTCATTTGTTTGGGAATCAGAATCATAATTAGGTTAGGTAGGGTTTACACATGCAAAGAATTTTCTTTGGTATATTGGTGCATAACACTCAAATAAGTACTGTAAGTCAAGAAGCTTGCATATAAAATAGAAAACTGACAATAACATATGAAAAATCATTATAAAATATTATAATAATATTATATTAAAAATTTTTAATCAAAGTTTGTGCAGGGATCCGCAAAATATTTACATAGAACGGGAAAGGGCACAGCATTGAGGGGATTCTGTGCTGATGGACCAAGAGTCAGACAGGAAGTCTGTGATCCACCTGCAGGTGGAGTCAGGTACTGATGGTATTAAAAGCAGTACTTAGAAGTCCATAAACAGGATCCTGGCATACGGTCCTGAAGAGTGCAGGTGCTGGAGGATGAAGTGGAGGGTTAGTAATGGATCTGAAGTGTGACAGGACAAGGTGCTCAAATGACTTAATTACTACAGAGGTCTGGGCGACGGGCCTGTAGCTGTGGTCCTGGTTTTTTGGGGGGACAGGGATGATGGTGGAGGATTTGAAGCAGGCTGGCACATGGCATGTCTCCAGTGAGATGTTGAAGATGTCTGTGAACGCCGTCAACAGCTGATCAGCACAGGGTGGATGGAGACACAGAGTCTGGTCTGGCTTCTTTGCGGGGGTTCTGCCTCTTGAAAAGTCTGTTAACGTCCCCCTCCTGGATGGAGAGAGCCGTCACTGTGGTAGGGGAAGAGGGAGCCTCTGAGGTGGGCTGTTGTGGGGAGGCACAGACCCCTGCTGAGGTGGGGGAGGTTGAACGGGTGGGCTGAAGCTCTAAACCTGATCCCTGATCCCCACTCCCAAACGCTTCTTCTTTTCCAACCCTAGCTGTCTGAGTTTTGCTGTGAACCAGGGTTTGTCGTTGTTGTAACACACCAGAATCAGAATCAGAATCAGAAATACTTTATTGATCCCCGGGGGGAAATTGTACAGCACCCTGGTGAATGATGGTACACAGCAGTCCTCACAGAAGCTGATGTAGAACGTCACAGCCTCTGTGAACTCATGCAGACTGTTGGTCGCAGTCCGGAAAACATCCCAGTCAGTGCAGTCCAAGCACACGCAAAGGTCCTCCTCAGTAAGACATTTGGAATTACCTTGCTGTTCACAACCTATGGGAGCAACCTTCACACTACATTTATGAATTAAGTCCTCATAGGATAAAAAAAATGTCAATGGAGTCTGCAACAAAAATAATTCCGCTTTCCTACCAATCAAGCCTTAGGCTACATAGAAATATTACTTATATTACTTGAAGAGTGTATCCAAGTAAACAATCCAAAATATCCCTAATTTTGAATAACATTATATTCACTACGAATTGAGTTTTTTTTTTTTCCTCTTAAAATGCGTTTACTTCTTTGTAATAAGAGTGTAGAACAAGTTTTTATCATTAAGTATTAGTATTTTTTTTTCCCTGTCCAATTACTTTTCTGTTTAAATGTTTAATATATTGAAGAAAGAAAAAAGACAATACAAGACAAGAAAAGGGTTCTGTACTGTTACTGTGAAGAGTTTCCGAGCGGTATTTGAACGCAGCGCGTTCACGCCCCTCTTCATCATCACTGGCACTCCCATAATGCAGCGGGGTGATGTATTAACATGGCGTCAATGGTTGCTGTTTTGACCAGGGCCGTGGGATTTGAAAAACATTATGTAGAACAGAACCATGGAGCCAGCTAAACAATAATCCGAAATCAACTATAGAGCTCGAAAGTAAGATAATGTGCGCTCTTCTGTGTTGTGATGGTCCGAGTCGTTTTCTTCTGTTTTGAGTGACTTGCTGCTGTGTGGCAACTGTGTGCCAGTATTATTTATTTCCCGTTAGCTAGCTCAGCCGGACGACCGGGCACAGCAGCTAACGTTAGTTAGCTTGCGAAGACAGCTAACAGCAAAGTCGGCTAAGGAAAGACTAACGTTACTCAGGAAGTCAACTAGAATTGTTTGTCCTGCACAGGAAACACATTTAGGCTTTAATGGTGAGCATTTCTTTTAGTCAATAATATCTGCGTGCGTGATGACCCCCCTTTTCGTGTCTGTTTTAGAAGTTGAGCTAACGTTAAGTCCCGGTGTTGTGTCGAACTCCCCTTCAGTTTCGTTTTCTCCATAACTGAACCAAACATTAGCTCTCAATCTCAACCACTCATGTCTGCGACTTGTCTAATTAACCAGTTATCAAAACTGTTGCTGAGTATTTTCTGTCATTGACTAATTGATCAATTGCTTCACCTCTACGCTGTATTACAAATAAGGTCATCAAAGTGTCAACATAGATGGTATATCGAGTTTTCACTGTTCACAAGTCTCCACGAAAAGTACATAAATCGGTCGCTGCTGCCAAAGTTTTAACTGGAACAAAGAGTAGGTCTCATATCACTCCTGTTCTTAAGTCCTGCACTGGCTCTCAGTTAGTTTTAGGTGAAATGTATTTATAGATTTGCCCTCCACTACAGTTTATATGGTTCTAAGTTATGTCTCTGCTAGAGGCTGTTAGTCTACAGACTCTGTGCTGCTCACTGTACCAGAAAGGAGGTTTGGTTTGCTGCTTTCTGTAGTTGTGAACTGTGCATTTCTTATATAAGGGGACATGAACACAACTCAAGACTTTTTAGTATCTGTTTATAAACTCACCTGTTAGCTTTCTATTTACCTAGAAATACTTTACTACTCTGCCACTCCGCCTTTGTGTCATTATGTACACCAGATCAGAAAGGATCACTCGACAGGAAGTTCATTGATAATCAATTCATTTTGTTATCTGTTTAAGACATTTAGCAAGCATGAGATTCGTTACATTTGTTAAAATACAATAGTTACTATTGTGGCTTCATGATTAAAGACGACACCAACATTTCTTGTCATCTTCTTTGTTTTATCTTTTTTTTTTTTTTTTTAGCTCACCAGGTAAGTTAATAATAAAAATAATAATAAAACAATATTTGTAAGTCAATTGTTTATTTGACATGGGAAGTATCCTATTATGTATTATAACATACTCAAATTCCAAGCTATTTTTTTTTTAATACTTTAAGAACTTCTTAGTTAACCATCACATTGCTTTTTGTACTGTAGTCTTGCTGGTTAGACTGACAATGGTTTATTTTCTTTTCTTTTTTTTTTACCTAGATTTTAGGTGGCCTGCCTCCCTGGTCATCCTCAGTGTGGTGTTGACTCCACCAGGGACAAGAGCAGCAGGACAGGAGGGATGGATGAGTCCATAAGTCAAGTAAAATCAGTGAAACAGACTCAGCCCAGAGGAGCCAAAACTTTGTCCAGCGAGAAGTCAAATAAAGAGGCTCCTGCACAGAGAGAGGGTACCAAGTCTGCACCCCGCAGACAAGAAAACCTCCCCGCTGCAAAGGATGAACATAACATAGGCAGCCAGGGAAGCCGCGGGCCAGGCAGGACTTTCACAGATATCCCCCAGGACAAGAGGAGAGGACGGCCCTCAAGGCTGACTAGACTGACTGGAAGAACAAGTTCTGGGGAGAGAGGGAAGGGAAAAGTGGCAAGCTCACAACAGCAACTGGTGGCACAGACTCTTGACTCCAGGGCATCTCTTTCTGCAGACAGCAGCCCCTCAGCAAACAGAGAGACCAGCTCCCCTGCAGTGCCCAGTACACCTGAGAAAGGGCTCAGAGAGCAGGCGAAGAGCTCCATTGTAGCTCCAGCAAAGGAAAAGTCCCATGGTGGGTTTGCAAGATGTTTTTCCTGACGTAATTATGTCTACCTCACCCAATGTATCTCTGGCAAACTGCACTGTCTTTGTTGTTTGTTGTTTGTAGGGGTGAAAGCTGCAGCATTGATGCATCAGTCTGTTGAAGAGGGCACAGAGGTGAGGCCCACTGTGGAGGAAGGGCCCCTGACAGAGCAACAGCTGGGCCTTCGACAGGCAGAG
The DNA here is from genome assembly GCF_043641665.1 of Enoplosus armatus. Taxonomy (NCBI): domain Eukaryota; kingdom Metazoa; phylum Chordata; class Actinopteri; order Centrarchiformes; family Enoplosidae; genus Enoplosus; species Enoplosus armatus. The sequence continues at coordinate 2,081,320 of NC_092186.1, forward strand.
GAGCGCCTCTACAGAGACTACATCCACCGACTGTTGAAAGTAAGGAATTAATCCAATCATGCCTGATATACAGTAAATGTATGGGAGGGGTTGGTCATTGTACCTACAAGCATGGTTTTGTGACATCACAACTAGTTTGGAAGCTAATTGTCATCCAGTGTGCTACTAAATATGGAAACTTGAATGCACAAACACTGGGCTTATTAGTGAAGTAGAAGAAATGTTGTCTAGTTGTTAAACTTGAAATGAACAGTATTTGCAAATCCATAGTTTCTGGATTTTTCAACGAGGGAGAAGGAGTAGATGTAATTTTAAAAATGTCTTGTAGTGAAAAAACCATTTCAGACACAAATTATTATTCCCAGCAGAATATTTGTATATGTCACAAAAACACGTCTTTAAGCTCTCATAGAGTTAATTATATAAATTAAAGGATTAACAATACGCTCTTGTTTTCCAGTTGGATATATGGTGTTTACTTCAATCTTTAGCCCAAAACTGGCTGCAAAACACTGCGTTACCAAATCTAACATATTTTGGAAAGAAAATAGCTGCACACAAGAGCTGGTAGCTACATATGTTCTTTTGTTTTATTGAGATTAACAAGTTCAATTTGAAACACTAACAGAGGTCCATTCTGGAGACAGGTTGAATCAGGCTGACCAACCGAAATGAGACTGTATTTTAGAGAGCCAAAGTTCTTGTACAGCTGTTTTGTGCTAAGACAAAAGTAAATGCTTATTTTGACAAATAAGGATAATCATGGTGACTGAAAAACGGTGAGAGAAGATGCATAAACTGATTTGCCTCTCTCTTTGTTTTCACAGCAGTCCCCTGAGTACCCAAACTATCAATACTTATGCAAGCTCTGTTCTGTGCACATTGAGAACATTCAAGGAGCACACAAACACATCAAGGAGAAGAGACACAAGAAGAACATAATGGTATGGGAATTTTAAGTTTGTGTTGTCACTCATCCCAGGACTTGTGCTTTATCATTAATGTTCATCTGAATGGCCATAAAGTAAGGGTTTAGAATGTTTTTTCCATATTTTGGTTCTGGTGTATCAGGAAAAACAGGAGGAGAATGAGCTGCGCGCCCTGCCGCCCGCCTCCGCTGCCCAGCTGGATGCTGTGGATGCGGCCGTCCTAGAAACAGCCAGGCAGCACGGCATCTCAGAGGAGGACTTTGAGGTTCGGAAGGCCGTGGTCATCAGGATGGAGGAGATCATAAAGAGGCACCTCTCAGGTTGTATGCTGTGATGTCTTTCCTTCAGTGAGTAGTGTAAAAAGAGGAAATGCTTTGAGAGACATTTGAATTTCAAGTCCTACTGAAATTAGACCTTGCTGATCCTTGGTGTCTAGTTTTCCTCTGTTTCTATTAAGAGCACTTTGCAATCCTTCTGAGTATGAAATATACTGAATGTGCTGTATATATTTTCCAATATTTTTTCTTTGGTTTTCCAGCTTGTTCTCTCCGTCTCTATGGTTCATGTCTTACCCGATTTGCCTTCAAGAGTAGTGATATCAACATTGATGTCACCCACCCTTCCTCAGTAAGTCTGCTACTGCTATTTCACAAAACATAACTTAAACGTATTTTCTCTAATAACATAAAGGGCACATTGTGAATCAGCAGTGACATCTGGTCTTATCGTTGGTGGTCTCACTTTCTCTCATTGCTTTTGTCTGTTCAGATGACACAACCTGAAGTCTTGATTCAAGTGCTGGAAATCCTAAAGAACAGTCGTAAGTTTTGCATTGTAAATTTTCCTTGAGTTGGGACATGATTCCTTGTTGTTAAAGGTTAAATGTGTAAAATTTCCAGCTTTAAAATGTGTGTTGGATTTTGTCGCCTGTCAATGGCGTCATATCCCCTCTACCCCCTCTAGTTGCTGTAACTTTTGGAGAAAAACAGATGATACGTCAGAGAGTGAGGAAGGAAGGAATACAATTATGATAATTTATCATTATACTCAGTAACAATAATACAGCATTTTTTCTGCCAAACAGCATCTTTTTTTTTTAATTGCTTGCCATTTTGCAACACAGAAATCCAGAAGAGACTTAATTTATTGATATGATATTTGCTTGAAACACGTCAGATAGATTTTCATGAAGACAACAACTCCCATGATTCCCCGCTTCTTCACGACGTCATCAAACTACATCTTTTGTTATTGTTTTGACTGAGGGACCCCTAGTAGTAGAATTGCATAAATCCACTGTTCTGGTTTATCTGGAAGTATCATTATTTCAATAAAATGGTTCTCCTTTAGGACCTCATCCAAATCGTTTGGATGGTTAATGCTATTTTGTGTAGTTCAGCTTTTATGTAAAAGTCCTGAATTTTTCTTTGTGCAACTTTCTTCAAGGTCACTTACAGGGTTTCTCTTTCTGTCTTCTCTAGCTGAATTTTCAGAGGTTGAGTCAGATTTTCATGCCAAAGTTCCTGCCGTGTTCTGTCGGGATGTTAGCAGGTGAGTGTTGGTATTTGGTATTAAAAACAAAATAAATAAATTATTATTTTATGATTGTGACCTGGTACCTTTAGATTATCTCAGGCAGCGAAGAGTCAGCTGTGTTAGATGATCTAATGTTAGTGTAGTTGTGTAACTGCATATTGTTACAGCACATATCAACTCCTACTTGCCTGACCTTTGAGGCCTGCAGTTCTACGTATATTTTATATATATATATTTATATATAAAACAAACATAAACATATCCCCTGTCGTATCCCTCAATGAACCCTTGCAGGTAGGCTGAGGTTCTATTCAATGTCAATTTAGGAATTTTATCCAACTTTTCAGTGTTGTCTTCCCTCACCTGTGTTTCTGTGCAGCGGCATGTTGTGTAAAGTGAGCGCAGGTAATGACGTCGCTTGTCTCACCACCAATCACCTGGCAGCCCTGGCTAAACTGGAGCCCAGATTAGTTCCCCTGGTGCTGGCCTTCCGCTACTGGGCAAGGGTAAGGCTGCGACTGACTCAGCCCTCAGCTGAAAGAAGAAATGATAAAGACCTTCTAATGGCTTTCAGTGTCTTTTTATTTCTATGCATGTTTCCATGCATATCAGCAAATACTGATATCCTTTTTTTTTCTCGTATATGTTTACCTCCACAGCTGTGTCACATTGACTGCCAGGCTGAAGGTGGCATCCCCTCGTACTCCTTCGCCCTCATGGTCATCTTCTTCCTGCAGCAGAGGAAAGAGCCCATCCTACCCGTCTACCTGGGCCGATGGGTAGGTTAAGTGTTATGTTTTTCAGGTCTTCACAAAAACTGCTCAAATCTGTCCTATAACTAGAGATTTGCTCATTTATCATATCTTGTTTCTGGTAGTATACTTAATTTCTTTATACTTAATAACATTTCTTTGTGATAAAATGTTTATTTTAAAATGTTTTTTTTGAGGTAATAGGTCTCTCTTTCAATATAAAGCAGTTGAAAAAGATTGAAATTTAAAACACACAGCCTGGTGTATTGTAGACAGTGTCTGCAATGTGGAGGATGACCCACATCCTTTGTGTGCGTTTTGTGTCACGTTTTATGAAGAAGACTCTGACACAGCTCAGGTCTGTGTCGGAAAACACGGGTTGAACACAAGATGTAGATGTGAAAGTGTGACTGTTTTATTGTGAGCAGGCATTTCCACCGCTTTTTAGATGATCTCGCATTAGATTTCTTTTAGCACTATGCTGCAGACATTTGCATAATACTGCCGAAAACCGAAGCTGCGACAAACCATTTATTTCTTCAAGATGTGAAATTAATATTCATAGCTACATGAAAATATAAAATGACCCGTTTAACTAAGATTGCATTTATCATTTCTGGCATCACTGCTTGCAAATGTCTTTAAATGAAGTAGAAGTTATATTTTAGTGGGCAACATTTACCACCAAGAAGAACTCCTCTGCAATGTTTGGATAAGTGTAGGTGGGAACATTATTTTGCCTCCTTCCTCAGACCTGCAGGCTATTGGGCCAGTTGGTGCTCACAGAGAGATGATTATAAATATAAAATAGGTATTAAATGGATACACATTATTTACCATTAACCTGGTGCACTATACACACTTGTACTGTAAACTTGGATATCTCGTCCGAGTTAAATACTAGTATTCACACTTTGTCAGATGTTTAAATTAAAAAAAAAAAATTTTGTAGAGCATTTGTCTGCTCAGAACTGAACTTTCAAAAACTCAAGGATCTTGGAGCTTTCCTCCAAAAACACTTGGGCTGGGTGGATAAAACGCGTCCCCGTAGCCTAGTGTTTCAGATGCATAAAAAACCTGTCAGCCGTAAAGGAGCTGCAGAGTTCGAGAGCGTATTGAACTGTCGTATCTTTGCTTGACTTAATTTTCCCCTTTCAGATTGAAGGCTTTGATGTGAAACGTGTGGATGAGTATCATCTAACTGGAATCACGCTGGACATGTTTGTCCGGTGGGAGCGCAGACCTCCGAGCTCCACGGAGGGACGAGGAGAGAACCGAAACGAGGCCAGAGGAGAAGGCAGACCCAAACCAGAGCAGAAAAAACCTGATGATGGTCATTATTCAGAAGGCATGGTGAGTCTCGCTACAGGACACCGTCATATTATAAGAGGACAATTTAGATTACAAATCAAAGGGCAATGTTGATATTCTTGCTTTGTCACCCTGTGCCTCTCTTACTTTCCCTTAAAGACCCGCCTAACCTTGGACCTGGGTAAAGGTGTGTCGCTGGGCCAGTTGTGGTTGGAGCTCTTGCGTTTCTACACACTGGAGTTTGCACTTGAAGAGCACATCATCAGCATTCGCTTAAAGGAGCTCCTCTCCAGGGAAGTGAAGAACTGGCCTCGTCGCAGGCTCGCTATTGAAGGTAAGAGACCACTCTGTTGGAAGACTCCTCTTACAGGTCCAGAGAAATATCAGAAATCACAGTGTGTGTTTTTCTTTTTTGTTTTAGATCCTTTTGCCTTGAAGAGGAATGTTGCACGAAGCTTGAACAGCCAAATGGTGTTTGAGTACATCCAGGAGCGCTTCCGTACGGCTTACAAATACTTTGCTTGCCCTCAGAGAAGGGGCGCTGGGGGGCGCCAGAGAAGCAAGAAGGCAGGCAAGCAAGGTGCAAAATCGGAAGGAGTTGAGAAGACGGAGGCTGCATTTGTGAACAAGGAAGAAGACGACGGGAAAGGTGAAAAAAGTCAGAGTGCTCAGAGGGGACACCAGGGGTTGAAGCACGACGAGGAGCCTGACAGCGATGATGAAGATTGTTCAGATCCGTCCAGAAAGATACATGAGAAGACTTTAGATGTCAGCCTTATGGACATGGTTCTCAATGAGGGGAACAAACCTTCCTTCTCCCCCAACGGCCTGCTGGACAGTGACAAGGAGGGGGAGGAGGAGGGGGAGGAGGAGGAGGAGGAAGAGGAAGAGGAAGAAGAAGAAGAGGAGGAGGATGAGGAGGAAAGCAGTGTTTCAGATACGGACGGGCCTGTTACATCAGAGGATCTGCACTATGTGTTTGATAAGATGATTTTCACTGGTGGGAAGGTAATTATGATGGAACATCATTCACTTTTTGTATCCTTGTTTTTTATCAGTCAGTAGCACAATAATCGAGATATTTGAATTTAATACTGATTGTATTTTTACTTTGACAATGGTAAAAAATACTAAATCCTGTATATGATACTATTCTATAGCTCCTGAAGTGTTTGATCATTTGAAAAAAAAGGCTAGATTTCTAGATGAAGCATCATCTCACCTGTCAGTATTGATGGGTTCATGTCACTTAGGTGAGATGTTTAAATTCAGGGAGGGTCTTTTTCTATTGACACATGATTATGTAGTTCATGCATTGGCGTCAGTGGTTGTTGGAGAGCATAATGCAACCCTGGGGACACGGAAACGTTATGTCACGATGATGTTCTGTAACCTAGTGCACGGTGGTTACAACATGTTGGGGGTTTTTGTTTCACTTACATCGTCGTGATAAAAGCTGTCATGTCTAATTGATCATCTGATTTATGGTCTTTGACATTTTTCGTTCCAGCCTCCAACTGTGGTGTGCAGCATCTGCAAACGAGATGGTCACCTGAAGGATGAGTGTCCCGAAGACTTTAAGAAGATTGAGCTGAAGCCTCTGCCTCCTATGAACGACCGCTTCAGAGATATCCTGGATGGGCTCTGCAGATTGTGCTACTGTACGTAATCAATAGTGCGCTTCCAACTTTTCTCGAGAGTAATTCCGCTAAAACTCTTTGTTTGAAGATGCATTCTTTTTGGGAAGAATCTGAGCAAAGAAAATAAGTTGTGAAGACCTTTCTGCGCTTCACATTGAATGTGCTGGGCCACAATTGGTATTGGCTCATATTCTCTACCAATATGAAATTGATAATTGATGTTTAGATTATTGAATCTGTTGTCATCTTTTTTTTTTTTTTTTTTTTGCATATCATATATAGTGAATAGTTTTACTGATTGTATTGTGTGTGAACTATTATTTTCATTGCCACTTAATCTGCAGATTACTTTCTAGATTAAATGATTAATCGTTGGTCTTTAAAACATCTGAAAAATGTCTTGTTTTGTCAATGTCCCAAAACCCCAAAGTATTGCATTTAATATAATTGAGACAGAGAAAGACCAACAAAAGCAACAAATTCTCACATTTCAGAACCTGGAACCATCAGATGTTTGGCATTTTTGCTTGAGAAATGACTTAAACGTTTAATCCGTCATAAATAGTTAACCATTTAAATTTTATTTCGATTGATTAATCGACTAGTCATTGCAGCTCTGTGTGATTGAATTTCTGTTTGGCTGTTTGTAGATGAATTGTCACCTACACATGCTGAGCAGCAGAAGCGGGAGCAGATCCTTGGCAGCCTGGAGAGGTTTATAAGGAAGGAGTACAATGGTGAGCGTTAAGCTTCAACTACAATAGACGACAAATTCTCAAATATTGATTAGAGCCGTTATGTATGTTCTTCCGATGAAGAGAGAGCCAGAATTTTCTGTTGTTGCTGTTTACTGTTAATGCAAACTTCATGCTTCCTCTCTACATTTCAAGTTAAAAGCCTTCCAGCAGTTCATGAAACTTAATGTCCTCCCTTGACGCCATTTATTGTGAAACACCTGCAGGAACTGTTGCGTTTCATTAGAGCAGCTTAACACCGTCAAAGTAAAGTAGAATCGATCAGAATGAGTCAATCAGACGGTGAGAACAGTATTTCTATTAAAGAGAAACTCGGCAACAGTGTGGTGAATATGACGTGTGTGTGTGTGTGTGTGTGTGAATCCACAGATAAAGCTCAGCTCTGCTTGTTCGGCTCCTCAAAGAACGGCTTTGGCTTCCGCGACAGCGACCTTGACATCTGCATGACTCTGGAGGGTCATGAGACGGCAGAGGTAGGCGGACTAATAACACACTGTCGTTTAATGCAACTCACGCTTCCTCAGTGGGACTACAGATGTGACCCTTATATTCTTTCACTGTTGCATTTAAATTTGAATCTGTCTGAACAGAGGCTGAACTGCAAAGAGATCATCGAAGGCCTTGCAAAAGTGCTGAAGAAGCATACAGGTGAATTAACGTTTCACCGATTATCTCTTAATAACACTGTGATATTTGTATGTCTCAAGGACTGAATGTGACTGGGTGTGATCTCCCATTCTCCCAACATCACAGGTCTGAGGAACATCTTGCCTATCACAACAGCTAAAGTGCCTATTGTGAAGTTTGAACACAGACAGAGTGGTTTGGAGGGAGATATCAGCCTTTATAACACCCTGGTGAGTGAACAAGACCCTCATACCATAACCTGCCTCCACTGTTATATAATGTGTATTTATTGAAAGTGCTGAGTGAATTCATTTGGACGGGACGTCTCTGTAGGCTCAACACAACACCAGAATGCTGGCTACGTATGCAGCCCTGGATCCACGTGTGCAATTCCTGGGATACACAATGAAGGTCTTTGCAAAGGTATGTGAAAGTTGGCAGACTGATAGAATAACCCCTAACTCGTTGCTTTTGGACAGTTCAGTTTGCTGTTAGCGTTCTTCTTTCAAGGGTTTGTTTCAAACGTGTCTGTCCAGATTTAATTGACATGCACAAGTTTTGGCGGGAAACATCCAATAACTAGGTAGTAATAACTGTGCTATCCTGACATCAAAAACGCGTATATATCTGGATTGTGTGACACCAGCTATTTGCAAATTAGCAGTTGTCTATATGTAGTAACACATCGCGTTTCTATGCTAGAACTAATTCATAGGGTAAAAATCACTTTAATTTAATGACGTGCAAATCTCCACTTAGTAAACACAAACGAGGTTTGAACTTCAAGAGTAACCTGACAAATCTGGTCTCTGCTGACCTCCAGTGGTTTAACTTCTCACCTTCTCAACACTGCTTTTCAGCCTGGTGTTAAGTTAGTCTTTAAGAGCAGCTTTAGCAAACGGCTGCCGTTTTCCCTGATAAAAATGATGTGCTGATATCTCAAATACTAAACACCAAATGGAATGTTTCTGAGGAGCACTAGGAGGCACTAAAGTGTTGCTGTGCCGTCTGTTGCTGTGTAACTAACCCGCCTCTGTTCTCACAGCGCTGCGACATTGGGGATGCGTCCAGAGGAAGCCTCTCGTCTTATGCTTACATCCTGATGGTGCTTTACTTCCTGCAGCAGAGGCAGCCGCCCGTCATTCCCGTACTGCAGGAGGTAACAGTCACTGATTAATGACCATACCCTTTAAACTCATAAGAAATTAGCTATACCTGAAACATAAAGGGGTGTTTAGCTTTGAATGAAATGAAATGAATAGCTCTGCATGATGTCTTTATAGATCTTTGATGGGAAGACTGTTCCCCAGCGGATGGTAGATGGCTGGAATGCTTTCTTTTGTGATGACCTTGAGGATCTGGTGAGTTTAATGAAACAAAAACCCAGACTTACACTCTTTGTGTTCTCCTTTAATTTTGGGGCAGTATTGCAATATTTGACATTTATCTGAACGCTGCTCCTGTCACATATCTCCTGCTATTTCAGAATGATACAGGTACTAAGTGTGTTTGTTCTCTGCACCCAGCGTCGGGTTCTCTCAGAGCTCCAGCCGAACACAGAGTCAGTGGGGGAGCTGTGGTTGGGACTCCTGCGCTTTTACACTGAGGAATTCGACTTCAAAGAGCACGTCATCAGCATCCGCCAAAGGAAACGCCTCACCACCTTTGAGAAACAGTGGACCAGTAAATGCATCGCTATTGAAGGTGCTCGCACAGATGTGCATATCCCTCTGTCTTTACTGCCTGTTAGCATTAAGGCCAGGGTCTTTTTTTTTTTCCTGCTCATGCGTCTGTTCTTCTCTTCAGATCCCTTTGATTTGAATCATAATCTTGGTGCTGGAGTTTCCCGAAAGAGTAAGTGTTTTAGTCAAGCCTACTAAATCATAACCAATAATATGTTTTTTTAACTTTGCCGAAGGTGTCATTCACATATTTCTGTTTATAAAATAACATTAAAACGTTTGGGATTGTTGATATGTTCTCTTGTGATACTGAGTCAGATAAGATAAGATTCTGTGCACTTTGGTACTGACGATGTGATCTCAGCCACCTCTAAACCTGAGAAAATGTTCCTTCTTTGCTTCCTGTAGTGACAAACTTCATCATGAAGGCCTTTATAAACGGGAGAAAGTTGTTTGGAACTCCGTTCTACCCCATCCCCGGCACTGAAGTGGTATGTCACTTGTGACTCACCCAAATTGGACAAAAGGTTACTTTCGATGCTGTCTGCTCTGCGTCCCGAGGAAACGTCTAAAATATCTGCTGTTTCTATTGTGTTCTGCTGCAGGACTACTTCTTTGACTCGAAGGTGTTGACAGATGGCGAGTTGGCGCCCAATGACAGGTGCTGCAGGATCTGTGGGAAGATTGGACATTACATGAAGGACTGTCCAAAGAGACGCAGGTTGTCCCAACTTCATTCGTGGAATTATTTCCCTCACCCCAGTAGAATTCCAAGAAAAACTAAAAGAAACTACTGAGAAGTAATAAATATGTTATAAATTCATATTTATATAAAGCAGTTTATTTATATAAACTTCTGTTTTTCTTGCAGTGTAAACAATCTCTATGAACCTTTAACCTTTAAAGCCTTACTGTCCACAGTCCTGCTGTTTATACATCCGACATATTGGAGAGCAACACAGTTTTGATGCAGTTTGCATAAAAAATATATGAGAAGGTAAAATTGAGAATATGGCTGCTATGGCAACAGTGAGTTTAGATGTATGTCTCCTGACCTGAGAGTAGGTTCATTAAGTGTCATCACCAAATCAGTCACATACGAAATAGCCAGTTTCACTTTTGTTTGTATGTCTTTAAAGTATACTGCACCGCTGTAGCTTTGCAGTGATGTTTTCAGGTGTAGTTGTTAGTATTTTCATCGTACAGTAGCTGTGAAGTGAAACACTGTTAGTGATGATAGTTGATTTTCCTTCTTCAGCCATAACCAGCCTTTAATAGAAATGTGTTATTTTGATTAGGTTCAAACATTTCCCACAGTGACCTCCTCTGACATCAGCATTTACTTTACCAACAAACACAACAACCTCAAAAGAGAGACACATGAAAAAGGCTGTTGAATATCAGCAACAGTTTGAGAAAGATAGGAGAGGGATGCAGGAGGAGAAACAGGGACGCTTATAAATCCTCTCACAACTATCAAAGTGAGCAGATGGCATTGGAGAGTTAATCAGAGAAAGGAAAGTGTGATTCAGAAGAAAAGACTTCAGAAAAGAGTAGACGAGCAGCAGTCAGAGAATTACTCATTCAGTAACATAGGTCAAGTAAAGCTAACATCGTAAGGTCAAGCTCAGTAGGGGGCGTTTGTAAAGGTACGCTTTCTGTTTCAACTGTTGGTTTATTGCAAGAATAATACTGAGTCTTGGCTGAGGCTTTCTGAAGCCATGATTATGTAACTACCCACTGTTAGTTTCACAAAGGGCATTGGTTGAACATAGAGAGTTGAAGAATTTTGTAAGTTCCTGTAGTGATAGTTGAAGGTGTTTTTAATTGGAAGGAAACAGAAGTCCGGTCAGAAGAAGAAGTCTTTTTGATATTTAGGCGAGGCTGTACCACGTATTCATCCCTTCTTGTCGTGCCCTGAACTTTTCTCTGCCAGGATTAAGAAGAAGGAAAACGACAAAGACGAGGACGTAAAAGAGGAGGAGCGGGAGCCGAAGGACAGACGTTGTTTCCAGTGCGGGGACATGGGTCACGTACGGAGGGACTGTCCTGAGTACCGCCACCTCAAACAGAGGACCGCTGGAGCACCAGGTATCCACAATATCCATCTCAAAGAGGTCAATCTCTCAGACAATAACTTCAACGACCACACAGAATATTTCTGAATGATATTCTTCAGGATTTCTGTCATTCTTGTTGATACACGTATTTTAAACATTAACTTACAGGGTCTTTGTAAGCTAAAGTTAACGGTCTAGGACACAACTAATATTCAGACCTTATATGGCTTCTTATTCTTCCCCAGCTCCTCACATGGTGCGAACTATCGTGAACTCCCAGTCCATCCCCATTCCCCAGGCAGCTGCAGACTGTCCTGGAAGGACCAGACAGCCCTCTGAATGTGTGAGTACAATAGTTGGACATTACACGGGGCCGGTCCACCAACATACATCTTCCATTCAAATACGAAGGAAGTGAATGGAATTAAATTTTGGGCCCATAGAAGTAAAAAATTAAATTTTTACAGAGGTGAAATGTTATTGATAACTTGAGTACAAGTGATTGACAGTGTGCAGGATTTTTTGGTTTCTTCAGTCAAGACTTTACAATACTACGCACCTGTCAATAGACAGACGTTTGTCATATACCCCCGATAGAAATGTGGGCAAATAAAATCAAAACTAATTTGGGTGAACTGGCTCTTTTTAAAAGTGGTACTTTCGTCTGATTGTTTATTTCTAATGCTTTCTTTCTTTCTTCTTCTCAATAGTCTGATAGTCGGCAGACTCCGCCCTACTCCCCGCAGCCTACAGCTGTCCCCCAGAGTTCCACCCAGTCCTCCGGTTCCCCTCAGCCCTCCCACAGTAAGAACAGTTCTGCTGGTCCCCCGAAGCAGCCTGCTCACGCCCAGGTCCCCCTCTCTCTCTTCAGCTTCCCCACCTCCCATCCAGGCCAGTACCACCCGGGCACGCTCACCGCACTGGGGCTTCTTCCCTCCCACCAGCACCAGTCACACCACTCCCAGGGGCAGCCTCATCACCCAGTCCACATCCCTTCCACCTCCTGGCCCATCCACGGACCAGTCCTCACCACGTCCTCTGCCACCGCCCCCTCCCCACCTGGCCTGAAATTTGCCCTGCGTTCGGCGTCAGGGAACGGTAGTCCCACGGGCTCAGGGGGCAACCCCAGCCCCATGAACCTGAACGACCCCAGCATCATCTTCGCCCAGCCGGCGGGGAGACAGCTGGGCATCGGGGGGCCAGGACGGGAAGGACACTGGCACAACCACTTGGCACAACCTGGGTCACTCATGGGCAATGGCACTGTAGTCAAGTCAGGTATTCACTGGGTGAACTTTGGTGGCACCGTCTCTGTGTGATTCTGTCTTTGTGTCTTCCTGTTTCTGCGTCTTTGAATACAGATAAAGATTTAATTTAATAAGTAAATGTACAGTCATTGTATTATACTATCAAATGACGTCGGTCCCAGTCTATTGTGTTAACAATAGTTATTTTCCTTCTTCCAGAGAAAATCAATGAATCATTTTACAAGGTGACATCACGTTCACTCCGATCTGGGCCACACCCCCCCCCGAGCAAGACACACAGAAATCAAATTTCAGCAGTTTGGAGAGTTCTGAACACAAGTATTACACACGTCATAGAACTGTATTTGACAGCTGCTGTATTCAAGGTCGAGCAACGTTCACTTTCACGTTTTAAGCCCACATGGACTAGACGTCTTTAAAGTGCTCGGAAAAAGTGAAATTTGAACATCTGCAATTCCATGACAACTGGGCAGACTACATCTGCTGAGGAAATGTGGTGACACGATCAAAAGCATGAGAACAGCTACTAGATGGACCTTGTAGCGACATTGTTTTGTCGGCTGTAGTTACTTGACGTTCTTTTTGTTCGCAGTTGTCAGACATTGAGATCGAGCATGAGACCGATAGGAGGCAGGAGTACAAGGCCTGAACTTATACACAGAATTCTACATTTCAACAGATGATCAAATATTTAATTTTACCTTCATTCAAACAGTACTTTCAATTTCTGGATAAAAAGGGAGCGAGTGATTTATTTGTGGAACATGAGAAGGGTGCGTTATCAAGCTGATGGTTCATTACATCACTGGTGAAGGGAACAGTTTGGTTTTCACAAACTTTTATTATTAGATTCTACTGAACTTTGTCTTTTCTGTAAGTTATTGAGTGTGTTTTGTTCTCGTCTCTGCAGAGTCCGGCCACCCAGCCCAGTTTGTAGGTGTGAGCCAAGGCTCTCGGTTATGGGAGCACAATAAAGCACCACAATACGCCCTATCTCCACCCTGGCCCTACCGGATGCCCCAGAACTTCATCCAGCAGGGCAACGGAGGCTACCAGCCCGGCAAACCCTTCGTGGCCCAAGGTCAGACATGATTAACAGTTTGGATATGCAGTTTGGATACAATGGATAATCATAAGTGTCCCATTCGTACTGACTTTGACTTTTTGTTTTAATTCTCTCTTCTTTCATCAGGGTCTGTGGTGCATCCGAATCCGAACTTCCCACTGGTCCCCCATGTCCGACATCAAGTAAATCTGAATTTCATCCAACAGAAGAAGTGAACTGTCATCTCCTTTTAATTAGATTTATGGTCAGTAATATAACAAATCAAAATTATGTACTCTTTGCATCATTTGATCACAGGAATTTTTAAAATGAATTTTATCATTTTTGTACAGTTTTTATGTTTTATTTTTTGTCTCATTACATTGATTTGTGATACAAATGTCAAATATTTTAATACCCCCATTTTTGAGGGGGTCCAAAAAAGTGTTTTTATTTTATGTGTAAAGTAAGGAGGAAAAATGTAAACCTTTATTTTTATTAGCTGTATTCATACTTTGCTTGCCACAAGATGAAGGCTTTGAATAGACGTTTGTTTTAAAAACAATCTAACATGTCACCCTAAGTATGTAGTGCCAAAAGCAGGGATAGCAAGAAAAAGGGAAAAAATCTTAATATAAAAAAAAAAGCTACAAAAAATAAAGAAAAAAGCAAACAACTTTGTTGTGGTGTGTGGATTAATCTCTTCAGCGTGTTTGTATTCACGACTGGATGATCCTGGACATGATGCTGTTTCAGGGCGAACCACGACTTATTACTGCAACGTGCTGCACACTTGATGCCATTTTTTTATGCATGTGAGCAGGTAGCTAGCAAGCTACACCAGAAGATGTGTCCCCATTCTTTAGCCTACAAAGCTTTGATTTGTACAATTGAAATTTGTAGGACACCACCGTCTAGTTTCCCGGTCCCATTTACCACATCCACTCCCCAGATTGGCACTATACCCCGACTCCTCCGTCTGTCTGTATGACACATCTGACCAACGCTTGTCACGCTTATTGCGTGTCAAATAGCGCGATGCTCTGCAGCATGGCAGGTGTTTGTTGCAGCTAACATTTCATCCCCAACCGACATGGCTGCTCCATGTACATGCAAAGTCTGACATGGTACTAAAAGACTGAAATAATGTGTGAATTAAAACTCTGAACTCCTTAAATGGTTGATAAACACATTCACTGTATGTCTGATAACATTTGACATCAACTACTGGTGTGTACTGCTGTTTCTTTTCAAGTGTTCATACATAAGAGGAGGTTGTAGCTCAGGTGGTGGATGGGCTTGGCCATTAATTGCAGGAGTGGTGGATTGATCCCTGGGTCCTGTCCGTATGCCAAAGTCTCCTTGAGCAAGACCCCAAATTGCTCCATATAAGCAGCTCAGCGCGGGGGAAAACGTTTTAGATGAAATGCGTGCGAATTGAATGTAGTGTAATAATCCTACATGTACATAGGTACTCATTACAGCAACATTAAAATGAAGAATAGTCCGTTGAGCTGTGGCCGGATGAGTTTGGCTCTGGTTTCTTGTGGCTTGTTACCTCATTGATTCTCAGTGCGCTCAGATTTATGGTGTGATAGTCAGGAATAAGCTTTGTCCTTGTTCAGCCAACTGAAGCTGCAGAGGTGAATGGAGAACAAGTTACATTTTTTTTTTGGTCATTTGCATCGAGTAGATACAGAATCTGATGTTTATCTTGCGCTTGAAAACTGGATTTACCTCGCTGTCACTGTGGAGTTCCTCAGGAAATGCAGAACTTCTTATGAATCGTAGGAGATTTCTGTAATGAATCTGTAACAACACAAAGTGTACATCTCTAATATTATTTGGAGTAGGTTTCTTACACATCCTCCTAAAAAGGGTCAAGGTAATGAAAAGATTTAAAGCTCTGAAAATATATTACAGAAAAAGACTACATGCCTATAATCACTCCTGTTAACGTCTCGTAACTTAATGACCGTCTGTAATCACGTGACCAAAGTTACATAATGATAACTTCTCCTGACAAAGACCTTGAGATGCAGTTGAAAGCTCCTGGAAACGCTAGAGAGTGGAGTTGACATTGTTTTAACATTTTAACGTCTAACTATTAAAAACTATTTTTTCTTTTAGGATAAAATGCTAATATTCATTTGTTGACATGCATTGGCCTACAATTACGATTTAATATTTAGCATGTAAGCATGTTACCGTGCACACAGTTAGCATGGTAACAAGCTAACTCTTGTTATGTTAGTGCAACGTGCTAACAGACGTGTTACCGTGTTAAACTATAGGATTGTTGTAATACAGTTTATGGCCACCGGTGGCAGCACTGATCTCACGGCTGCTGAGGAGCCCTCCAGTCAGTGAGCGAGGAAGAATCCTGCACATGGGTCGTATGACATGTATGTTACTTTACATCAGCTTTAACATCGTTTTCTTTTTTTTTTCTGCCTCGTAAATTGCAAAGATTTCCTACAATCTATATTTACAACATTCTCCATGTAATGAATTTTATGAATTCTCCCAGTTTCCAGTCAGATAGCCGTCCAGGATGTATCACATCAGAGCTATTTTATCAATAACTGACAAGTACACATTTTGACCTGTTGTGGTTCACTCCTGACCAACGTGTTGGATTGTCACACTGATTGACATTTGCACGTTTATAGCTTGGCCCTTTAGTGTGTCTAAAAATACGATTTCCTGCATGTGTGTGAAGTCTGTCATTGCTGCCTCACCTGGACTGGATCATTTCTATCAGAAAACACTTGGAGAAGCAGAGAAAACGTCGGTAATTTCAGTGGAATGTCATTTTTCAGAAACAGGTGAGTGATCTCAGACTGATTCAGAGTCCCACTGAAGGTGAGATCAAGAGCTGCCACTTCGTCCTCTGCTGATCTCAGAGAGGAGAGCTGCCAATCAGACAGCTCCTCTCTGACAGCCGAGGAGAGCTTGGCCTTATCTCTGTCCTCAGACACACCTTTCTGGGAGAAAAAAAAAACGGGAGTTTATCTTCAGTCACAGTGGCAACGGTCCAGTTTAACAGCAGTGCTGCACTTTGAGTCTACGATGTGGATCATGGACCTGGATGATGTAGCACAGAAGACCCAAAGAAGTATGAGGTTATTTTTTGCCATTTTGCTTTGTATTCATTAGGAAACACCTTATTTTATTCCTTAAAAGCCTCTGAAAGCTTTCATTCAGATGGGATGTGCTTGGAATTAAATTGATTCTTAACAGACCAAAGTGAGGCTGTAATGTCCCTCAGCTTTTACATAAAGAGTTTAAATCCCTTAATTTAAGGTTTATTTAAGGAGCCTGGACCCTGATCTTGTAAATGAAAGGGAATCAATTCAAATTCAGTCATTTAGGGAAGCTGGAGTTTTAAATGTTTTTTAAATGACATTTTGTCGGCTGGTGATTTTTCCTGCCGTTTGTTTAACACCAAAAAGACCCTATTTTTTATCACTTATGTATGGTATTTTTTCAGATGACAATAATCACAAAGTCTAAGAGCATTTCTTCTTCATTATACACCGGAGGTTTGCTTGATGTTCCCAGGAAAACAGTGAGAGATAACGGCTCTACTTCTCCTCTGTGAATGACCTTCAGAAGGTCAGAATCTGCATATAATTGTCCGCTTACTTCTGATGAGTCATTCATGACTAATTTTACTGTAATACGTGTTATTGAACGCCGTATTTTAAGGATATATTTTCTTGAACAACCCGTTCTGTTGTCTCCAATAGTTCAGCTGCTCTGGGTTCAGAGTTGTGGTGAGTCTTCGGGTGAATGAAGGATCTGGAGCGATCACCAGAGGGCGCTGTCACACACAGCCTGTCGGGAACCTGTAAGGAAACACAACTAGCTGCAGTGAAGTCCACAATGTCTGCTGTGTTTACACTCCCATAGAATTGACCTAAAAACAACACAGGTAAGATTAAATACATTTATTACACAAGTACAGATTAAAAGTTCTGGTACTCAACTTGAGTATTTCCATTTTCATTTTTTCTACTTGTCCTCCGCTACATTTCAGAGACAAATATTGTGCTTTGTTCTCAACTACATTTATCTGACAGCTACTAACTGTTTACTCCACAGAATAAATATTGGTTGTTGGGTCAAAATATATATTTTTTCTTCTTCTACCTGTCCTTCGTTATAATTTCCTTTTTTGAAGTTCTGCTACTTTAGTGAAGTAATTCAGTTTGTGACACTTTCTACTTTTTCTTCACTACATTTGAGGGACATGTTGTACTTCTTTATTTTTCCTGTTAAGCACTTTGTGACTTTGCTTTGAAAGGTGCGATGTAAATAAGTGATTTTAACTTATCTGAATATTAGGAGACTTTCCCACATGTACCTGGTTGATCCCAGCCCAAAGTGCAGAGTCCACTCTGTTCTGGACCTGTCTGTGAGACCTGGACACCATTACATCTTGTTTTTCTGGAGGTTTCTTGAAATCATCATCAAATGCAGCTTCAACTGGAGGATTTTCTTCTCTCTTTGATGAGTCTCCGGCATGTCTGTTTGGGAAAAGATAATGTGCGCAGCGTACTTCTGTGAGGAGTTTGACACAAGAGAGCTGCATCCTTTGAAAAACACAAATGAAACTTTAATGCAAGCCCAATTTAATCAAGTCCGACTCCATTTGTACGGCCCATAATCACAGTTAAAACTTCAAAATTACACGATGAACAAAAATACACAACAAATAATAACAATTCTGTGATAACAAAGAAAAACTCCCATATAAACCTCAGTGGGATGCTATCTGTCATATTCACTAAAAAGAGATTGATTCAAAATACAATAAGATAAAAACAAATGCAATAATTAGTGATGGCTTTGAAGAAAGGGATGGCACATTATTGATCATTTTGACATTTAGAGATTATGAGCGACCTTTTTGCACTTTAAATGACTGTCAAGTCTTCATACAGTCATCAGTCAACAATCAGTGACCTTGAGTCCAAATGTCGGCACGTCATAATAATAAGAATCAGTAGAAGGGTTCAATTTTTCTTTAAAGACAACAAAGTGCCTCACCGAGAGGCAATAATATGGACATACAAGGGACAATAATAAACAAAACATAAGGAAAAATACAAGGAACAAGAAGTAAAATGACTGGAAGCGAGCATCATTTCATGGGTTAAACATCTTAACTGGGTAAACTAAATAAACAGTCAGCCTTGTTGTTATACTCACTCTTGTGGCTCCTCAATAAACTGCTTGACTTGTTTGCTGCCTACGATCTTGACAACAAGCCTGGGGATTGTATTTGCTCCAGATGAGTTTTTCTGAGCCATGATGCAGGTGATGTGATCGGGATTCCCTGGAGAAAGAGACAAAGTGCAGGAGAAGCATCAATCACACAGCCGATCGAGGGCTGCGTGGCTCAAACCTGTTAAACCTATTAAAGTGATAGCCTTGAATCTTTTTCAGGTTTTTCACATGAAAGTAAAGCACAGCACAAAAAGGAGTCTGTATAATGATTCTTTACTTACATGTACAATTATTCCATTTCCATTTTCCAATTTTTACTCATTTCCAGTTTACTTTTCCACGGCCGAGTGGTTCTTGTTTCTTGTACTGTGTTTCTGAAAAGCCGTCCCCTGAAGTGTCGGGCCTCCTGTTTGCTCTTTCTGCACCATGGTTACCTCTCTGTTCCCACCCCTGAGCGCCAACGCTCAACACCCTTCAGTACTCTGCAGGAGACTGGGAGTCACCTCAGCGCACAAACACACTTGTGATTTATGAGTGTGTGTTTTGCATTTGGAGCCTGCTGGCATTATTCAAAATGTGTTGGAAAGGTAGAGGGCAGAAGTGACCAGCAGGTAAAGGTGAAACCAAAT
The DNA here is from genome assembly GCF_043641665.1 of Enoplosus armatus. Lineage (NCBI taxonomy): Eukaryota > Metazoa > Chordata > Actinopteri > Centrarchiformes > Enoplosidae > Enoplosus > Enoplosus armatus. Next base: position 2,100,789 of record NC_092186.1, read on the forward strand.
TCCAGATGAAGAAATATGACGTTAGTTTTATGACCATTTACTTTTTCTTTTCCTTTCCATCTCTATTGTGTGCACGTTTGTGTTGTCGTGCATATCAGGCTGCAGTGAGAGAAGACGTCAAGCCTTTATCTAAGTAATGGCATACCTGCTTATATGTCATAACAGGAAAATATTCATTTATTAGTAAAAATCCTGCATTAAAATGTATTCAATTAGAAAAGAATCATCAAAGGGACCTTGAATATCTGTAGTTGCATCCCGAAGTTGTCGATATATTTCAATCCTGACCAAAGTGGTAGACTGATCGACCAATCGACATCCACAGGTCCATGCTGCGTAGCATGGCTAAAAATATAAGTGGCGTCTTTACGGGTCCATTCAGTTCTTGGTAGCCGTCACCAAGTGGACTCTATCAGCTCTGATCAAATGGTGCGACATAATCATCGCCTGAGAAAAATGTGCCTTCCTATCACATATCATCACCTGACAGATGTGTCGGTATGTCTGACGTGTTAATAAACATCCAGCAGACACAGAGAAACATTATCATTCATTTGGAGTTCATTAGTCACCTGATGAATGTAAGTCCAGTAATCATGATCCTAGTTTGATCTCCACCAACTTCTGAATTATATACAAACGTAATTTGGTTCATTATAAAAGTTATTGATTGGTGGAGTTTTAAGTACAGTACTTAAGTAAGGTACATACTGTTATTCCTTTCCACCTTTGTCCAGCTGGCCAACTCTTCTCTATATATGCCTCTGGCCAACAATTAACAAGGGAATTAACTGGTTGAAGTTCACTTTAATTTTGCAAAATCATTAATTGGAAAGATTTTTCTAATTAAATTTCCAGAAGCGATAAGGAAACAGCTTTGATAAGAGGCCCGAGTGGAGATAGAGGGGCTAATTACATTAATTACTCTATACCTGGAGGAGAAATCTGAGTCAATAAGTTCTGCAGCCCTCTAATCTTTTCATAGAATAAAGCAGGAGGTGGACCACTGTACAGCTTTAGCCTGAGCCTGGCACAGTGCTGCAGCTGGAGCCACTGGAGCTCAGCCTCTCTCCGTTTGATTTGCAGGAATTAAGTTATTAAACGGTCTTAATAACTGTGGAAATGGCCGCTCATTCTTCCTGGCATTGTCAGTCCCTACACGTCACAGGCCTCTTTAAATGTCACGCTGCGGCTGAAGTGTGAAAGTCAAACACAAAGTCCAGATCTTAATGATCCAATGAGCGGCGACAAAACAGCTGTAGGACGTTTGCTGCTGTGACGAGAGAGGCGGCGACACCAAACCGAGAGCCTGTTTACTGACAGAAGAATCCTCAAAGGCCCATCTGGTGGTTCTAACACTGTGTCTGAGCCCTCATGCTGCTCAGTCATATTAACAGCAGTCCAGGGAGGCGTGCGCACAAAGAATTACCTTATTTCATTAATATATTTATATTTAAAATGCCCTTAGGTATAAGTATGAACATATAATCATAAGCATATTAATATGAACAGTACAGTGGTATTTCAAAACACCTGCAAACACTATATATCCACCACACACACTTCAAATGTTACTGTTGTTCTGTAAATGGACTTCATATTGTTATGCTATGATATGAGAGGCAGGTTTGAATTTTAATTTACATCGCTGGCCCAGGACCCTGGTAGTCCAGTGTTTACAGCTCCACCAGCCGGAGAGCCAGCTGTATCAACTTAAAAGGTGACGATACGTCAGCGTAGTGGTCACAACGTGGTTCTGCTGCCCCCAAGTGGACGAAGCAAAACAGTTATTGCAGAACACGTGAATCTGTTACTCAAACAAAACACACCACCAACGCTGTTTTTTAACGTTTGAACATTCTTGGGCGACATGCTGCACACGCTAGTGCCTCTAAAAGATCACGAAGCTAACCGGATGTAGTCTGCTAACCTAAATCGTTAGGCTAACCCTCTTTTCGCACTTCATTTTCCACTTGAAAATCGGAGCACAGAGCACATTAGCCTCAATATTTAGACCCAGTGGTGATCTTAAGATCATTAACCGGGGGCCTAAAGTAATAACCCTCCAGGGTCTCCAGTGAAACAAGCTCAAGGTAAACGGCTGCAGCCATTTGGAGAAGAGCGATTGTACGTTTTGGTGAGTTCTGATGAGCAGGATGAAACTCTGAGGTGAAATGTGTTCTGTTTAGTCACCCCTCTGTGTCTCACAGCGCCGACTGTCAGCCTCATTTATGCGCTTGGCTCAGACGATCTTTTCGCACACAGCCCTTAATTGATTAGCAGCCCAATTAAAGAGCAGCGATGGGGGCCGAGGGTGGAGGAGAAGGTGACAGAATCACGGCGCTCTCCTCTCCTCCTGAGTAATTCTTTTACTGAGGTTCTAAATCGGGTTTGCCTCTGACTGATAATGGATGTCCGGGCTATCTAAACATGCACCCAAAAGCCAGCTCAATCCCTCAGCTGAGATAAAGCAGACAAATTACACGAGGAGGAAAGTACAAGGAATGAAAAAACAGAACAACTCCTGAAGGGTTTTATCAGAAGTTTTGCAGTGTTGGTGTTTGTAGATGTGCTTGTAAGTTGCTGCACCTCCACGTTTGTCTGTGAATAAGTGTGTGTGTGAGTTCTGGGAGACAAAAGGACAAAATTCAGAATGATAAATTGATCATTTAATGGGTTATCTCTGTCTCGTTAACCTTCGCCTGCGTGCAAATGATATGTTGGATTGAACAATGGGGTCCGAACATGGCAGGCACTACATCTCCTGACTGGCTGTGTGGAGAGACACATTGATCAAAGCGTCACGTCCAGGATCTCCAACACTCCTGCTGAGCTCCGAGCCATCCATCACCAGTGCCTCCTCTGGCTCAGGTGGCAGTGTCGTTTAACATTTTTATAAATGCCTTCTGCTCGACATACCTGCGCAGGAAACATGTGACATTATAATGTCCTTCAACAGTCTACTGGTCACATGTTGGATGCCAAAGGACAGGAAGCAGTGAAAGTCTGAAGCCACGCTTGCAAACTTTTAATTCCTTTTTACTTTAATTTTGTAATTTGAAGGATAGATTAAAAAAATGGATAGACAGCGTTTCTGTTTTTAGATCATTACTGCCAGTAGGGGAGAACATGTAAAGTTTGCTCTGAGGGTGGCGGCAGGATTATCTCTGGACATCTCAGACTCCATCAGGCTCAGCTGTAAATCATCAGACTCATCAGTAGAACCTAACCTGAATTTGTTGATGTTAACATGTTAACATGCTGACGTTCAGTATCTTATTTTCTTGCTAGAAACGGACATTTAAAAAGCAGAATGACTGTGTGTTATGTTTTGTAATGACAGATTGTGAATACCACATTCGGGGGCCTTGAAAGCATCCTATCGTGTACAGATGGCATGTTAACGTGTGACATTTAGCATGTCAGATCAGTTGTTCTCAAGCATCCCTGCTGGAGTGACTTCAAGCCTCAAAGAATCTCATTCAGATTTTGAAGAAAGGAACAAAAATGTCCTCTGATCACGGCCATAATGTGTATGACAATGAATCTAGACAATACAAGCGTTCATTGCTGTCAGAGGTTATACGTATCAAAGCATTGACAGTTGTGATCTACATCATTATTCAGAACATTTTGTGTATCTTTCACAAGCGGCAGCTGTCATCCGTTTACAGTCTCGGTCCTGACCTGGACAGAAGTCCTCCGGTACAGCAGGAACGCAGCCTTCAGTGGAGCTGGAGGTCAAAGTGGAATTAAATCCCTCAACAATTCAAAAAGTGATGTGTTTTGGTCAAATCTAAGTTCAATGTTTTAATGTCAGGGACTAGATTGTGAGCTATCACTGAGTAGAGTGAACTGCCCCCATGTTCAGGCAAGCAAACAGAAAACTAAATGAAATGTGATAAATCAAAGGCATGTATCAGTGCAGCATTATGAATCTAGTTTTTTGTTGGCAGGCTGCAGCGTGGCCATGCCTCTCTATTAAGAAGGTGTCAGACGTGATAGGAGGGCTCTGCTCCGCCCTTCAGGGAGCTGGAGCGGCAGCAGCTCTCCACTCACACTGTTCCCCGTGTTAAAATGCAAATTGCTTTTTCCTGACCCCTCTGCGGTGGACAGGGAGGGCCTGTAGCTTTCAAAGTGCCCGGCTTTTTGCTTTAAAAGGCCGCACACTATGATGCAGCAGGCGCTGACAGGGCGAGACAGCTTAGTAGATAATATCGTCCATGGCAACAGAGCAGCCGGCAAACCAGACAAAAACACCAAAATACACTCCCACACAGCAAATCTTTAACCCTGTTACATCCTCAGATAAATAATGTGATTCTGTTTCCAAATTCAAGGAAAATTCAGTCATTAAAGCCCTTATGTTTAATGTTCACGTCGTGATATCATCTGTCAGATTATTCAAATGGCATTAAGTCACGTTTGTAGTAAAAATGTATGCCACAATGTCGTCTTTTGATCCCGCCAAGAGGAGTTGCCAAAGTCAGAAACGTAGAAATTCTACTCATAGCTTTAAATTGAAAGATTTAAGCTGAATCATCATCGTTTTCAAGATTTAACGAGCTGCTATGAAGAGCTGCCTCTCCTCCCACAGTCCAGAGACACGCAGGTTTGTGTTAACTGGTGACTCTCCACTGAGCGTGAAGCGTCTCAGTGTGTCAGCACTGTGATTGACTGGCGACCTGTCCGGGGTGTACCTCGCCTCTCGCCCAATGCCAGCTGGGATTGGCTGAAGCAACCTCACCCCCAAAGATAAGTACTGGACAGATGGATGGAAGTTCAAAGGTTTTGGTTTAATTATTATCTTTAATCTTCACCCAATCTTTACCTCTTTTATAGATTGTTTTTTCGCCAAAGGCCTGGAGACAAGCTGGGCATTCTTTGAGCCTTCCACAAACAGAAGATGAAAGCAGCTAATTAAAGCCTTTCATCTGGAGGAGATGTAGTCTTGTTGACCCGCGGAGAGACCCTGTCATGCTCTGCTCATTTATTAGTGATAAAAATAATCAATGATAAATAAAAGCAAAATCCAATCAACAGCAGACAAGAATACATTCAAATACTCACATTCTTTAATGCACAGCAGGGGTTCCTTAAAGGAACAGTTTGACTTTTTGGGAAGTGGAAAATATTCACTTTCTAGCAGAGAGTTAGATGTTCAGGTTGATCCCACTCTGCGTCTGCACGGTAAACATGAAGCTTAGCTTAGCTTAGCACAATGTAGCACAATCAAAGCCAAGAAATAGATATATCGTTGGAGGTAGTGAGCTTTAGAGGTGCTGGGAGTAAACAGAGCCAGGCTTGCTGCTTCCCAGTGTTTCCATCAGCTCCATCAGCTAAGCCATTACACTCCTGCTCGATCCCCGCCAACACCGCGCTCCTTTCTTCTTCTACCATTTTCTCAACCCCATGAACTATCAGCTGCCTGAACAGCGCCGCCTGGTTGAATTTGGAAGACCAGCTTAACATTACTGTCAACACTAAATATGTGTAAACAAGCTGATAGCAGTTCAATAAGAATACACTACATTTATGTTTGCACAATTATGTTTACGTCACACTTGCACTAAGTTAGCCCGCTGTTGGCTGTAGCTTCATATTCATCATACAGACATGAAAGTGATATCGATCTTCTTGGCAAGAAACGTCAAACTATTGCTTTAAATCTGTGAGTTTAATGCCTCAACTTTTTGGGCTACAGGCAGTTTAAGTAAACCGTAAATTAAGATGTTAAAACTCAGAATCGTTATTTTAGGAACAGGTACAAAACCAACATTTAGATTGTTTTACCTCCTTAGAATATAGCACATTCCATTCAATTGGTGTTCTGTCCTCATGTTAATGTAAAGCAAAAACGACCCCAGACTTCACAGCGTCAGGAGCGCACCAGGCGACAACACTTGCTGCGCTAATACAGTCACCTTCCTCAGATGGATGCAGCGCAGCTTGCACGATGAAATATTAAACTAACACAACATGTTAGTGGGGTGAGCCCAGAGGAAGGCTGCTGTTCTCAGCAGAGTGACGTAAATCTGCTCTGAATTTCTGGAGCTGACAATCATCTACAGCAGAGGGCCTTTCTGGGCTTCTTCCGCTGCCTCTTATCTGTCTGCCAGAGGATACCCAGGGGACAGACACATATAATAAATGTGTGAGTGCTGAGTGTGTGTCTCCTGAGACTATTTCTATGCAACTGCACAACAAAGCCATACTCCGATGTTGCAGAGAAGAGTTGTAAAAGAGGAATGATGACAGGAAAACCAGAATAGAGTGAGATTCAAAAACACGTGATACAGAGATAAAAATGGCCACAGTCCTCTGTTAGGATACTGGCATTGTTGTCTTCTGCTTGTGTATTACTCATTGCCTCCTAACATCATTCTGTCGTTTCTGTCTCTAAAATGTTTTTTTGCGTCGTACTCGGGAGGATTATAGAGCCCCGAAGTCGTCATACCAACACAACGAAATGAGACGTTAATGCCTTCCAAACATCACTATGACTGTTGTCAAAGCGTCACGTTTTGTGCCTTGCTTGCTTAATATAAGTCGAGATGAAATGAAATATTTTTCATGGTCATATGGTGCACCTATCTAACAATATATGCCAAAACAAATATACAAAAATCTAAGATTCACTAGTTAGCTAGCTAGCAACAGCAGGGTGCCTCGGTTAAAACAAGGCCACTTCTCAACGTCCTCCCGCCTGCCTTCCTGTTTCGCTCTGAAATGCGTCACAATACGGAGCATAGATGCTCTTGAAATGCCGTTTTCTTCTCGACTTTATTGTCAGGTTAAGTTTAGGCAACTAAAACCATGAGGTTAAAGTTCAGGAAAGATCGACATGGATGAAAGAAACAACTGATGAACAAACCACGATCTCCACTTTGAACTCTTCTAAAACAACCTCTTGCAGCTTCATGCAAACATGTTTTTTTTCTGGGGAGGACACTCTTCACGTCCAGCTCGTCACTCCGTCTTTGAAGTATATGTATAATATACATATATATTCATTGTGGTGAACATCTGACCTTGAACACATCTTCACCTTCAGACCCGGGTTGTAAAAAAACATAATTTTTGTGTAGCTGTGGAACGACACTTCACCACTCTGGACTTTGAGTCATCACCAGATCAATCAATCAGCTGTGAGGAGAAAAGGCTGCAGAGGAGATTTTTTATCTGCTGTCAGGACGGTTGTCAGGCGACAGGACAACAAACGGCGGCCGCGTGTACTCTGAGCGTCCAGCAGAGCCTGCTGGTTTGTCGGAGGCACAGCTCGGGGAAAAAGGTTAATAAGGACACCTCCTCTTTACCGGAGAGACAGCGCCGTCACTTTGCCAGCGAGGGAGCCTCGAACAGGTCTCTGCCACATGCAGCGCAGGAATATTTTAGAATATTAATTACACACTTAGTATGCCGTTGTCATATTGCTTTTATTAGTATTCCATCAACTCAATGAGGTGTGAAAGGGCCAGATGCTGCGTCCTCGTCTATCCCACATATATTCTTGTCTATTGTCAGTTATCAGAGCAGCGAGTGTCAGTCTGCTCGTCACTTCAGCCATCTGATGTCGTGTATTTATTAATTGGACCAGTGAGTTTAAAAATGGATTAATAAAACTCAGGTTGGAGCTACATTATCAAAATGGGGGGAGGGGCATCGTGTGTAGAGTAAGGCCCCTACACTTCTCATTGTTGTCAGGACACACGCGCAGTAGTGCTGCTGTACTTGTGAGGACCCATATTAATTACCTGGACCCTCACGTCATCTACTCTGCGTCTAACCACAAATCTTACTGTTTTGCTTTCTTGTGACATGATGAGAGTCCGCATAAAGAACAATTTACAGTTTTTACATCCACGTGGCTGCGAGGGTCCGCATGATGTAATTTTCGCATGGCACGGGCATCCGCCTACAAACATGCATGAACACATCCACTTATGTGGACACATAATTTAGCACGAAGAGAACAGCGTGTGGTTACTGACGCCTTGATGTGACAACATGATGGAAACCAAAGACACGCACACAGCGTCTTCCTTTAGATTTCTGCTGTGGAATGAATAAACTCTTTACTTCTTTGCTCTTTACATCCCGTCTGAGTCACAGCACTCACTTTTTAATCGAGTTAGAAGAGCATCTCTTGTAGGAACAAGACTCGTATATCGTGCGAACAAGTTAGCTTGTTGGAACAAGATCTGTACGTTCTGCCAGTGTGTTCCCACTTTTAACAGATAAATTCACATTTTATTCTCGGGATGAAAATCTTTTTGGGACTTTGGGGGCTGCTCCTGTTTATTGATATTTATGTTGGTTTATGGGTCATTCTTTACTGACTTGTGTGAAGATGCTTGTTTGTGCTTTCACGTCTTGTTTAATGACTGTTTCTGAACCAATTTCCCGAAGTTGACGTACTGATGTTCTCTGGCTGTGTAATCATGTAAAAGAGGCTTTAATTTACAACGTTTTGTTCACTTCTGCACCACAGCACTTTCACTGATTTACCTCAGTGGAAGTGACTTTTACGACTGTGTTGGAGGTGAGAGTCAATGAAGCACATGAGTGGAGGTCTTCCATAACATTATAACTCTCTTTTACTGCTCTCCAGAGCTGTGAGCTGGTGGCTGGCAGCCAGGCAGGAGGAGCAGTGCCTCCATTTCTCCTTCAACACCGTCAGTCACAAGACTGCTCGCCTTCCTTGGAAGAACTGATAGCCATCAGGAGCACTTATTTATCAGGTGCTTCCCCTCTGATAGCACCACTCTCAACATTTCTCTAAATATATAAGAGGAATGAGCTTTAGGTTTTGGCACGGGACGATTTCTTTTATTTCCTTCTATTTTTAAGGGCATGTATGTTAATAATCCGCTCAGGATGAATTGTAGTAACTCACTTCTCATTTAACGTCATCACCAGGTTAAAATGTTAATTTGTCCAATACTTACTTACTTGGTTTATTACCAAATACCTGCAAAACTAATGACATCAGCCCCAGCTGCACTCTGTGTTTAGTGCTAATTAGCAAATGTTAGCATGCTAATGGCAAATATCTTAATAATGCGTTGAGTTTATTTTGTTATTTTATTGTTTTGTTTGTTTTTAACGTTTGTTTTCATTGTTTGCTTCCATGTAAAGTTTGTCAGTTATTATGGTTGTAAATGTAATTAGTAGTCTTTTAATTGATACGTCAAAAATGTTGGTTATTGATGAACCATTCAAGTAAAATCATAAAGCAAACATGTCAGTCAGGCAGCACCTTTGACCTTTGTTAACCTTGCTGTCATCCTGCCTTTGCTGTTGTCCTCAGCGTTTCCCCCCTCTCATCATCACCTGACCAACCCCTCAGTACATTTACCTGCCCCTTGCTATCATGCTGCTTTCTGCCTTCTTATGACTGGACTTCCTGCCTGCCCTTCCTGTCCTTTTGGTTTCGGTTCTCTTCGTGACTGCCTGCCTGTTACTGAGCCGTGCTCTTCATCATCGACACAGTAAACTTGCCTTTCCTGACCTGTTGGACTCTGAGACGTGCATTTGAGTTAGGGATGCACCATATTATCGTTAGCGCAGATGCTGACCTTATTAAGCAGATCAGGTATCCGTCATCGATGTGCCAAAACTGCATTAACAGACACCCTGAGTTGAGCTACCAGGAGACAAAGTTAGATCCGTGCATCCCTAATTTCAGTCCTACGTATTTTGCATCAAACACGTGCTGCTTCCAGCTTGTAGATGATTGGCATTTGCTGCTTTTCTCCGTTTTATATCATTGCGAATTGAATATCTTAATGTTTCAGTTGAACAAATCAAGAGTTCTGAACACATCACCTTGGGAGTAATTGACTGATCTAAATCCATAGATCACTGCACCAGTTTTCACTGGGATTGTCTCATGTTTCTAAAGACAAACACTTGCCATGAGAATAATTTGAAAGATGCAAATAAACATTTCTACATATAATAGTTTAAAAAGGAAAAAGTCTTTCAACACATAAAAACTCTAAACAAAAGCTGAGACAGAGCATGTCCCCGACTGTCTTCACTGAACTGAACTTTTTCCAGCTGTTTTTTATGTGTTGTTCTTTTGTTCTTTTTACAAATTGAAAGCCTTTTCCACTTCCCTACTGGACACACACACACACACACACAGCGATGGTGAGAGTCCCTTAGTTCATTAGAGTTTAGATTGGAATCTGTGGCGGTGTTGGTTGTTATGTCTGTACTTTGTCCCCTGTGGGATTGGAGAGGAGGAAAATTGAAACCACAACCTTTGGACAAGCAGACATTTAAGGCCTTGTCAGAGTGAGATAGGGCTCCCCGGCCCTGCCAAACCCTGACGACTGACTCCATCACTCTCAATATCCTCCCTCTTACTCACAGCAGCCTCCCCTTTAAAACAAAAGGAGATGTGGAGAACCGATAGCTGGTCAGAGGCAGACGATTCTGCAGACTCTGTCCTTCCCTTTCTCAAGGTAGCTTCAAACTGAACGCAAAGTAAATGTGTTTTAGCTCGTGCCATTTCATACAGAGTCAAAGGAAGGATTCAAGTAGACGTGGCACACAGTTGACATAATGACGAACAAACAGACTAAAAGAACTTTCATTCAGATTCACAAAAATGTGGTTTGAAATTCAGTCTTGACACAGTTCACCGGCTGGTCTTTCCCTTGGAAGAAGACGGCATGAAATTCTACACACTGCATAAGTAAATAAATAGATTGTAGGATCACTATCTTGGTCACAGCCTCATCATTTATTTGTCTCAAGATATTTTTCACATTTGGTTCTTTGGTCTTGAGGGAAAGGAGCATCTCTAAAAGCAGACCTACACATATGACTAGCATTATGATGACAGGGTTATGGTTAGGGCTACACATGCACAGAAACACACACATGAAAAACCAAATTCAAATCACCACCTCTGTTATGTCTCACTGTTTTGTGTTTCTGTCTGTCGAATTTGTCTCCTTCTTTGTACTAATGTTTCCAGTGAAACATGACAACATACAGTGAGTGACAGGTGTTGTTGCTATAGTTACCTGCAGCTCAATGACCATCACTATGTTTGAGAGTGTGATTTATTGATGTGCCAATCAGACACTAATATTTTCCAAGCCCATGGTAAAACACCAGTAACAGTTTAGCATCTCGAGGTAATGATTAAAATATTATCGCGAGAAAATCAAATTACTAATGTGATCACAGTAACGGTAAACAGTTTATTACCTTAAGGTAACAAGAAAATGCTGAAAAAGCGAAATACTGGGGCTAAAAAATGATTAGCTGCTCTCAGCTTTTATATCTTACAAAATATCAAAATCTCATGGCATCATTTCACTCAGCTAACAGAGATAATTAACACCTTCCAGCAGAGTCAAAGGCTCATTTTGGTGCGTAGCTCTACATTACTGCACACACACTACAAGACAACACACTGCACAGACTCAACACCAAATACATCAAATTAAGGTAGTAATTGTTGTTGGGTAGATCGTTGCCATTTAAGGCTCAGGCTCCAACACAGCGGGAGAGATCCAATTTTAGTTATATTCCTGGTTGTGAGGTCAGTGACATTTTCATGCAGGCTGCCAGCTATTTCCATCAGTGTCACTGTAATGACATTAACCCAATGTGATTGCCATGAGTAAATCCACATTACTGAACATAATTTTTTACCGTCCTGACATCATGTTCTGCGGGCGCTCGCTGCTTCGGGAGACGAATCGTGGCCTCAGAGGAGAACCCGGCCTGAGTGACACACGATGACGACCACGGGAAGGTTCGATGTTCATCCACGTAAATCTCAACTCCTGTGAGATTAAACTGCCACAATCACCGCGGTTATGTAACTGCTTCGCAAACAACAACAACAACAGTCCTCATCCTGCAGACGCTGATGAATGGCATCATTATGGAGAATGAAACATTCCTTATCTTATGATTAATTGAAAATGTATTGTCTGCTCCCTCCTTCCGCTCGCCTCTCTCCTCAAGATGATCTAGCAAAGTTACTGTCCCATCTCTGAAAGCCTACTTTACAGGGGGAGGAGGGGGGTCCTCAGACCTAAACAACAGAATAAGTTGTCACTTAGTGCCTTTCATAATGAACTATGTTTAAGGTCTGCTTAAGTTCGGTGGAATCAGAAAACATGATGCATGCATGTACAGAAGGTGATGAGGAGGACCAGTGCAGAGGAAGCATAGTGGCTGCTAACAGCTCAGTGAGACTGTAGACAAAGCAATATTTTGAGCTAAATGTTACACAGGTATAATGTTTACCATGAACACCATCTTAGTTCAGCATGTTAGCATGCAAACATTTACTGATTGGCATTAAACACATGAGGCTGATGGGAATGTCATTCGTTTTGCAGGTCTTTAGTCATAAAACAAAGACCTCATGGTGGCGTTAGAGGAAAAGTTAAGGGATCAACAAAGTCACTTGAATACATCATCTGGGAACCTTGAATGTCTGTACCAAATGTAATGCTATTCCATCGACTCACACAAGATTTAATTCATTGCACCAATCTAAGCATGCGGTTATTCACAACGTTGGGGAAGTGACCAAGCCTACGGTTGCATCTACTGTAGACCTGTTAGTCTCTCTGAAACACTCTGCTGGTAGAAACCCTCAGCCTAAATGCACTGAGGTGGTTCAGTATGATGTCCGTGTGTTGAGATCGGGGGAATCTCCCTCTCTAACCGAACAGGGCGGCCCTGTCTGTGCAAGCCCCGGCTCCTCCAGCTCACCATTTGTGATAATTAAATTTTCAGAGAGCAGATTTTGTCTTTCTGACACGTCGAGGGGAAGCTGTGAAAAGACCATTTTCCCTGCGAGGACGTCTGAGGAGGGAAAGCAGCAGAAACAAATGTGTTTCATCAGGGAAAAGACAGCCTGGAAAGGCTATTCAAAACAATTCCATTTGCCAGAGGTTTCCATTATCACATCTGAGATGGAGGACACTGGGAGGGGGGTTAGATCACAAAATAAATCTCTTCTAAAGCAAAACTGCATGAAGCAATAAAGACATTCTGCAAAACATGTTGACTTTTAAAAGGACAGCCTTTTTTCTTGGCCGCTAATGTTACGTTTCATATAATTTACAGATTCTAATTAGAGTTTATATCCTTATTTTTCTTTTATTATATATGTATGTTTCTTCAGTTGACATTTCCAAGCATTGCATTGCATTTATTTTCATTTTCAGGTTGTAAAATTTGATTTCATACTTGTTGACATGAAGTAGAAAATTGCAAAGTCTCCATTAACACCAGGAGCACTGAGGTTATCCTGTCAAACTGATTAAAACATTTTCACTAACGCCTAATCAGTTTTAAACTGAATCGACCCGACCACTGATGATGTCAGGGAAACCCCCCCGACATGTTTCGGATGCAGCAGCTGAAGAGAGATCGACTGTTTAATGATTCATGACGGAGGCGACTAAAGACCCAGAGTGACTTTGCTGAACAGGCTGCGACAGGTACCCTTGGAGTCCACTGGAAGGAGAGAGCATGAGGGGAATGCATTAATGCGGTATTGATCACAGTGACATTACTATCAGCTGAGACGCACAGAAAGGTCGCAGTCACTCACTCTGACTTTACCTTGTGTGTCCACCTCTGAGAGAAAAACATCCACATGTATCCGCATCCGTGAGCCGTTTAAATGATCAGCAGAATGAAAATTATTCCTGTGATCAAACCGGATGTCTGCTTTCTTTACAGGACGAACAATTTCTTCAGGAAAGGTTTTCTTACGGCTCGCATCTTATTTTAGTTTAGTTTCAATCATCACTCCCTTACTTACTATTGTAACATTTGACTCGGAAACGGTTGCAGGTTTAACACAGTTACAGCATCAAAACCAAATTTAATGTAGGTGAAAACAAGGCAGGTCTGTACGGTAACGGTTGTCTGTTCTTGAAGCATTTATGACAACAACAAAAAAAGATGGTAGCTGTTGGGGAGGTACTAGAATCAGCATGAGAAGCTGCAACTATCATGCGTTCAATCCGATGCACAAAGTGCAACTCTGGTTTGGTGCACAGATGGTCATATTACACAGTGTAATATGGGGTTTTACAGAATCGTCCAATACGAATGTTCTTGGGTTGGATATAGACAGAATGCTCCTCTCATGCTGTTGGCTTTGTCTTGTCTGAAAGACCTTGTGATTGCATCTTGACCTTGTGTTTTTGATGTCACGTTGTTTTTAATGGAGTCCATAGAGCCTCGTGCTCATTTTGATTCCTCCTGTCGAGCTGGAAAGACATTAGACGCGTCGTGTTTGCTCCTGTGAGCATTATGAAACTATAATCACTCATCCACTGGAGGAAAAAGCAAACTGTTGGTTTTTCAGATTAGTTATGAAACAGAAATAGTTTGGATCATTAGGCGTGCTGAGGGGGACTCCCTGTGCCAGATGTGCTGTGCCTCTGGTTCAGCTGTGGGACAGACACATCCGAACAGTAACTCACACACTGACAGCGTCTCTTTATTGCTCATCACTGAAAGTAATTAGCTCTGCCGTCCTGGGAAACCCTCTGGGAACTTACTTAGGAAAAAAGGGTGAATCCCCATTAATGTTCAGGTGGAAACTAGTCTCTGCCTGGTGTCATGACTGAGGTGACGGCAGCACCAATGGTCCCCCCTCTGGAATTGAATACATATAAAAGTGTTCTTGCACACACACGAGTCTTATGTCTGTCTTTACAGCTGTGTCGGTTCAAGTTCGGCCCTCAGACCTTCATCAGGTAGATTTCATATAATCTTTTTCATAATCAAAGTTGTCATTTGCTCCAGCTTTAACTTCCAGAGCCCCACAGTTGATGCAATAAAACATTGCAGCTACAGGCTGCGCTAAAAACAGACAAATACACACTTCCCCATCAATTTCATGCCACCTCTTGGACAACAAGTCCTCCAACCTAAACTACAGAACATTTGTCATTGCCTTTCAAAAGACCTGTTTGTTAGCTTTGTTGCACCACACATTTTACATAACCGCTCGCTGCAGGAGGCTGGAGTTGATGGTACAAATAACTGTGTTTACTTACAGTATCATAGTGACTGCGCTGGTGTTAGTGACTGACTAGCCATGCGAGTAGCCACTATGTCACCAGAACCAATTTTGCGAAGACACACGAATAAACTTTTTAGTCAGCCATTTAGTCTTTAAGCTGTTTATTTTTGGGTTGTTACAGATTTCCACTGAAAAATACATCAGAGTTTTTATCCAAGTGCATCCAAAAGCTGATGTTTCCTGTTTCAAAAAGGAGTTAACCACTGCTAATAAACATCCTGCCGCAGTGAGGACAGCTCAGAAGATGCTTCATGTTGCAGCAGGTTAAGAACATGCAAAAAAGCAGCTGTGTATGCTTAGTGGCAAAATTGTTCTTGTCCTACAAATCATCCACATTTCAACCCAGATTTTATGTTGTTGTTTTCTTAAAATCATCAAATTTGAAATAAACATAAAATATTCTTGATCCTGGCTCAGAATATTTAATCATGCAAAGTGAATACACTCGATTATTAAGATGTGTGTAATCACAGATAATAAACGTGTAATAACTGAAATAAAAGATGGTCTCAGGCTCCGTTTTTCATCATTGTGTTGGTGCTTTTCATGCGATCCCTCAGTGTGCAGCCGCTGCAGCTGGCATGAGGTCGAAGGTGTTCACAGCGATACAAAAGTTCAAAGGTGAATAGGGAGTTAGTCTCTGCCAAATGTCAGCTGCTTCTCCACA
Source organism: Enoplosus armatus (assembly GCF_043641665.1). Taxonomy (NCBI): domain Eukaryota; kingdom Metazoa; phylum Chordata; class Actinopteri; order Centrarchiformes; family Enoplosidae; genus Enoplosus; species Enoplosus armatus. The sequence continues at coordinate 2,116,544 of NC_092186.1, forward strand.
TAAAAAGACCACCCGGCGCAAATAAAAGCAGGACAGAAGGCCAAGATGGTACTGAACGCTGAAATACCTGAAAATACTGCTGTCGGACTTCAAACTGAATGACAACAAAAGGCAGCGTGACCTGAGTCTGACACAGAAAAACAATCCACTAAACAGAGTTTTCATTCACTTCCTAAATTCATGCTCACCTTTCTTTTTCCATTTGAAATATTAAGATCATAATACAAACAGTGATGTCCATTTTAGAAATTAATCTCCTATTGAAAGGGGATCTCTACGATGTGATTAATGCAATGGAAACAGTTGCTGCTCGTCATATCAGAGGATAATGATCATGGGAGTTAAATCCAGATTTTGTGTCATCTGTAGCTGTTCAGACCCGACACATGCTGTCACAAAGACACAAATAGACAGAATGTAATTCAGAATGTAGGTCTAGATATAAATTGATTTATATTTCTAGTTTAATTCATTCAGTCATTTACATTTGAGGAGAATGAAGCTGCAGAGAGATGGAAGGGAAGACAGGAACATCACCGCCTCGCTAATCCCAATATTCTCAAGTCACCTGCCTCCTTCTGTCCAGACAGTTCAGTATCATACAAACATGCTGGTCAGGAGACTATGTAAAATTCTGGTTTCTAATTGGTTGACAAAACGAACAGACATCTGCAGAGTTTATATGTGGAGTTGTAGATAATTAAGCAGATAAACTTAAACCAGGATGACTGAAGACGGGGGGGGGGGCTTTGTTTCTACGTGCAGACAGACAGCCACTGGGGACATGGACTCTGACAAATCCTTTGACAGAACTGTGATGCTGAACTACTACAAAAAAAACCCCAAAACTTACATGAAACCCAACGCATAAAAATTCATAAAAATGTCATCCAGGGTGTTCTGCTTCCTCTCACTGTTATTTCAGTGTGCTCGTGCATTTTACTGGTCAAATTACAGAGCAGGCTTCAATGTAAACATGAGCTAGGAGACAAATGTCCCTTTGACCTACACTTTTAAGACGATGCCATGGATTTTGAAGGAGGGCCTCAAAATATATCAAGCCAATTTCATTTCACTGGTGGAAAATCAATATATTCAAGTGTCTTATTCACCTGCAGAATCTCCAGGGAGGCCGACCTGCTCCTGACATGATCACACAGATATGCTCCAGATGCTTTTTACAACAAGCCCTCTGACAAAACACAGGAATAGTTGTAAAGTTTAAATGGTTTAAAATTGAGAGTTATTTACAAGAAGTCCGGTGAGCTTGAACAACTGTATTTAATTTGGACAATATTCTTATATATACTGTCCTGTGTCTGTGTTGTGTTATTATGGGATTTGTTGTTTGATACTGAAGCTGCTCCTCCATCCAGACAGACTGCTGGAGCTCTGTGTGTTTGTGTCTGTATGTAGTCAGATTGACTTTCTGTCTGTCACTAAACAGCAACAAGCAGCGACATTTACTTTCTATCTTTAACTGGATACACGTAGTTTTGTGAAATTGTATGCTTGCTGCATTATATTTGTCATAAAGTGTTTCATTCTGTATTCCTTGCAGTCTGCAATTTAAAATGTTATTCAAACCCTGTCCAGTAGATTAAAGATTAAGATTACGTGTTTAACCTGTTCTCCATGAAGCCAGTGCCACATGTGTTGAAATACTAAATTAAAGCTGTATAAAACAGCAGATCCACTGAGCTCTGAGATGTTCATTTCATGGAAAATGTCACGAAGAAGGGCAAAGGGTTGAGGATAAGGATCATGGAGAGTGTGTACTGAAAGTGAATCCACTTCCTGAGACTCACCGAAGGGTTGCTGAGCATCAGGATCCGACATGAGAGGGCGAGTGTGACCTTGACGGTTTTAGGGAGAGAAAATGACTTTTCATCCACGCTGGCTGCGAGTGTGAGAGGCGGCGAGTGACACAAGAGAGCTTAATTCAGCCTACAGGGTGGAGGGAGGGGACGGAGGATACAGGGAAAGGATGAGAGAAGAGGTGGGATTGAGCATTTGTCTGGCTTGGGTCATATCTGATTAAAGTATATGAGTCCACTATGAGGGGTAATTTTCATCAGGCTGCCAGATAAGCCAGAGCAGCACAGACAGAGATTCTTTGTTATTCAGCAGGACTCGATCACAGGCGCGTGTCCTCCGCCGCCGTCACAATCCCTGCTGATTAACACGGGAATAGAGAGGATGCTCTGCTCCAATTTCTCTTTCTATACCCCCCCCCTTTCTCTTTTTTTCCCTTTCAGTCTCCCTGGTGTCTCTCTGTATCATACAGAGCTTGGTCGGTGTCAGGGGAGACATTTTCCTCAAACTAAGAATAATTCCCTTAAATTGATTTGTGTGCTCAATGTAACTATTTTCTTCTCTCCATCCGTCATCTGTAACCTTGAATTACTCAATTCTCTATCCCAAATTAATCGTTTGTTTGCTACCATTCCTTCCAGACCTTTTTCGTGATTTAAATAAGGCAGGTCCAGTGTCGTTTTCTGATTGGGTCCCCCTTTTGTTTGTACTTTGTGTATATAAACGTGTAGAAGTACATGGACGTGGTCCAGCTGATGGTTTCACACTAATCCACTGATTGACAAAACATGCGATGTGCCGACACAGGCAATGACAAAGCAGACTGCAAACTAAAAAACATGAATGTAAACAACGTAAGTTGCAAATGTTTTATGAGGAAAGAACCTCATAAACGCTTCCTTTTTTTTCCCACATTGTGTCTTTGTATGAAATTACAAAGTACTTTATGTAGTTTTATGCACAAATGTGTGGAAAGATAAACTTTCATAGTTCGCTGGTAACAAGTGTCTTAATTCCATCTTGTGCTTGTGTTGCCGCTGATTTGAGTGAGTGATAATCAGCTACCTTCTCCTTGACCTTGTCTTGGATTATTCCTTTAATATAACATATGCACCTTTGTACATACCTAAATATGTTACATCGACTCTTACACGAATAAAAAGTTAGTCTCAGGCTCCTCTCTTCTATAGATATAATAACAGAAGAGTGTTTATCTTTCCTGAGCACACAGCAGCCAGACGTACACAACAAAAGGGTGAATATGAACATAATATTGTTTTAATATTGTTTTAATTTCCTAAAATGTCTGGGCCAGTTTATGTCTGTGCTCGACTCGGTTGATTCTCTATTGTACCTTTATCACATTTTATCACCGAACCAGTGAAAAGCTACAAGAAGATGACATCCATTTTGAGACTGTTGATGGACGAAGCTGAAAATCGTCTTCAGTTCTGACAGCTGAACCTCTGAAGGCCACGGGGGCGTCGGCAGTGACTCACTGGATGCCACGATTGATTTAAGGGTCAGTGAGTCCAATACATTTCCTCTGAGCCGATCTTTGAACGGCTGATGTGATCTTAATTGAGTCTAGTTCATCTTCCCAGGAACAGGGAAGGAAGGGAGAAGGACAGTGTGCAGATCCACAGAGGTACAGGGAATATCCCACAGATCAAAACTCCGGCTCACTGTCGACGCACCAAATGAAAGAAAATATGCATATTTTTCTTTTTCCGTTTTGGTTGGCAAACAACATGTTCCTTTGTTGTGAGATGACGAGAAGCATCAAACCTGTTTGACACGTGCGGTCACTGTCGATCCGCTGGTCTGATACACAACATATCGCCTCTTAACATTGTAAGCAAGTAATCAACTCTGTCTGTTACAGATTATTACGCATTATATGAATCGACCACCACTTTGGTTCAGACTGAAATCTCTCAGCAAGGACTGGATTGTCATGAAATTTGGTTCCGACATTTATTTTCACCTCAGGATGAATTGTAATAACTTTAGTGATCCTTTAACTTTTCATACTGCCGTCATCAATAATTCAATTTGTGAAATACTTTCATTCATTACCATAACACTCATCAGCCTCTGCTGTACTTCATGTTTAATGCTAACGAACTAACTAAAATGGTGAACATGGTAAACATCATGTTATCGTTTCCATTTAGCTTAAAGCACAGCTTAGCTTAGCCTCACAGAGCTGCTAGCATGGCTGCACACTTTCACTGCGTTGGATGCCCACAATGTAAAAAGAAAGCTTAAGGTGGACATAAAGTTTGCTTTGCTTTGTGCCGCTCATGTAACTATAAATGTATATAATTTGTAGCCCACAGTTAATTGACTTTCAACAAGTTCATCTCAACTTGACCCAAACAAAGATGGCAGACAATTAAGTGTTTCCGCTTGCCATCTTTGCTTGGGTCAAGGATTGGAGACCCACCTTAGGAAATGGTTAAATACCTAATTTAGTGAGCCAGATGGAGTATTTCTTCATTCAGCAGAACACGACAATATCATATATATATTTTACATTATCTAGTGGTCATGTGGAAGAGTTACTCCTAAGCTGCAACCTGATCGCTGTTTCTATGGATTTTCCCCCTCTGCTTTATTGATTTGGCTAAATTACTTTTTCACCAAAGCTGAATTCAAATGTGATCTTATTTGTGTTTCATTATTATTATTATTATTATTGTTATTATTACTGATTTGGCTTCATTTGGAGAGTAACACTTTTTACAGCATCTTTTCCACACCCTTCCGTTTCTTTTCTGCTAATTTCAATTTTTACTAAGTCTGGCTTGAACCTTTGTGTAAGTTCCTAATGAGACCGTGTCTCATTGAAATTGAGCTATACTGAAAGAAAAGATCCTGTCCGGTCACAGAGCGCCATCTCTCTCATCTTCCTCCGCTCGTTTTAAATCACATCACCAGTCCTCGTTGGACGTGTTCATTCCTGAGCACAGAAACAAGCCAGTGCGGTCTGAAACACCAGCCTGTGGTGGAAAAGACATGAACTCACCTCAGGCTGCAGAGTCTGAAGAACATCGCCCCACGTGAAGTCGACAGGAAGGGCGAACAAGTGGCCCCCAGCGTCTCTGCTCTCCCAGCCGCACATTTCAGCTCCGGACGCCTCTGAGAGCAGCGGAGGAGGCGCCGTGACTGCTGCGTGTGAGAGCCGCGGGGACGCCGGGTCCACACTCCCAGGTTCTTGGCTCCGTCATCCATCATTTACGCGCCTTTAAGGTCTTGAGGAAAATGCTGATACGTTTTATGGGACGTTTCTTTCTTTAGAAAAAAAGAAGTAGGATGTTGTACTTTGCCACAGTTTGGGAAATAAACCAAAGACTGCAACGCACAAAATTCCGTCTTTATTCGTGCGTAAAAGTCGCGCCGCCCGCCAATGAATGAAGCTTTGTGCGTTTCGTCAATGAAAGCCGGGTAAGTTTTCAGAGGCACTGATGAGCTCCTGTCAGAAGGAGACTTTGACATCTGAGGGAACCTGTTGGATTATAAAAAACACAATTTGTTACTTCCAAGGACGACAAGTTTGGAGAGTCTGGTGTTTCTCATTCTGGTGCGTCTTCAGAGGATTTTTTGCGCCTTTGTAATCCTGCAGATTCAGTCTTTCCTGTGGTGATTACATGGTAGAAACAATGTTTTTATGCAACACGAGTGCCATAAAGGACTGGAGCTATTTTCTGTCTCACATTTTGCCTCTTATGAATAAAACGACAGGCTTGGTAAACATGGACAAAGCGGAGGATGTGACGACCACCATGGTGACGGCTCTGCAGCCGGACAGCGCAATGAGCGCAAGTAACCCGCCTCTCAACTCCAACCATACCTCGGGCATGGAGCACGTCCTTCAGTACTCTTATTCGGAGAGTGACCTCCTGTACACGGACTACCGGACACCTGCACGAGACTCCATCCCGCTGCCCAAAGCGGTCCTCTACCTGGTCATGGCAGCGCTGGTGGTGGTGGCGGTGGCGTATGCTATAGTCGGACACCTTGTCAAAGATGTAGTTAATGAGTTTGTCGGTATGTGACCCTATTCTGTGTGTGTGTGTGTGTGTGTGTGTGTGTGTGCATACATTCCCAATGGGATTACTAAAATGAACATGGGAAAAGTAGAAAAGCAGTAGTAGCAAATGTTTTATTAGAACAGTTAATTCATATACAACACATATACACTTTTACATTGAAGTAACTTCTAGTAAAATAATTTTTCATTTGGATCCCTGGAACCCATTCAAGGCCCCCTCCTGGAGCCCACTGAAACTGACAACACCAACATCTTAATTAATAGATGAATGAAGTGATTTGGGGGCTCCTTGAAATAGAAACACACGGGTTCTTTATTAATTGAATATTTACAATGTTTGGATAAACTGCATCCAGTAAAGTGGCATCCCTCTCAAAAGAACCCCAGGTACAGAAGCTCTACTCTCATATCTGCCGGTGACCTTGTGACGTCCTGACAAACTATCAGCAAGAGTCTGTGTGAGAAACGGAGAGCAGGTCTGCTGTTTTTCTATTTTTGAAGAGCGTCCTGAGCGATACATAATGAATGAATGAATGAAACAATGAGCCTATTTTTAGGACACGTGTCCTCTCATAGTGCTGACTTGACCTGGTAGTTAGTTCATTACATCAGGTGATTTCACCCCACTGGGAGCAGATCAGGACAGGGGCTGTCCAAGCTGCTGCAGGGGGACCCTCGACCACCGGGGGCCCCCAAAGAAAGGGAGCTCTATGGAGATGCACTCCTTGAATTTGTTATCAGACCCCAAATCACAGCGTGTGACCGAAAATAAAATGCTAATTTGGGGATTTAGGAGAAGTGGAACACATTTGGGGGCGCTACGACAAATTGTGAGGCATTGAGCCAAAATTTTAAACTTTGGGCGGCAACATTAACATTTGTGATTATGACAACAATTGTTTGGGGGGTCATTATACCAGATTTTGGAATTTTGTGCACTACAACTAATTTTGGGGTCATGACCAAAAATGTTGGGGATGTTGCACCAAATAAAATTTTTCAACACGTTTTTGAATAGTGCTAATGGAAGTATTACACAAAGATTTGGACTTTGGTGCAACACAACAAATTATGGGATTGTGACAACAAATCTTTAGATGTCGGGATTGCAACTACAAATTTCACATTTTGGGATTTGAGCAACACAATTGGGGGTGGAAGGATTCTAACATGTTTTTGGGCTTGGTTGCAGTTAAATACAACAACTTAAGCAAATGTTGGCATATTCCTCCAAGGGGAGTTAGAGCAGGGTAGAACGGGTTGGGGGGTTCGATCCCAGCTCCCCCCTCTCCCTTAAGTTGCTCCCGATGGAGGCCAGCACCTTAAGTGTAAAAGCACTTTTGGGAACCATTAAGGCTGATGGCGATGTAAATAGACTTGTGATCCCCAATATTATACCAAAATGTGGGGATTTTTATTAGTTATGACAACAATTTGGGGGATTCTACCAAATTTTGGGATTGAAGGCACCACAACAAATGTTGGGTTTATTGAGAAATAACACATTTTGGGGATGTTATTGACAGATTTGAGGTGATAGAACACATTTTGAGATTATGGCTACCAATTTATGGGGTTTTCTATAAGTAAAATTACACCATTGCCATGAAAAATACCTTCTAATGGGCTGGTAGGTTTTAAAACTGTATAAGAGGTCACCTCAAACTCTGGTCAACAGTTAAACCAACAGTGCATTGGCTTACCAGTTAGCCATAACTGCTGCACCTAACTCTAGCCAGGGTTTAAACTTTTACAAAGACAGGTTTTCAAGTCACTTGAATTGTAGTTAATTGTTGTGCAAATACACGAGAGGTACCAAATCTTGCATAGGGCCTGAGAAAGGCTTGAACCAGACCTGCAGTGGGGCATCTACATCACTGAGCACTCACGCTTTTTGCTTTGTCTTCATCATTTCATAAGACACAGAGGGAGTGTGTGTGCAGACTCACTAACATGCCTGTTTCCTTGCTCGCTGCATGTAGGTGGAGGCAGGTCAATCGTTGCTGAAGGTGACGGCGGTGAAACCAGTGAACCAGGTAAAAACACAAAGCTCACGTGGCTCACAGTCTGCAGCACTTAGCTTTGCCACTGAGACGTGCTGACCCCCCCTTCAACTGGTCAGCTGTAAGAGCTGATCTGTCTGTCTACCTTCACCTCACCTGACCTTCCCACCTTCATGTGAAAACTCACACATACACGTTTACACTAACACACAGGTGACGCAGTGTTTGGGCTCCTGGGTATTTTGCTGAGGTGTAAATGTGGAGGATGTGTGTTTTCCTTCTCACCAGAGGAAGGTTGGAAAGACACCGTCATGTAACTGGTCTCACTCTTGTGACATGGTGCAACTTATTTTTGACTGATGTTCAGTTCTGGGGTAGTTTCAGGACAATATTAACTGTAAATTGAAATATAGATTAGAATGAATATTACTTCAGAGACACTTCAGTACAAAGTTTTAGGTTATAAAGTCTTTTCCATCCCCAGTGGAAATTACGCCTTTGTGGTCATGTATCAGTTCTGTGGGTCTGAGGAATCCTGTTCTGCCTTCTGTCTGTTCTTCACACTCGTGACTGTCAGCCTTAATCTCAGCTCCTCATCTGACAGAACAATGATTGATGTGTCCCAATTCAAAAAGGCTCCACCACACATGATGGGGCTGCTGTGCGGCAGACATCTCCCCCAGAAACAATTTTATGGTGCTTTGCCTCTAATGGAATTACAGAGGCTGAACCCACCATAACTTTCTGTCAGATGAAGTTTGCAGTCTTGTTCTGTGCACGTATTAAATACTTAAATGTTTTTGCCCCGTGCACAAATGTTCCAGCATGTATGTGGTGACGCTTTATACCTCCACGCCCCCAAGGCTGCATCTGTGAAGGCTTGTCATAAACTATGGTGGTGGTGGAAACAGTTATACCACAGTCCAGCCTGTAAAAGTCCCTGCATTCAGGTTTTTACCTAAAAGTAAAAATGAAACAAAAAATATTCCTTGCTTGTATGCACACATCTTGTGTGATATTTATATTACAGTGAAACAGTAATAAAGAAATGCATCTGGAAATGATCAAATACTAAAACCGAAAGCCCACTGGTCATTTTTCTAGCCAAATCAGGAGAAATAATCCAAAAAAGCGTCATTCAAGATTCATCAATTCAATCTCTTCAATCTAAAATCCTGTCTATGGCCCTAAACTGAACCACGCATGCTATATGCTATAAAACCAAAACAATCTGCTGAAAGAGGCTAAAAAGCTGGCGCAGTTGTCAGGTAATGATAAAGGTTGTTGGGGCTCTATGCAGCCTGAGAGGAAGACCTTCAGACACTACTCAGGGCTGAATGGCCAACTATATATATTTTATTATTATTTTATAGTTAATATACTCCTAAAAAGACGCTATAGAATTGAATAGCCATCAAAGACAAGACAGTAAAGCACGCTGTAAACATGCAAATACAAAATGATCTATCAGGAAGTACATATATCCATATCCATAGAGAAAATCCACTGATTATTTTGTCTCTCTTCAGACTGGGTGTTTGGCTCTCGTCGAGTTACCAACCGCAACAAGATTGAGATAAACTGCATCTCCAACAACATGAACGAGATGAGTGAGTTGGGCGAGATGCCCCGGCTGGTGGAAATGAGCTACATATCCCTGAACCACACCAACTGCCTGAGCTCCAACAGAGCGGAGGAGACAGTGGTCACCATAGATGAGACGTTACAGCAGCAACCTCCGGACACTCACTCTGGGACTTAACTGTGTCCTTCTGATCTTCTCTGAGAGAAATAAAGCAGCGTATTTGTTTGCGTTTCTTGTTCAAGTGGATTTGCAAGTCTGTCATGAATTGAAGCTCTATCCACTGCTTTATCACCTGCAGGTGGGCTGTAATACCTGTGTAATGTTGGGCCAGAGGGGACTTTGAATTGTCAACCTGTGCTGGAACATTGGAGGCATCAGATGCTGATGTTTGCATCACATTGGACTCCTTTCTGCGGAGATGGCGAGAGAGGACGGCTGCAGCTTTTTGTGGACAAGCAGTCTGAGAAAAAAAGTAGTTTTTTGTTACCTTTTGTCCTCATTGTACTGACCCTTTATTCAAGTGACCCCCGTGTGAAAATATCACTCTGTTATTGTGACACACGCTGTCACTGTAACCACAAACAGTATGTAATCACTCTAAATATACAATACACGCTGGTCAGTGCTTATGGTAATATTGCTGCTAGCAAAGCTAAACGCGTCACCTTCATAAAAACATTTTTTTGTTTTCTTTGATGCTGTGTGACACTTAAGTTTTTTGTAATTATCATAAAATTTGTATCAAGCAGCTCAAGTGACACAGGAAGGCTACAAATGTTAACACCTTTTTGTGTGAAATTGCTGTAATTACTGGGGGCAAAAAAGTTCACTACACAGTGACAAAATAAACAACAAAAGTATTTTGTAGTTTCATGTTATTAGCTTGATGTGAACAAGTGCTAAATCACCTTTAAGAGCTCTGGTTACACCTGATTGCAAAAAATCTAATATGAAATATAAAAGATTCAAAGCCATTGATGTGTAAAAAAAAAAAAAAAAAAATCAAACTGAGTCATTTAAGTTGTCGAAGGTTTCTGATTTCTTGGTATTCACCTTTCTGGTTAAATGTCTAAACATGGCATCACCTTTAAAGCTATGAGGCAAAAAGTGTTGATTGTGTGTTCATCTTTCTAATGTTTAATATTTCATGTGAAATGGCTTTTGCCGAAGCCTTTGTTTACCTTTATTACCTCACTGTTAAGGGCTACGTGCTGCTGCTGATGAGTCTGTGACACCACTCAAAGCTACAACTAATGGGGCTTATTTTTCTGTGCATGTTGTGATCATTGTAGTCCGCACACACAGCTACTGTAAACTGTGTATTTGGGAAGATATCTGTTCTACCTGAAGTTACTTATGTATGAACTACATTTTTACACACGTATTGGGTGAAATAACGTAAAGCGGTACTTGAAAGGTGGTGGTACCTTTTTTAAAGGTAATATAATAAAATGCTGTTTAACTCTGCAGCAGAGATCATTTCCCAGACGTTATGTGTAAAGGCTCAATATCTGAACCTGCAAAAAAGATCAGTTGTCAATCACTGTATTCCTTCAAGTCATCTAATAAATACTCATGGGTAAAAGTGTCAATTACTTATTATTTTCAAATCCATTACCGACTTTGACCTCAGGGTATGTGCACATATCTTCTGTTGGCATGGAGACAACTACACTGTCAACTACGGTAAATTTACATTTTTAATTGAAATCTATAGAGCCGACAAGTCAGTATTGAATAAATTAATGACAAAGGTTGGTGGCCAAACACAAATTAGGGACATTAACTCCAGGCCATGCCTCAATATTTCATTATATATAACCCCAAATCAACATTTTTAGCATCAGTCATCGTTAGAGAAACAAAGGACAAGGCTGGTGATATTCTGTGTCTTTCTTTTCGTCTACAAATCTCAAGACCAAATCCAACAATGTCTTAGTCCGTCTCTCAGTACCTTCTAACTTCCCTACCGTCTCAGCTCCAAGCCCATCGGTTGCAGATACATTGTTATTGTTATAACAGGAGGACATAATGGATTTGTTGGGGACTATTTTCAGCGGCGGATGAATCCACATTTTTGCTCTAGTGAGTATTTGTGGCAGCAGGACGGTGTGTGTGGGATTGAGTCAAAACAAACTACAGTGTGTGTGTGTTCATGGTGATGAAGGAACATGTCACCAGTGCAACAGTGTGGCTCATTGAGGTGTTTAATAGTTTTTGGACAACAATGGAGCTCTACGGCACACAGGAAGAAGATATATCGGGCTGTGATTGACACAGACTACAGTTATTAGTTCATTTTATATTTTCATAGAATTTGTTGACAAGAAAGAAAAATGTAGAATCTGGCCGTCCTTATCCATTGAAGCTGAACTGCTTCATCCCCAGTGCTCATGTACCTTGTATGTACAAACAAAATGGTGTTGATATAATAAATGTGGTTTATTTAAACTTCTATTTAGACATGACTTTATAGTCAGAGTTTTCATCTCTTAAATTAAAATTCACAGTAACAGTGAAGGGCAGTCTAAAATGTCTCTGTAAGGTCAAAGGGTCAACAGAACCAACATGTTATTTCAGTGGTGTCCTCCTGAAGCGGTAAAGCATTTAAATAGCATTTCCTTATTCCACAGAACCGAGGAGAATCACTGATGCACAGCTTGGAAGTTTTATTATAAGACCACAAAATCCATAGATGGAACATGACCTTGAGGATGCATGCTGCAGTATGATTTTCCTATATCCACCCCTCCCTCAACAACTTCCAGTCTCAGAGGTTCTTCAGCGCAGTGACCAACTGCTGTGAGGATGCAATGGAAATACTAATGAGCACAGCGCACGGCTCACACGTGTAATACTATATCAATGGGAAGAGGGACATCTGTGTCATGAAATTCTGCTTAGGGATCTGGAACATCTTGAGCCAACGCTGGTGGGAGTCCACTAATCACTGCGTGATGGATTGCTGTGAGAATTAGTTCAGGTATCCATGGTGCCCAGAGGATGAATCCACAGTGGGCTAACCCCTACTTTAGCCTAGGGCTTGCTGGCTCTGGAGCAGGGTTATCCCCAAGTTTGCAGAGTTATTCCCTGAAAATTGACTAAACACGGGGAGTTTTCCTCTAGCGCCACCATTCATGTTTTATAATGAAATATCTTTGGATTGACGTACAGACATTCACGTCCAATTCAGGATTAACTATCATCACTTTGGTGATCCTCAGATGTTTTATCGTTTCCATCATCAGGTCAAAATTTCAATTTGCCCATTTCTTTGGTTCTTTGGTTAAACCAGCAAAACTAATGATGTTCCCATCAGCTGTACTTTGTTATAGTGATAATCCACAAAGGTTAGCATGCTAACACTAAGACAGTAAACTACACTAAACTAAGATAGTAAACATAGTTAACATTAAACCTGCTAAACATCAGCATGTTAGCATGCTGACCTTAACATTTAGCTCAAAGCGCAGCTGTACTTAAGTACAACTTCACAGAGTCGCTAGGATGGCTAGAGACTCTTAGTCATTTTAGTTTTTAAGAAACAAAGAGGACAGCATAAGACAAACAGTTCTGGTAATTGCATTGTCATCTGAAAGACATGGTTTATCACTTGTCTACATAGCTCCAGTTTTTAACACCTAAAACTGGAACAATGAGGATCAGATTCTGACAGAGCCCTTCGGGAAAATCAGCGTCTCAGATTTCAACAGGTTCATTCACCTCTACATTACCAAAATGAGCAAAATGAATAAAAGACGCCCCCTGCAAAGCGGAGAATGCCTAGTTAAGATGTATTTAATTTGACAGCACACACATCACAACCAACCCTAGTCTGAATTGTTCATCACCTTAAAGCACCCTCTGAGTCTGAAGTATTTCTGCCTCCCTATATTCTGAGGACAAACTCCAGCGTGTTACCCACACTTCTGAGCGTGGTTGTTACCTGTCAGCTTCCCCTTCCGTTAAAGAAGTGCATGACACAGGAGCTAATGAAGGAGCAGCAAGGATTGCCAGTGACCCTGCCCACCCAGGTAACCATCTGTTCCAAAAGCCTTCCCCCCACTCGCTCAGTGAGACCTACTGTCACCTCAGCAGCTTTGCCCCAAGAGCTGTCACCTTGCTTGACTAGTCCTGCTACTCACTGAGTTCCTCCAGCCTCCACAGTCACCAGACAGAACCTCAGCAAGCATCCAACAGCCTCACTCTGTACATCCTCACTGTGGGCATGTATATTATCATCTATTCAGTTCATTATACTCAGCATTCATATAATGTTGCACTTCTTAAGGAAAACCAAGTTTGGTCTTCCATACAGTATATCACATATTGTTATGGGCACCAAAGTCACCACAGTGTTGTGTAGAAAGTCCTATTTGCTTTGTCCTTCCAACTTTCAACTATAAGCTTATCGTCTAGAAAATACGTCCTAATGCATTGTGTCAACTTTCCTCCAACTGATTGGTTGTCCCTGTGTTTGTCAGTAGTTGTTTTCACCTAATATAAAGTACCTGAAAAAGTAAATCTCACAAGACAATCAGTTCAACATTGCTGGGAAGTACACATATTTGCTTTTTTGAGAAATCAGTTAAATGAGATTTGTGTGTTAAAAACATAGCTGGAACCAGGAGGTGGTTAGCTTAACACAAAAACTGGAAGCAGAGGGAAACAGCATGTCTGGCTCTGTCCAAAGTTGAAAAATACACCTACCAACACCTCCAAAGCTCACTTATTAACATGTTGTATCCTGTTTCTTTAATCTGGACACAAACAGAAATGAAGGTTCGGGCCACTGGCTGAAAGCTGCTCATAAATAAAATTAGCTTGATAGGATTTTCTTATTGGTGTTGATGGATTATTGACATCCTGGTGGTAGAAATGACTCCATATTTTGGGGCTGCAATATAAGAAATGCATATAATGTCAATTACAATTAATTATATTAGTGGAGAGCAAGAGTTTTAACTAAACAGAGACATGTTTCACTGTGACAACAGGTCCTCCTCATTGTTTGTGCTGAAAGAGAGCAAAGCACACTAAATGAACTCTCTAAATTCAAATGAAGTAAATGTCGTGACTTTGTTTGATATTGATTTTCATTTCAGGTTACAGGTTTACATGAGTGAGCTTCATCACAGCCGCCGGTGTGAACATGAAGCATTTTGATTCACATCCATTAAATCTTGCTTTGACTCTGCTGTAGCTGTAGTCTGTGACCTCCAGAGCAAACATCTTCATGAGTATAAAAGTTTCGGTCTGCTGAGAGCAATTTGTTGAGTTCAGATATCTTTACTTATGCTGCAGTTTAGACTTAGAAACCAAGCATTTCTCAAGTGTCTTAAACCAAATAACTTTTCCCATCTTTCAGAGTAATTGTAATAATTAAAATATGTTGAAACATTAAACATGTGTTTAAACATATTACAGGAACATAATGTGATGTTTACTGGGTTATAAAAAGGATAAAAGTGCCCTCAAGTGGCCAAACAACAGAATACCTGCAGAGAGCAACTTGGTGCTCAATAACAAAATGTGTAATAAACTCAAAAGCAGTGTTCATTCATTAATTACGCTCTTACATTGCATTATTACTACCTTTAGTTAAATAAAAGAACAAATATATAGAGGGTGAGAGACATGAGGGTGAGTAAAATTGATTTGGCAAAATACAAGATTGATATTCTCCTGATAGTAGATTTGATGATAAATATTCAATTCTGTATACAAAACAGACATTTTGGTTTTTTTGGAAATGGCAAATTGTTAAGAGTGCAATCTATATGCTGTCAAATCATCAGACATAAGGTAGGTTGATAAAACTAAAATGAACATATATAATCTTACTTTCATCTTCCATGTATTTTATGTGAACCAATGCACTAAAACTCTACTTTGGTGTACCGACTCGTCTCCAACCCACTGCTAATTAATCTCCTGCAATACGGGACCTCTGTCCCAACAAAATCCCTGTAGGCGAGTGGTCTTAGTTCAAGGTTGCGGACCGAGAGTTCAATGGAGGAAGGCTTCACCTCAGAGCTGACCAGCTGCCTGCGTGGACAAAATCATGCATTTCTGGGAAAGAGCTGTAATTAACTGGTTGGCCGGGGACCAGGACAGGAGGACCTACCATATGGAGATGTGGCCAGACAAATTAAGAAGCAATGAGGATGAGCACCAACCTCTGTCAGACAGCAGCAATGTATAGAAAGACTAAATGAGGTCAGGTCATTTCATTATGTCCACAACACTCTGAAACAATGTAGTTTTGTCCAAACTAAAATACGTTGGATCAGGATGAATTATGCTGTGTAGAAGAACCTGCAGCCAATTATCTGAGAGTGTGTTCTGTGTATAGACATCTGTAAGCAGATAAGAACTTTTAGTACAAAAATATGTCAATAATTAAATGGGAGTCGTATCTGTAGACAACTGAGAAAGTGAAACGACTTAAGCCGGGCCTAACAGGATGGTTCTTGGCTCCTGGATCCATCTTGCACTGGCCATACTTGCTTGGACTGGATGTTCCTGGTTCATAGGCCTACTATGCAGTGGGACAGACGTGCTGTAGGATATTGCATATGTGCAGTCCTAACAAGTACGCTCACAGGGTCCAATCAGTTTTCAATTTAAGAAACAGATCACACTGCAACCTTATCTCGGGATTTTGTTTTTATAATTGAATTCCCAAACCATGTAGCTCTATAGAAAAACCACTAGAAAAACTCTATTGGACTTTTACATGGAGCAATAAGCAATAAATGCATAATGCAAAGTGTCACACCATCTCCCCTTTCCTAAACTGGCAGTATATCATAACTGGAATGGACCAACACAAATTGTTCCACAAATTGAATGCATTTAATACCGCGTGGAAACGCAAATTTCGCAAAAGTAGTCGAGAATAGAAACTTCCCACCGTGACCCTTCAGAGGCTCCGTAGAAAAATAGAATAAAACAAGTTCTGATGGTTTATTTTCATGTTTTCAGTCCCACGGGGAGGCGGAGCTTCTACAATCTCTCCGGAGCCCACACACAAGCCACAGCCCTGACGTTGCCGTAGCAACGGCCCTCGGAGTAGGGGGACGCCACGAGCGACTTGTAATTGGTCAGATCAGGCTGTCGTTCGGCCCTAATCCTCCCTCTGATTTGTTACATGTACTGTCGCTCTTACAGACTGCGATGTGATTGGCTAGTTTCTACGCTCGCCTCCCGCCTCAGTGAATAAGCTCTTGCAGCTGCACGCAAGTCAGAAAAAAAAAAAGCGAGCGGAGGAGGTGTCCTCACCGTGCGATGAGTAGAAACTGGGTTGTTTTGAGGAGTAAAAAGTTCCTAGTTCTGATTTACTGTTGGCTGACCCTTGGACCTTTGTGTTCACTTGGAATTACACAGAGTTGGGAGAAATGTAGGGACGTTTTGGCTGCGTTTGTCGTTGCTTCACGATGGATGAACCTGCGACAAGGCAAGTGGTAGAACCGCGACTCGTCAACGTTAGTTAGCTAACTTAACGTAGCGTTTGTAGTTCAGTATTTCTGGCGTTAAATATGTTTATTCAAATATGTTTCGAAGCTGGGAGTTGTGTTTAAAATACAGGGGGATGTATGGCGAGAAAAAAAACCCCATTGACATTAACGTAACTGTCCGCAGAGAGTTGGAGATGTCCCTGTCAGACGGTGCCTCGGACGACGACATGCCCTTAACGTTACCCTCAGAGGGCAGCCACAGTGGGAGCATCCGAAAGGTGAGACACCTGGACAGACAAACATACACACACACACACATTAGGCTATGTGGTAAACTTGAGGAAAGGGTCTGAAAACGGTCCTGGATGGCCCCATAAAATCAATAGTAAGGTAGCTGCAGACTGTGGACTATCCCAAAGCACACATGTACAAGAGTAACTCCTGTCACCATACTGGAGGTCCTCGTTTTCTGTTATCTCTGAAGACAGCTCACTGGATTAAATTAAGGGTTAGCTAGAAAACTTTCCACATAAGGCCACTTTAACAAGAGCTATGTGGCTTCAGCTCTGTAAACCAAGAGATGATGTCTGTATTGGCAAATATGAGCTTTGATAGACTGCCGTATGATTTTTGCTGAAAGTATTCGCTTGATTTTGCCTGGTGCCTCTGGATGATCCACTGACCTCGCTGTTAACTGTTTTCATAGAGATTGTTTCATCAGTAGAAAATAGTTCTGTAGATTATATGAGTAACAGAGAAATAGTTTTTGGAAAGACACATTACTGCTGAAGTATTTAACGTCCTTTGACAATGTTTAGGGTGGCAGCGGAAATTGCAGAGGAGGAGATCTCACAACTTTAGCAGAGAAAACTTAAACTATCTGTAAGACATGTGCTCAGAGAAAGTCACCTGGACATCGCAGGTTTTTTGACACAGGCTTTTAGACTTTATCTTCACAGAAGTCGAGCAGCCTCCATCCTCCTGCCCCCCTGATGGTAGAGCAGAGGTGGGAGCTCGGCCAGAAGTCTAATCCACACAGGCACTCTGAGGCTTACTTGACGTGCGCATGCTAAACAAACACCTTAACTGGGTGAGAGGGAACGAGAAAGATAGAGGCAGAAAGAGTGAGAAAATGAGAAACTGTACAAGTTGTCTGCAGGAGGGAGGGATAGAGAAGGTGATGGAAGGAGCCACAAGGATGAGGAACGGGAGTATGCAGCATGTTTACAGTACTGCTAATGCATCTGGCACGTTACTGTACATCTGTTTACCTTTTAAGTGTGAAACGGTGCTGCATTGTATGATAGATTGCTGATTTTAGTCATTCAGCTGTGGGGAAGCTGCTCTGGTGTTGTTGGCAAATTGCAGTTTGAAGCTAGATTTAAGAGGCCTTTAGATCTTCAGACATATACACAGCTCTTACATATTACCAGATCCCTTTTCTATGAAACATATTATCCTTGTTGCCATGCCAGGTTATTACCCCTCCTCAGCTCTCAGTTTCACTACATCCCTGATGCGCTCTTTGACACACCCATCATCTCTGGCATGCTGTCCAAGCCAAAGTCATCTGTGAGACTTGTCTTTTTGGATGTCCTCAAAGACAAATATTTCCATGAACTACTATACTACTATTATTACTACTATGATTGCTATTTGCATGAATATAAGACAATGTTGTCTTTTTTTCTGGAAATTACGTTGAAAAATGGGGATTGTTTTACATTTGATACCCAGACTAGACCAAGTAATTTACCAAACTGTCGCATTTTCTCTCTTTAATTGCTGCTGTCTCTCAGATAATTGACGTCATCCTAATTGTTGCTCTCTCTCGGACGGCCTCTCTTCATCTTTTGTTTGTGTAGAGGAGAATTAATTTGTTTATAACTTATCTGGCTGTAACTCCAGCAGCTTCTTCCAACATGGTTGATGCTGGTTGGCTAATTAATACACATGTTCTGTATTTTATCTAAATAACTACATTTAAAAATGGGATTATTTGTATTGATTAACTCTACTTTATATGTAACAACACACTTACAAGATGTCACTGGTTGTCTTGCAGTCAGGGTTGTCTTGTATCTGTTGGGACAGCTGTCACACCACTGTTGATGTAGAAACAGACTTCACTTCCTCAGCACTTAAAATGATCAGATTTGCTGCTGTAATTCACCGTTCATCAACTCTTTTGCCTTCTCTCTTTCTTTCTTTTCTCTGCAGGGATGTGATCCTTTCGCCCAGACTCAGCGCAGTAAACTGCAGCACCGGCGAGCTCGCATCAACCAGCAGATCAACAAGGAGATGCGCATGAGAGCCGGAGCAGAGAACCTGTTCAGGTGAGGTGCTGGGAGGGGTCAGATGGCTGCTTTTTCTCTTCGCTGCTCTGATGATGTATATTGTTTTTCCCCTGATGAAATGGGACATGAAAATGTTGACATTTCCCCAGTTTCATCTGTTGAGGGACTTTTCCTGCAGGGGACAGTGTCAAGACAATGTCACCTGATTAATTAAGATAAGTTAAATTTTGTTGGAAAAAAGTGAAATTATGCAGTTGTGTTTACAAGACACAGCACAAGGGTAAAGAACAGTTAAGCTTGTGTTTGTGAAGTGTTTGCCTGCTTTATCAGTGGTTTCAAAGTGTCTAATGTAGTAAGGTGGTGCTCCCATTGTTGCCCATTTTGATTTGAAAGGGCAAACCTTCTCGTCGATCAGGTTTTCCTCTCGAAGATGTAATGATAAATGCTATTCTGGTCTCCGCTGTGTTGGTTGCTCTTTGTCAGCTTGTGGGCTCTGTCACATTGGTGGTGTCCTGTGATGGGAAAAGGTCAGAGATCACTCCCCTCCAAAACACACACACACACACACACACACACACCAGCACCACCCAGTTTTATGATCCTGTTTGTGTTCACTGTGTGTGAACACGCATATTTATGTGTCTGTCTGCTTGTGTGTCTTCTCCATGTTTTGTATGTTTGTGTCTCCTCTTCCTTTTTTCCTATTATTACTTTTTTGTACTCATACAAAAGTATAATTGAACATTTCAGACTCTTCAGTATAAACACAAGCGAGGCTCGTCACCCGACTGAACTGTGCTGGCTTTGTGTTTTTTGAAGCAGCTAGCTGTCATTCACACAGCACACAAGAGTTTTATTGGTGAAGAAATGAAGGAAATAAAAAAAGAAATGGTGGCAGGACATCAAAGTATTCTCTCTGAGAACATTAGCGTCATCTTTATCCCTTCCAGCTTCTCTTCATCTCTCTGTGCCTTTGCTTTCTCCCTCTTTCTTTCCAACTATTTCTCAGGCTCTGCGTGTTTATTATCCACTCGGGTAGATTACTACAGAGGCTGAAAATATACATTTAATATATGTGCATACATTTGGTCTACAATTTTGTTGTGGTAGTTTTGGGAACATTTATAACATGAATAGGCCCACTGTGCAAAACTATCACTGTCGCTCCTTTACTCATAAAGATTCAACTTGGGAGTGGAAGGAGGAGGAGAAGGAGGCACTTCATTAAAGCAAGGAGCTACTTTCTTCCTCCTTAGTGGTGCCGTGTCAGAATCTAATTAGATCAACGCAGAAAACAACAGTGTCTTTAATTAAAAGACAACCAAGGGCACCCCTCACTATTATCCCAGGTCTTGTTTGGCTACAGCTAATTAAATTTCTCAAAGATCTTTTTCATGGATCGATGGATCATTGGGAGCAGGCCTACTACTTGTAATTATATTCATTATTGTGTAGTCGCACTGTTATTTATCTACTGCCCCCATATATTCCAAAGGGATGTCTTTTTCCACACTAGCGAACCAAAAAAAGATATTCAGTTAACAAGCATATAAAACTAGAGCTGAAACGATGAGTCGATTCATTCATCAGTCAATCAACAATTTACAACATTTCTGATAATCAATTTTATCGTCATTTTTCAAGCAAAACACCCAAATATGACCTTGTTCTAGTCTTTTAAATGATGATTTATTGCTTTTCTTTGTCTTTGGACTGTTGGTTAGACAAAACAAGCAATTTGAAGACATTATCTTGGGTTTCAGGAAACTGTGAAATTTTTTTTACTTTCTGACATTTTACAGACCAAACAACTAATCAATCAATATAATCGAATGAAAATAATTGTTAGTTGCAGCAAATCCTTATGTTTGAGAAGCTGGAACATTGTCAGTTTTTGCATGATAAATGAGTTAAATGATTATTCCATTATCCAAGTTGTCACTTAATTTTCTGTTGATTGATTAATCAACTAATTGTATCAGCATTAATAGGCAGATTTTCTCCCCAACACCATTTTGGACTTGATTCAGGCTGTTATCCTAAAAGGTGATGACTCAGTTTAGGGGAACTAAAACAAGCGCTCCTGCCCTTTCTATTGGGACGATGGGTCACAGAGACAAAGAGGACCCCCACACAGCCTGCCGGCCTGTAATCAGCTGGCTTTGTGTCCGCCTCCTGTCCTGTTCCCATGCAGAGATTCCCAACAGAGCCCCGGCAAGCTCATCCCCCACTTATTTGTCTGGCACAGCCAGACTTTTTTTTGTCTGTCCTCCCCCTTTCCGGTCAACTGGAATAGTCCGCACACACACAAAACGTCTCACTTTCGTTTTCACTGAAACTGTTGAAGAACTGGGTCGTGGTATGAGTGCTGGTTGGGGGGGTGGGGGGTGGTTAAGATGCTAATTACAGATGAAAGAGGTTGTAACTCATCAGGGTTTGTGACTGGCTGATGAAGACGTCATGTTGTGTGCTGCAGGCTGTGTTTCTCTGTGGGAATTCAGCGACTAGTTAAATCCTCGTCTTCATGTCAGTTAGTTCAGTTATTACAAAAAGTTTCTGATAAAACTTGTTTTCAGCGTCTCCGATACTTCATGTGTTTAAGTCAGTGCCTCCCATCGGTGTAAGAAAGAGTTATTTTTTTCTCTCAAAAGCTGCACTATGTTGTGCGTGCAAGTGAGTGTGTGTGAAGGGGATATTTGGCAGCCCATTTAAAGCTGACTAATCAGATTGCCCTTGGCTTGATCCTACATATACGTTTGTGTGTGTGTGTGTGAGTGACTGAGGGAGGGAGTGACAGATGAGGAGACAAGAGAAGGTAAAGTGGTCTAACTGGACAGATTAACATTATTTACAGGAGCTCAAAGGTGAGTTTGGTCATGTGTTAAAGAATCACAACTTTCAGTTTCTCCACCGGTCACATTTAATTAAAACAAATCTAAAACACTGTGTTTAGGACATCTGCTTCATATATATATATATATATATATATCTATATATATCGTGTCAGTTATATTAAATCAGTTATATTTACTGTACATACATGCAGTAGCCTTTTTAAAATCTGTTTTAGAAGGGCCCGATTCAGTTTAAGTCTTTTTCCTACAAGAAACCGATCATGTTTAAAATGCATCAGCCCACCATTTTGTTCCCTTAGGGCAAGTCTTGCTTTGACTGCCAGTTTTCTGTGAATTCATATGAGCGTCTGCGTTGATCAGCATACTTCAAAACCCTGACGAACAGAAAAACTGTCGGCAAGGAGCGAATTTAAATGAAATAGTTTTAAAAAAAGTGTAAGCAGTGGAGTTACAGCACCTGAGAATAAGCAGTTACTGATGTTGTTAGTGATTTAACATCAGTGATATATATATATATACACTGGATACATTAAAAAGAGCAGGTTTGAGTTACATTTACAATCAAAAAAGAGAAAAAAGCCTACTCTTCAGCCTGTTTGCACTGTGAGTGTTAATATTTAGTTTTAGTGTATTGTTTATCAGTGACCCAAAATAGAAGCACACCTGGCCGATTCTATGAATTTGTCATAGTTTCCCCTTGGCAGCTTATTTTATGTGTCTTTCGTCCCCAAATCTTCCACCTGATGATGCATCTAATGACTCATCCAGCACCAAGAACTTTAATCTTTTTAATCTTTTTAGCTGATAAAGCTGAGTGTCAGTGTTTTTCACATGTAGAATTTATTAAGGCTTCCGGACAAAAACATTGTTCTTTATCTGTATTTCCTATTTATTTCCCCTTTTGAAGTGTAGATTTATTGAAAAGTCTGTCAGAAAGTGAAATTTTCCTGTGAATTCGGTGCTGTTTTGCAGCCCTCTTCTTGCCAGTGCTCAACCTGTCTGTTAGTCACAAAATGTAGTCATCTTGTCCTTGTACATGTTTTATCATTGAGCCAGTGAAATTCAGTGTTTGCATAAGTAGGGGGATTTCCTGGCCTGCACAAGTGTATATCAGCAGTTACCACGGCAACCTAGTGATGCCTCAGATTTCCTGGAAGGTTGTGTCTCGTTGACCTCAGACCCCCGCAGCAGTGTGAGCCGGCTTTACTCAGTGCTTGGAGGATGTGTGGAGAGTCTTGAAGTGAATGAACAGAGGATGATGGAGAGATAGTTGCATAAATTAAAGACAGGCTTTTTGTCATATTTGTGCATATTTACACCTGCTGGTCAGTTTTCAAGGTGGATTGTGTTATTTGTGATGAAGCAGCCAAGGACACACAGGAACACAACATCCCCTGACATGTAAGACTGTTTTATACATCCCAGTGCTAACATTGGTGACTAATTTGAGTAAGTTAAGGCACCAGCCCGACTATAGAAATGTCAAATTCAGATGTACGTGTTTTTCATTCTCAAATGACAGGGATCAGTAACATGAGCAGCAGGTGTCAAACACACGAAGGAGGGAGATGCATAAGTGATTATTCAGTTACAGTATACTTTATAAAGTTAGTTATCAGTTACTGGAATCATGTCACCAATTCTAGAAAAATATGTATCATGTAAAACTTGCAGCTGCTGGTTATTTTATTATCAATTGTTGGCATCCTCCAATATCTTGTTTCGTCAGATCAACAGTCCAAAACCCAAAGATATTCCATAGAATTCCAAGGAAGCAGCAAATCTTCAGGTTCTGCAAAGAGCTCAGTTATGATAGATGTCTGGTCTAATTTAAGGACATTTTAAATTATGGAGTTTAGAGTTTAGGAGGTGCGAGTGTTTGTGATGTTGGCGACTGAACCTTCTCCTGCTCAGTGGCATTCAGTCAGTTACTGACATGTTGACTCGGAGTAAATTCAAAATAAGACTCCTTTTCTGCTGTCACAATGGAAATCTGTTATAATCTAATGAAGGATGAGATCTGATGTGTGTGTGTGTGTGTGTGTGTGTGTGTGTGTGTGTGTGTGTGTGTGTGTGTGTGTTTCTGCAGGGCAACAACGAACAACAAGGTGAAGGAGACGGTGGCTCTGGAGCTCAGCTTCGTCAACTCCAACCTGCAGCTTCTCAAAGAGGAGCTGGAGGAGCTGAACAGCAACATGGAGGTCTACCAGACAGACAGGTAAACACACACACACACACACACACACACACACACACACACAGAGCCCATTTATTATTTGTTCTGTGAATTCCAGGTCACTCTCATTAGTCTGAGAATTATAATTGTTGACAACAAGCATCCATTGCATTTTTGTGTACACACAGTGTGAGTGAATGTGCTCTTGCACTTCTATCTTTGTGGGGACCAATTCATGTTTTAGACCTTGAGAATGAGGACATTTTTGTAAAGAGAGGACATTTTGTCTTATTCTCAATTCTCAAAGGGCTGTTTGGGGGTTAAGACGTAGTATAGGGTTAGAATTAGGTTTCAGTCAAGGTTATGGTAAGGGACTAGATAATTATGTCACTGAGGGTCCTCACAAGTATAGAAGTGTGTGTGTGTGTGTGTGTGTGTGTGTGTGTGTGTGTGTGTGTGTGTGTGTGCGGTCCTTCACAGCCAGGAGATTTTCCCCTCTGCTGCCCGGGTCATGGGAAGGATAAATCCCCTGATTAGAGTGTCATTAATGACCCCGTGGTGTGTGTGCGTGTTTATGTTCATCGTGAATGGAGGGGGTGACTGTGGGGGGTGTCGGGCGGTAAGGGTTAATACTTGGCTTTAGCTTTGCTTATTAGCAGGATGAATCACCGAGCAGTTAGTCTGCTGGGTCTGAAGACAAGCAGATGGCAGTGCTGACTTTACTGTGGCTATAACCTGCACTGCTGTTTGTAACCTGTGAAAGATTACACACACACACACACACACACTGTATTTATTTCTTTTCACAGTGAGGCTGTCAACGTTCCCATGATCCCACTCGGATTAAAAGAGACCAAAGAGGTGGACTTCACAGTTTGTATCCAGGTAAAGATGAAATCCATCTACTCACATTTTACCCCCTTGATTTATACCATTTATCAAATTTCCTTTTTCTTTGAGAGAAAAACGTACAGGTCTGCCTGACCTCACCTCCTCACCTAACCTCACATCCAAAGATGTTTATGCATTTCTTTCCTCATGAGAAGAAGCTGGCCTTTAAACATTACTTAAATATGTGTCAGAGCTTGAATTTCCAACTTACAAACTTGCAAACATGCGTTTTCCCTAATTTGACAGTTTTTCTTTCTTATGTATTTGTTGCAAGGCTACTAGGGGGCACTAAAACTCAGCTCAGCTGTGAAACAGATTTGTCATTATGTGACCATCTGTCTCCCCTCACAGGACTTCATCTGTGAGCACTACGGGGAGGACAGCTCTCTCTACGACAAGGAGATCAAAGAGCTTATGGAGCTCAGACAGGTTAATAAATGCACTCATACAAAACAAACCTTGATCTAGTTTAGCATTAAATCTGTGTTTTATTAAGGGGGTCTTGTCTGATGCATTTTTATGTGTGTTGTTGTTGTTTGGAAAAGGCCATGCGGACACCCAGTCGTAACCAGGCCGGCCTGGAGCTACTGATGGAGTACTACAACCAGCTGTACTACCTGGACCAGCGCTTCTTCCCTCTGCACAGGAACCTGGGCGTGCACTTCCACTGGTAGCACTCTTAAAAATAAAAGCCTGGAGGTTATTGAAATCCTGGTTGTGTAGAGAAAAGATGACAAGTGAAACTTTATTTCTTAGTTTAATTAGTTACTCGTCTGTATTTTGTGAAGAACTCTGATTGAACTGGATGCGTTTTCAAATTTGATGTGATCGAGTCCAAAGACAATTAAAAACTGTCCAAATAATGTATATATGGACTGCATAGTAAACATTTAAAAATATTAATTAAGACAGTTAATGACACACGAACAGGATGCACCAAGTCATTTTCTTCCTTCTTGTTTGTCCCACAGGTACGACTCTCTGACAGGCGTCCCGTCCTGTCAGCGTACGTTGGCCTTTGAGAAAGGAAGTGTGCTGTTCAACATTGGTGCTCTGTACACTCAGATTGGAGCACGGCAGGACCGCTCTGCCACAGCTGGCATAGACAAAGCTATAGATGCCTTTCAGAGAGCTGCAGGTACTGAAACAGCACATACTCACCTGAACGTTCCACTAGAAGCATTGTTTTGCACAAAAACAGCTGAGTCTGTTCACCTTATCTGCTAAAATATGGTTCAATTTGTACCCACATTTTACTCATATATCATTTTTCTACTTGGGGCATTTACTAGGACAATTACTAACATTTATTGTTTTCATCATTGTTTAATCTATCCATTATTTTCTTATTTATTATTAATTCTTTTCAGTGTTTTGTCTGACCAACAGTCCAAAACCTTAAGACATTCAAAGAAAGAACACAGAGAAAAGCAGCAAATCCTCAAATATCTGAAGCTTGGACCAATTGATTAATTAACTTGTTGAACAAAATGTTTGTTGTTTTTATTTGTGCTTTTATTATGTTATTTATGTCAATTTCCTTGTCTTTAGGTGCATTTAATTACCTGAAGGAGAATTTCTCCAACGCTCCTAGTCTGGACATGAGTAGTCCGTCGCTCTGCATGCTGGTCCGGCTGATGGTTGCGCAGGTGCAGGAGTGTGTGTTTGAGCGTGTCACACTCACCACACAGGACACACATTTCACTTCCCATCTCCTCCTGGCACAAGAGGCTGCACGGGTGAGTTAACACACCTCGGGTTGTGCTGTGTTATTACTGTTAATATCCCGTGATTCTCACACTGTTGGTGCGCGTGTGTCCTGTAGGTGTCAGACGTCTACTTGTTAGTGCAGCAGACCATGACGCAGCCTCTGATGAAGGACTACGTGCCATTTTCTTGGGCGTCCATGGTTCAGGTCAAATCTGAACACTTCCGCGCCCTCTCACACTACTACGCTGCTGTTGCACTCTGCGACCACACGTGTAAGTCACACCAAACCACTCAGAATATTTCATATATTTTGGGGGTGTTCACACTATTGTATTGCAGTGGAACTAATACCTTGGTTTGCACATTAAAAAGATGCAGTAAAGTCAGAGATAAATACATTCAAGACATTCACTTACATATAAAAACACACGCTTACACCTGCAAACATACTGTAAAAGCAGAAGAGGTGGCAAACTGACAGCCATCCTAAAAACTAAAAGCAAGATAAACTAAGTACAGTCCTTATAAATAATGAGGGAGGAAACACTTTGACCGGATAACATGGATCAGGTTTTGTAGTGCAGACTCGTAGTAGTATAGTATTTTGCAAAGACTAATGTGCTTCATGCAGGGTGGTCGCAGGTCCTTTAAAATCATTAAATGACAACCTGTTGTGGTGGGACAGCAGTCTCTTAGAAATAAGATAAAGTACCCTGAGAAAGTTTAGGGTAGGTTTTGAATGAACTTCACTGACTAAAAGATAATGAAAAATATCAGCAATAAGAAAGAGAAAACTTTAATTTCTGTCTGTACACACTTAATATTCATTGAATTCAGCGCTTACCCTTCGATTATTCTTACCTAAAACAACTTTGTGTACTGTATCTACACACATTTACTGGGAGTGTCTTGTTCTGTAGTGTCTGCTGAGGAGGAGGAGGCTGATGAGGAAGCAGAGAAGGCTTACCTCCAGTTCTACGTCAACGTTCCTGCAGGGCCACCACTCAGCCAGGTTTTAAGAGACCCTGAAAAAAGAAGAAAGCTTGGTGAGTTCTTGTATGCAAGGATGATGTATATATTTAGTCCAAATACACAGCAGACACCAGGTGGCTGCAGTTTTTTGGGGGTTAATTTCATCTGCAGGTATTCTATTCTGGGTAAAAAGTTGTATTCACACATTTACTAAAATAATGTCTGCAGGTAAAGCTCACCTGCGGCGTGCAGTCATCAGACATGAGGAGGCCATGCGTGTCCACAGTCTGTGTAAGATCCTGAGGAAGATGGACATCCTTCAGGACGTGCTGTCCCTCACACACAAACGCTCTTTGGACAAATACTCCGAGCTGGACAGAGAGGACGACTTTGACGAGACCGCAGAGGCTCCAGAGATACAGTGTAAGTATCTGTTTCAAGTCATATCACTAATATGACTGTGTGGTTAAGTGACAGTAAGTGATTGAGGTTTCTCCTGTTGTCAGCTCAAACACATCAGAAGCCAGACGTCACTCCACCCAACTTCTCTACTGTCCAAGTTACTGATATCTTCCAAAGACTGGTAAGACGTATTCATCATGAGCACAGTCTGACATTTAGGGAAATACACACATTTACTGAAAACATAGACCCGATTAAGATACCCACTAAAAAACTGCCTCTTCTCTGTGCTGCAGGGGCCTCTGTCGGTGTTTTGTGCACGGGCTCGCTGGGGTCCGGTACGTGTGATCTGCCTGCAGAGGAGAGAGGGTGGACTGGGACTCACGCTCAGAGGAGATTCCCCCGTCCTGGTGGCCGGAGTGGTGCCTGGGGGCTGTGCAGCGGTAAGTCTCTCTAACTGACCTTTAGTACAGCAGGACAGTCTGTAAAACTAGGAGATGGTTAGATCCTGATTCACAGTTTATTGTTCATTTATTTATTTCTTTACTGCTGTTTTTCAATCATTTATTTCTTTTTGTTTTTAGAGGGACTACACATCATTCGCAGCTTGTTTTAATTTTATTTTTCTTCTCTTTCTATTGCTGGAATAAATCAAATATAATCAATCAATATAAATATGCTATATACAGTATGTTTTTTTCTCTGTAAAATCTGGAAACAATGAGCCTCATGTTGAATCTACCTTATAATCAGCTTGATCATTTCTGACCACTAGAGGTGGTAAAATAAAGGACCCTGAGTGAAGATGGAAACAGTCTTTCTGGAGTTTCAGGCTGGACGTGAACAATACAAACTTGCAAACTAACATATAGTAGCTGGCCTGCATGTGTAAATGATGATTGGTTGCAGAATTTGTAATTGAACATGTATTGCTCAGTTCTCAACTCTGTATAAACCGCAACAAATACCACGTTTACACTCTTTCACTCACTTTTTTGTGATTAACAAATGATGTGTATTTTCACTCCTTTCCTAATACTTGTGTGTTGCGCAGGAGGCCGGACTAAGGGAAGGAGACTACATAGTAGCAGTGGACGGACTGGACTGTAAATGGGCCAAACATGGCGAGGTGGTCCACATGCTAAAGAGCTGTAGCGACAGAGGAGTGGAGCTCAGTGTGGTCACATTACACTCACACGACACACAGGTCAGCGTGTGTGTGTGTGTGTGTGTGTGTGTGTTTGGGATGCCAATGGCTGTTGTTTCAATGTATGTGTGCTCACCTGTGTACATTACCTGTGTGTGTTAGCAGGCGGAGAGGAGGACCATCACGCTGTCCCACAGCAGCGATAAAGAAAACACTGGGCAGCGTCTGCTGGGTGGAGCTAAGGGCCAGAGCTCCGCCTCCCTGTTGAACTGGAACAGGAAGAAGAAGAGAGAAGGCAACGGGGTCACTAAGAGACTAGGAAGCACTTTCAGTTTGTCGTTTGGAAGCATCCGAGACACGGAGGCCATGTACTGAGGCAGGACTGCAGAGGAACCACTCAGGGAATCACAGCAGTGGAGCGAGTGCTGCACCAAGAAACACCAGCAGGGGGTGCTGCTGCAGAGAGCTCTGACAGAAAAGCACAAGTCCAGTAAAACAATGTGTTCCTGGCTTTTTTTTTCTACAGCACAGTCCAATGTATGTGGAAACTTTGTTGGCCAATCAAATAGGTAGAACACCTTGTAGCTTTTTACTAATTGTTTACCATCAAAAGTGAAGAGGGAGGAGCTTACTGTTGCTGCCATGATGAGTTAAACAATCCTGCCCCAGAGGAGTCTGCTGCACTGCATTGGAGTCTAAAGGTGTGTTGAGACATGACGCCAGGAAGTTTTAGATGCAGGTATATAAAATCAATGGAAAGACGCGTGTGGGCGTAAATAGATGCAAATTTGCCCTTTGGTATGTTATTGTACCAGCAGCTAATTCAAAAGCAGTTTAGTCGACTTCACTGAGTTCCAGCACCGGACTTCCTGGTTCTTCTTACTGATGATGTGTAGCAACATGCCCACACCAACGCAGCCCCTTGTGTGTTTCGATGAACACGTATCATCGAACAAGTTTCATTCTAACATCAAACTACTAAACTAAATGACCCGTCTCAACACAATTAAGCGTTAAGCAACGCGGCTGACAGGTTTTGCGGCGAAAATTAAGGAGAACATTCCTGAAAGCTCCTTTACACAAAATGTGTATTGTAACATTTTTGTAACAAAGCAGACTTAACAAGCAAGCACCATATTTCTTGTGTCTTATATTTTCCTTAAGAGGTCTCTGAGGCTACAGAATAGTGTAATAGTCACCTGTTTAACCAGTGAAGTGCTCTCAAACCATCTGAAGCTGTTTGATGGATTTGGATGAGTTCATCCACTGATACTTTACCAGTAAGTATAATGTTGGATTCAGCGTTCTGTGAGAAATATTTTTGTGTTTAGTTTTGTCATTTTTAGAAGATTGAAAGCACTTCCGAGGTTTTGATCCAATGTTTTGTAGTTTTAGTATTTTTGATGCACTGTGAATATTGAAAAGGACAGCTCTCTTGTTAATGATGTAGTTCTGACTTGATGTTTGGATAATGAACATGAGACACTTGAGAGGTTGTGTGTATTTGAAATGAAATGTGATATTGAGAGATCCTGTGGTTTTGTTTCGTCTTATATCTGTTGTGCTCTTAATGGTTGAACGTGAACGGTTGTTGAAGTCCAGCCACTGTACTGTATGTTACAGTCCGCCAATATTAGGAACAATAGACGAGGATGTTAGTGGAGAAAAACGTTTGTTTGAATTAACATCGTTTGAACTTTTTGTAAGATTTTGATACAACGGCTTTGTCTGTACGGTGTTTGTGCCATGGTGGTCCAGAGTCATGAGTACGGAAAGCCAGAGGGGACAAACAATGATTTGTCATGTTTTGTTTTTACATAATTGCTCTGTGATATTTGTGTTTTTGGTTAAAAAAGTTAAGTGATAACAAAAAGCAGTGTTGACAATTTATACCACGTTTGCATCTTTTTTTATCCTCAATCATGAAATTATTGTCCGATTTTAAGGAAGCAACTTTCTTGTTGTAGCAGAAAAGCTGGTGAAATCTCGTCAGCGCTGTACTTGTGTGCTCTGTGTGTGTGAGTGAGTAATCGTTTGTTGTGAAGAGGAATCATTTTTCGCTCTCTGATTATCTGACATCCCTTAATGACTGCATTTGGGGATTTGCACAGTATTTTTTCATGTATAAATACAATAAAAGTGACTGATGAACCACTATCAGCTAATGTTCTTGACATGTTGTGAAAAGTAGAGGTCACTCTGCTCTCGCAATTATAGCACACGATAGTATAAACAGTAAATGCAACAGCAGACGATACGATTCTTTCATAGTTTACAGCTCTGAAGTGTCAATTACACACTTTTCTTTTTTAAATTCTACTAAAACAACACATTAAATCACTATTTATTCAGATGCAGTTATTTCACCATAGTGCTTTTTAGTTTTTGGTTAGTAGCTGTTACCTGACGCTTTAATTCAATTTGTGGAAAGTCATAGTTTTCATCATAGTAAACTCAGCTTTTTACCACCGTTCATACAGTCTGCACGACAGAAGTGCTGCCAAACTGCATTTACCAAAGCTAATCAGAGAACTGCCAAAGATTTTGCACCGAAGTGGAAATAAGTGCAGTGTAACTTAGAGCTTAGCCCACAAGGGGGCAATAAAACATCGACAAAAGCTGACAGATACACAGCCCCCCATACATCCCCTGAGCTGTTCCATGAAACTGCTCATCCAGTCGAATTTACTCTAATGCACTTTCTGATAATGCATTCTTACCCTTACGGTCTCATCCACACTCTGCCTCTGCTATCGAGCCGAGCAGTTATTATTATTATTACAATTATTTGGAGGTAAAATTTGCCAAAACTTTTTACCCAAACTGTACTATCACCTGTTGGCCTGAGACTTTTTGATAAACGTCACACCAAAAGGCTTTTTCAAGCACAAGAATAAGATATTTCAGCATGAAAGCGATGAGATTTAACAATGGGGGGTTTTGAAGATGATTTATTAAACGTCATGGTGTTTTCAGGGACAGGTACTGGGCTAACAAAGTCCTTCTGGTCCAGTCTAATATGCAGGGTAGGATACAGTGGAATTCATTTATCATAGAGCTGATCAACACCACATTATTCTCCCGTGGTCACAAATTTGTACACAATGAAAAGATGTAGCAGACGTCAGACGATCAATCAGATCAAGAGTTCATGAGAAGCTGCTGATGCTCCTCTCAATTCTTTTGCCTAAATCACAGCCACTGCTGTAAAGGTTATATACAGTGTGAAGAACAGGTGTATCCCAGTGGAAAGTGCTGAGCAAACAAGCACATATCTCTCTGTGACTTTAAATGAGGACCAACAGTTCCTGGGAATCCGACTTCTGTCCATATCTGGTCTTCCTACGATCCAACGGGGGCGGACGCCGACCCCAAGCCGCTCTGTTCCAACTCCGCTATCACCGACATGTGCTTGAAGTCTGCGGGGTGGTGGTTAAATGCCTCGACCAATCGGTACGTCTCCTCCCTCTGCGTGCCGTAGAACAGCTGAACCTGATTGGCCAAGCACTGAGCCTGGTGGACGGTCTGGGGAGAGGAGGGATGGACGGTTTAATATACTGCCAATATTTGAGTCTTTGAACGTACCAGTCCAGGTCTGATACACTATGTGGTCAACAGTATGTGGACACCTGAACATTACACCTGTATGTGGTTTAAACAAGTTATTCCAAAACCACAAACATTAATCTGCTGCCTTCACAAAGAATTTACAGCAGAGGGCCAGAGGTGTCCACATACTTTTGGCCATGTTATCTGTAAATAATAGGAAAAGAGGTGACATCAGCCTGCAGCCAGGTGAGTCCATACAGGTAAACACAGCAGGTAGAGGACTTACTATGAACTTGGGGTCCATCTCTGCCGTCATGAGGACCACGCCCTTCTCCTCCTTCAGGTCTGGGTAGTGGTAGAGGATCAGCTGACTGGGGGCGTTCTCGCCTAGCATCTGGACACCAACAGGAAGAGTAATGGAAACTGTAATGAACCCCTCCAGGTAACGTGAGCCAAAAGGCTTCATATTTAATGACGAGTTCCCTGAAGTTCCCTCGAACCCCGAAATATCAGCAGTTTTTATGAGCTTTCAAACGCAAGCATTTCAGGCCACTGAGCACACCTCAAACCTCAGTAACTGTAGGTTTGGAACGGTAAACCATGAAGTAGCTCTTCATTTCTACCTCAGAATACGTCGTTTTGATTGCCTGTACATCTAGACACCATACGTTCCCTTTATTTGTCCAGGTTTCATGTCGTTTCCAAACTCAAGACCTGGAAATGATCCTTTTGCTTTTCCATAAAATTTCAGACTTCAGAGAATAAATGAAGTCACTTTGTCATTGAGAACTGTTTGATAGTTTCAGGGTGACCTGCACATGACAGCAGTGCTGCTAGAAGCCCCGACAGTGTCAGTCCTCCCCAGCGGCATGTGAAGGTGGTTTACCTGGACGTTGATGAGGGAGGTGAAGTGGAGCTCGTGGCCGGACCACTGACCCACGAAGAACTCGTAACCCTCCTTCTGAGGCAAAGCGTAGAGGAACTGAGGAAGAAGGAAACCACAGAGAGAGGTCACCATGGTGATGAGAAGGATGAAAGAAAGAGGAAAAATATGATGCACATCATAGAATCAATTTAATCAAATGATTAATAACTTCCTCTGATGATATCAAGTGTTGCTGATCTGGTACTTTGCAGACAAAAACCCTG
Source organism: Enoplosus armatus (assembly GCF_043641665.1). Taxonomy (NCBI): domain Eukaryota; kingdom Metazoa; phylum Chordata; class Actinopteri; order Centrarchiformes; family Enoplosidae; genus Enoplosus; species Enoplosus armatus. Next base: position 2,150,612 of record NC_092186.1, read on the forward strand.
ATTATGAACACTTTTGTCTTGTGCAGCAGAATATCTGAATAACTGCTGCTTTTTGGTTACAATGAGGCTGATAATCCTAATAATACTCCAGTTTAGTTTCTGCAGCTTTTTATCGACACGTTTCAGTTTCTCACCATCTGGCAGGACTTTGATCTGCTGAAAATCACCTCGTAGATCTGCGTCTGCAACATAACATAAGTCATTACTGGACGTGCCGATGTGAACATCGTTCATTATTGTTGGATCTATAAAACTGTCTGTTTATCAAAACGTTTTCTATTTACAAGCTTCATAGCACAGAATATCAAAAGCCAAATAACCTTTCTTAATATATGTTCGATGGTAAAAAAAACAAAAAAAAACATTAATGCAATGTGGAAAAAAGAGGGGAATAATAATTTTGAACTTGGGAATCCAGGAAGGATAATTTGCTTCAACACCTCATGGTTCAGGATTTTCAGGCAAAAAATGAAAAGATAATTATATTATACACTCATGGTGCATTTAAGATATCACATAAACTAAAAAGACAAACAGACATAAACAAAATATAACTGCTCTTCTGCAACAACAGGTAAAAGTCACAAAAATGAAACTAAATGAAATGTGGAGTTATTGTTCAAGTCAAGAACCTAATTTCATTAATTCAATCCAAGCATGAAAAATAATAGTTAAAAGATGTAAACGACGTAAGTAAATATTAAATGTTGTTGAACTCACCGGGATGACGGCGCTGATTGTGTCTTTGTTCGAATAATATTTCATCCAAAGCTGAGAGAAGAACACAAACAGGTCAAAACAAAGAACCTTTTCAAATGCAACAGGAAACGAAGATGCCATCTGTGGTTAAAAGAGTAAAGCTGAAGTCGCCCCCCCCCACAGACTCACCTCTGCTATTTCCTCCCCTGTCTTGTCCCTGATCATCTCCATGTTGAGGATGGAGCCCAGCGTCTGAAGAACAACACGTTACAGTCTGTTACTGGTACACACTTTCCCCAAGGACAACAGACAAAACGCTGAGGTGATCAAAAAGGCACAAACAGGATGAAATAATAATACTAATAAGCTACAAACATCAAACCAAAACACTGAATTGATTAGTGAAATGACAATGCAGATATTTGATTAATCATTTGAGTAAAAGTCTGGTGGTTTGAGTTTTTCAAATGTGAACATTTGGTGCTTATTATGTCAATACCTTAGTGTTCTTGACCATTAGTCAGAAGAAATGAGCAAGACTTCAGCTGTGTTGAGGCATTTTTAATTACTTTGAGATTTATTGAGTATTGTTCATTGTAGAAAAAAAACAAACAAAACAGAAAACAGAAAACATTTAAAGTAAAGTAAAAGCAATATTACACATCCACCCATCTCACCTTGTTCTTTGTGAAACCTTCTGATGCCTGATCGCCAGCGGCCATCTTGTCTCTTTTCTCCAACTGCAAAAATTCCCACAACAAAAGTGACATCACATTCACGCCGCGGTGCTCGAGAGCCGTCAACACACATTGTTGATGAAAGAGTTTCAATGGTTCACAGAGATCTCACAGTTTATGAGACGATGCCCAAAAAAACAAACGTAAGTGCTCAAAAATGTGTTTAAATTTCTGACTTTCATTTGTTTATTTCAGGACTCTGGTGAACATTTTCATGGTGTTCTGCCCGGCTGATACTCCACCTCCTCCTCCATGAACCTGACGAACTCCGCCTGCTTCGAGTGTCCGAGCACTTCATTCTTTGCTTCGTGCCGTTTCTCCAGTCGGGCCTTGTACTCCTGTGGTTTGCCGCTGAAAACAAATCGGACAAATCGGTGAAACACCAAGCAAAGAGAGCAACTTACAAAAAGGCTGAATCCCTTTTCAGTGCAGCGACCTCAACCTGCCTTCACTCCTACTTCAGTGAGTGACTTCCACACCTTGTGACTAACTCAGAGAAGAGGCCTCAAGACGGGCCTGCTTACCATTTTTAGAGAGAAAAATAATCAGTTCCAGCCAACTATTTATTTACAATAACTTCAGTACACTATGAAAATCAACTTGTTATATTATTCAATGTTTTCTTTGTCACTTTCCTTGATTGTGTCTGTTGGTAGTTTGAGGTTCATCCAACAAAAAGGGCCTGACGTGTCCAGGTCATGTGATGTTTGTTGTAGCTGTTCTGCCTCTGACTCTTAAATCTCTGTGTTTTACAAACAACCAGGACAGTTCTCACAAAGCTCCTGTTTCTAAACGCTTCTGACAATCAAAGTCTTTACCAAGCAAAGATCCATACATTCCTATCTTCTCAAATGTACATCTCTCACTTTTTTCTCTCCAAAACTGGAAAAAAAACAAAAAAAAAAACATTGGGGGTGTCAAGGGGGTGGGAGTAGCATTAAATGACACCTCAGATGAATCCCTCCATCCTCCCACAGGAAACAAGAGTCTAGTACTAAATTCGGCATGCACTACATCTCATCTCATCTCGCCAACATTAACAGCAACAGTTACTCTTCTTGGTCATTTAGATGTAAACCGAATATGTCATTGGCTCATCAGATTTTCGAATACATCTTTTGCGATAGTCTAAATAGTATTTACGCGTGTCGAAAAACAAATAACAGAATTTTCAAACGGAGATTCGGTTATCGCGTTGTGTCGCTGCTAGCTAAGTTAGCCCGCTGACCTGCGCAGCTTCTGGATCTTGTCCTGGTACTTGCTGAAGTACGGGTTCTCCTCCAGCTCCGGCTCCTTCCGCACCGAGAAGGCTCGGAAATGCGAAGGGACCAGCCCGGGGATGAGCGTCCTGATGCCGGTGGCCCTGACCGCTAACATCCCCCGGTACAAACATGACATTTGTACCACGGCCGCCGCCATCTTTCCATCGCTCCCGTCCAACATCTATAATGTTCCGGCGGGGAACGGTTTTCATACATTGGTTCCGACTAAAATGAGAAATGCTTGTAATTATTATTATTATTATTATTATTATACTTTTTTGTTAAGCCACCGTAAAACCTGACGCCATCTTTTAATGGTCTGTTTTGTCATGAAAACATAGTATAATGGCATGAAAAACAAGATAAACAAAATAACATTATATAAAAGTACATACTGTAATATGCAATATAACAAAAGAATGTAAAGTTTCTTCAAATAAATTATATTTCATTTCATTTTCATTTCATTTGTGCTGTTTTGTAAATAAGCCCGACGCTGCCAGAACAAAAGAAATGACCTGTGATGAGTTCAATGAAAGTGTTTTATGATGTGGGATCACACTGTTACACTGAGATCACTAAGTATCATCATCACTCACGATAATTAAGTTGTTATTCTCTGTTTTGATCATAAGTAACTGTCTTGTGATGAGAAAAAAACCCATCACATCTCACTCCAAAACCATGTTCATTAATGTGCTGCTCTGACAGCCTCCACCATTCTGGTTTCAGACTTTCCATCAGATGTTGAACCTGCTGCAGAGATTTGCTCCCAGATTTCAGCATTAGTGAGGTCCAGCACAACGATGTTGGGTGATGAGGTCTGGATCACTGTCAGGCTGAGGTCAGGGATCTGTGCAGGCCAGTCAAGTTCTTCCACACCAAACTAGGAAACCTATTTATCTATGGAGCTGGCTTTGTGCCCGGGCAAAATGTCATGTTGAAACAGGAAATAGACCAACAAAAAGGTTCATTGTATGGTGTAGCATCAAGACTTCCCGTCAATGCAACAAAAGAGCCCAAACCAGGAAATACAGACTCAAAACAAAATAATCTGCCATCTCTAATGACACTTTTGGGGGATTTTCAGAGCATTCTTCAATATATACATAAAATATAAAATGAACAACTTCAAATCTGCCACAGCTGTTTGAATGTCCTGACACGTTGAGACCACTGGAGGTCACTATATGTCTTCATTGAGAACTGCCTGAATGTCTCTACATGCATGTTTGAGTCCTCACTCGTATGTGAACACCGGATCATTGCAGCGATCTACCTCCACAAACACAGCTCTGATTGACAAACAAATAAATGAGCCTATAAATATAGTAAACAATCTGCTCCAATTCTCCTGAGTCACTCACTGATGTTCTCATCTTTTTCTCTGTGTGTATAAACCCACGCAAGTGTTCAGTGTGTGTGTGTGTGTGTGTGTGTGTGTGTGTGTGTGCACTAACAGACACCATGCTGGCAGTAAATTTAATGTGTGTTTCCCTGATGACCGTCTGAGTGCTTCTGTGTTTACTTCCCACGGCCAATCATTTTTCAATCACTAATCAATACACAAAGCAGCTGGGAGCTGTTCACTGTACATCTGGGTCCCAGCAGACGGTGATGATGATGATGGTGGCTAATGTGAGTGTGTTTGTGTGTGCATACATGGCCGCTGTTCTGCACTTCATCATAGCTACAATCACTGAATGTGTTACACAGAAATACACAATATATTAATGTCCTTTTCTTCGATGATGTTTTTTTTGGCTCAATTCAAGTTTATAATTACAACGACGTAACTGCATGTTACATATACACACACAGTATTTCATTTTTCCCCATTTAAGTTTTTAGTTGTTTCCTGCCTGCTTGAGGTGTGTGTCTCCATCTCAAGGATCTGATGCGACCTCACAGTATTTTTGAACTTTTTCAAATATAAATATAATATTTTACAATATTTGGAAAATATAAAATTAAGCAATTTACAGCGTTTTTTTTACAAACATCAGAAAACATTAATAATCCAAATTCCGTTGTTGTTTGGTGAGTCCATAGTAAACGACCTGTCAGTCAGTTTAAGAGGGACTGTTGGTGCTGCAGCAGCACAGTAGCTTATTGCTGTTGGTCTTTGCAGCACATAACAACATGGAGGTGCTGTTTCCCACAGACTACCTATGATGTTTGTGTGTGTGTGTGGACTTACAGTAAGGGAAGGTTCAATGATGGCTGTCTTTTCAGTCTTCACAGGAAGTGTTGATGTTGCAGCACACAGCGGTTTATTAGAAATGTTGACCTGCCGCTGGACTCATCATTTTAGTTTAGAGTCAGAATCAGAATCTGCTTCATTGGTCGAGTACGTGTTCACATACAATTCAGTTCAGTTCATCTCAAAGGGGCTTTACTGGCACGGGAAACAGATGTTTACGTTACCAAAGCAAGTGTGAAATAAAAACATGTACAAAAACAGAAGCATTGTGATTTTGCTGTTAGAAATACAGATGAGCACAAAATAACTTTCATAATAGTACATAATCATTGTATTATTATTTTATTGAATGTTTTACATTGTAGGAGGAAGTGCATCTCTGTCTCAGCCTCACTTGTCCAACACTGACCACAAATTCTGTTTTCTTTTGGTTGCCATGATTTTTTGCTCTATTGTTATTATTATATTATACTATTATTATTACACATTATTATTACTATTTGCTCTCACTGTTTGTTTACTATATTTATATGTGTACTATGTTACGCACAGTTACAAGAACAATTTACAGGAAGACAGAAACAGACATACAGCTAAAAACAAGGAGGACAAAGCTGAACAAAGACGTGTAAAAAATAAATATAAAAACATATAAATAAAATATACAAATAGAAGTATTACAGACATACAAGTAGGTGAAAAAATAGGTGTATATATGAATATATGCAAGATGTTTCTGTAGATTGTAAACAAACAAATACAAATGGTGCAAACAAATAATTAATGAAATAGATCACTGTCTTTACATGTAGTGGGTGGTTATACACAGTGTATGTATATGTATATGTAGATGTACGGCATGTATACATGTCTATACACAGCCTGCAGGATTTATACGTGACAGTGATGGATGATGTGTACATGTTAAAGCACAGTGTGTATCTGAAAATGTAAATATATAATTCATCATTTGTAGGTGAGTGGATGTGTTAATGTTACAGGCTTATTGACCCTTTATGTTAACTGTTAATCAGAGCGAGAAAATGTTCTTGTGTCTCGAACTAAACTTCACTAAACTTCTTAAACAGTGGCTGAGAATCTCAGAGTCAGCTTTAATGTTGGTAACTTTACCAGTAACACGATGAAATCGGGTGAAATAAGAAGAAAAAAATGTGAAATTTCTTTATTTTCAGTAAACTATTTAAGAATCTATTTAAGAATGTTTTTGTAAGATCAGATCTGTCATGAAATCCCCCCAAAAAACAAAGGAGAATCTACAAATGAATGGCCGTAAATATTAGTGCAATAACTAGAAACAGCAAAAATAAATAGAATCAACAACAAAATCAAATAATCAACTGCAGATTTTCTCCTCTGTGCTGTCTGACCGCTTTCTTTAATCGACTCTCTGCTTCTGTTTTTTCTTCCTCTCCTCTCACTGACCTGCTGCCCTCCTCCTCCTCCTCCTCCTCCTCCTCCTCCTCTCTCTCTCTGCATTCTCTCGCTCTCTTTGTTATGGGGGTCCTGCATGGAGGATGTATATTTTATGTGCGGCTCTGGAGGCTTTTACCATCAATTATAGAGAAACACTAAGCTCTCCATTTGCCGGACAGATGTTATTTTTTACTTAAGGAGAGAAAGGGGACTGTTCCATAATTCAGAGGTAATCCCGCTCACCAGAGAACAAATAAATAAATGAATAAATAAATAAAGCAAAAGCAAAAACCACAAACATTTGGTACACCGCTCCTGCGTGCTCAGACATGTAACGTAACAGCCGACACACACGCACAGATTTCCTCCGTCTTCAGCCTTTAAGTGCCTTCCATGTAATAAATATGGAACAGCTGCTTTATCATTTCATTTTTTATTCAATCGGCTTCTCCCAAAGTATTTCACAAAATCACACACACATATAATGCCAAACCTTTTTTTAGCTTCAGAACAATAGATGTGTAAAAACCACAGTTTTTCAAAGCTGAAATATTTGGTACAAAAACAAAATGAAGATGTTGACCAAATACAAAGCAGAAATTAACATATTTAGTCTTTTAAAATCTGGGGACATCATCACAAACTCCTGTTGTGCAGCCAGGTACAGCTGAAATGATTGGTCAAATGATAGAAAATGTATTTGATGATTGATTCGTCGTAATATAAATCATTTATCAAAAAAATCTCGAATTTGCTGATTTTCTCTGTTTCATAACTCTCTAAACCAAATATCTTGAACGTAACCTTGGGCTCTGGGCACCTGCAAACGGTATATGTGTGCAGAATTACTATTTTGCTCAGAATAAATCAGTGTAGAAAACAGAATTAAATACCTGTATTCTGCAGAACAGTCGGCCCAGAATCCAGATATTAACATCTGCCTAAACGTATCCTCTAAAACTCCTCTGATCCCTTCATATGTCCCATTAAGTATCTTTAAGGTTGGAAACATCAGTCTGAAAGCATCATATAATATTTTCTGTATAAGCTTGTTCCAACTCTTCCATGAATTTGAATCCTGTTTATACTGAGTGAAGCATTCAATTTAAACATCTACAGTTCCACGACAACTCATCAGTCAGACAGCTGTTACGTTGTCGTGAGATTGTTTTAACTAAGAATTCATGTTTTTTTTTATAGCTGCACCATCAGAAGGAAATATTCTACATGTTTTCAGCCTGACACATGTGATATTTTTTTAGAAACTTTGGGATCTTTTCTGATGTAAAATTCAGTTCTGTGGGTTTGGCTGCAACCTGCATAACGACTGACGGAAGATCAGTGGGGTTAAACCTAGGAAATAATCCACAGCACATCTATCTGATGGAGTGATGCAGCCATGAAAACATGGTTGTATAATCACCGGCCAGTGTCGGAACAAGGAGACCCAGAATATACAGAATCTGTGATGCTGTTTTACAGAGTAGAAAACCAGAGGTTCCCTTTCATTTGAGGAACCATAAGGAGGCCAGACACATGTGAAACAGCTCAACATGTCTGACCTTTTCTCCAAATATTAAAAGGTGTTCAGAGACATTTTCATGTGCAGTCTCAGTCCCATGTTGGCGTCGGGCTGAGTGTGTAACGCGTGCCATGAGGTTTGATTTCAAGCCTTGGGGTTTTTGGGGTCTTGGGACCACTCACTTACCCTCCCTCTGGCAAGCTGAAATCGCACCCCTGGGCCGGTGGATGACCCTTATCCACACCCCCTGCACACACACACGCGGTTAAGCACTCACTTCTCAAATACACACTCAGTGAAAAAGGGTCGGGCTTGGCAGAGGAATCCCATCGTTTTAGAGAGGGATCCCATTAAAAGTGCATGAGTGTGTCTGTCTAGGAATCAAGACACCCGCTCTGCTGCTCAGCCGATAGCTCTGTATATGTGTGTGTGTGTGTGTGTGTGTGAGTTATTTATTCATGCACAGAGTTATTAGGGCGTCCTGTGGCGGGCATCACTCACTTCATGCTGGACTCACTGAGGAGCTGTAGAAGGTTGAATGAAATCTGAAGGTTTTGCAGCTTTTGTTTCCAGGTTTTGGTTTTCGGGTCTTCAAGGGATCATTAACTCGACCTCTGATCCTGGATTACACAGTGACCATCCTGCAAACAAACAATCTTTACGTCTTCAAATCATATTCAACTACAAAAACAAGAAATGACACTCCCTGGATATACGCACCCTCTGATCGATCTTCTCTGGTCGGGCTACAGGAGCTGAAATTCAACATTTTGCATTCACATTAAAAGACATCAAGATCTGACACTGAACCAGCAGCTCACACAGAAGCAGAGACATGAGTGAAGATGTTGGAGGATGCAACGGGAAAAAAAGTGAGATGAAGGAAAAAGAGAAGCAAGATTTGTTTAAATTATGCAATATTTCAACCTTGAAGGTCTTTGTCGGGTTCATGTGTAACTCTTGTCCTGAACGTGTTCTGTACCGGTTGAACATAGACCACCTATCCACCTACTTTGCTTTAAAAGTCTCATTAGCCCCCCTAAAAATTCTGAAACATCAAAATGATGAAACTGAGGTTGTAAATTAAGAAGAGGTTCTGTTTGATTTCAGAACCTTAAGTAAGTAAGTAATAAGATTTAAGTAAGATCGTTCACTTAAAGTTTTGAAAATTAAATGAGATCTTAAGAAACATGTAGCTTATCTATTATTATTAAATCAACCTAAAAATTGTAAAAAATAAAAATAAAAATAAACAAAAATAAAAAAATTCATAATTGAAAATCCATTTTATATTATTAAAAGATAAAAGAAGTAATTTTACCAAATGTACAAGACTGTACAAGAAGTCAGGATCAGACAACAATAAATCTTCTTTCTGTTGTCACACGTGAAAATATTAGAATTTGTGCACATCAACTCCATAAACAGCACTTATTCGCTTGTGTTGATATTAGACAGTTTCAGTTATGTTGACTGTGAGTCGTCTTTCAAACTCTCGTCGCATCTTTTTCATGAAAACAAAATAGACAAATGAAAAGATTTCAAGCAGAGGCAGAAACTCAGAGTCCAGAAACAGAAACTCAGAGTCCAGAAACAGAAACTCAGAGTCCACAAACAGAAACTCAGAGTCCAGAAACAGAAACTCAGAGTCCACAAACAGAAAGTCAGAGTCCAGAAACAGAAAGTCAGAGTCCAGAAACAGAAACTCAGAGTCCACAAACAGTCCCGCTTTGTTTGTCTCACCTACACATTTGGTTTTCTCCTCGCGGACCTCCACGGTCGGTGTCCACGGACCGGTGTGATGTTGAGATCAGCACCGAGCAGAGAGCACTGCGGCAGGCTGCTGCTGCTGCCGCCGCCGCCGCCGGGCTGTGGCTCCTCTTTCGACCAGCAGGCGGCGCTGCTCGCACACAAACCCGGCGGGGCTCTGAGGCCACGGAGGGGCCAAAGCAGACCAGCAGGTCCACGCAACAACAGACCCTCACTACGGAGAGGCCAGAACTGTCCTGAAAAACAAACACAGAAACAAACTCAGAGCTGGAGAGTTTTACATCTCATTTAATTATTATTATTCATTAATCTTCTTATTGTGTTAATAAAAAGGCTTACAGTCACTTTGCTACCAGTTTTTATTTCAGTTTTAATTCTTGTCTCAGCACTTAGTTTATGTCTTATTTTCTCTTCTATCCTCCTCCTCCTCACCTCTTCCTCTCTCTCACTCCTTGTCTTCCTCCTCTCCTTTCCTAATTTCTCATCTCCTCCTCTTTCTCCTATTCTTTCCTATTTTTTCTTATTTCATTACATCTGGCTTCCCCCCATCTCTTAGTGTTTCCTCCTCTCCTTCCTCTCTTCTCCTCCTTCCTCTCCTCTCCTTCGTCCTGGCGACGCTCCAAGGACGGATGGAGGGGGAGCATCTGGAGCGCGCTCAGTGGCGCTGACAGCTGTCACTTTGGCTGGTGCTAATGCAGACGGGCTAACCTGAAATGAGCAGGGACAGGCCTGAAGCTCAGCGCGTCACTGACCACCTCCTCCTCCTCCTCCTCCTCTTCCTCCTCGGGGAGAGGTAGCAGCAGAGTACGTGGTGAGGGCTGAGGTGCAGGGTGCTGTGGTGGGTTGGGAGAGATAAGGCAGCGGATATAAGAGGGGTCAGCGGGGTCACAGTGTGGTTAGCACTGACAGCAGGGCTCTGAAAGTGATCCAGCAGCAGCAGCGACGCTAACAGAGAGGCAGAAAACAAGAAGGAGGACGCAGAGAGCAGTAGTGATGGAAGAGGAGAGTTTATATGGAGTTTTTGGCTTGTGAGCTGACTTGTATTTGTTTTTAGATTCTTAAGAGGTCAAAATTCTTCATTATTTCACAAAGAAAAAACAAAAAATTGATTTCACTTTCTGAAAAATAATTTTCAAGAACACCAAATAATGCTTTTAAAGTAATGGATACATCCTGCCTCAATGACTGGTGAGAGGAAGCACTCAGATCTGTTACTGAAGTAAAAGTAGCACAGTGTAGAAATACTCTGTTACAAGTAAAAGTCCTGCACTCACAATTTTACTTAAGTACAAAAGTATTAGCATGAAAATATACTTAAAGTACAAAACATAAAAGTACTCATTATGCAGAATAATGTATATTATATTACTATAATCACTAATGCATTAATGCGTTCATCACTTGCAGCTGGTAAAGGTTTTAGACTTTAATCATCTTGTGACCCCTTGTGGTGTCCCCCCCCCCCCCCCCCCAGTGTGAACCACTGCATTAGAGAGAGGATGAGAGAGAGACATAGAGGGAAAACAGAGGAGGAAAAAGTGTAGCAAGAAACGACGGAGGGATGAGGACTCCTGCTCATTATAACGGCTGGTGTCAGTCTTTGTCTTTCCTCCTGTATCTCTATGAATGTCAGATGCATGCTCACTTTAACTGTGTGTGTGTGTGTGTGTGTGTTCGTGTGTGTGTGTGTGTGTGAGCGTCCCACTCTGTGCATATCCACGGTGCATGCTGATTCAGCTCGTTATCTGATGGAGCCGCAGACAGAATGAGTTTAAATCTCAGCATCGCCGCAAGCTCTCACACTGCTTCATCTACTGTTTGCACTCTCGCTAACACACACACACACACACACACACACACACACACACACACACACACTCATACTGTACACTGCACACAAATGGCTTCACAGGTACACAAACACACACACACTCTATAAGTGAGAGGTACAATAGAAAACACAAAATCAAGAAAGAAAAACATGATATTTTACAGAAGGTTTTCATGGCTTTGGAGTTCTGAAATCACGGGCATCAATGTGCTGCTGTGACTTCTGGTCTCAGGTTTTGGACGGGTGTTATAGTCTGGCTCGGTGTTCCAGTTCATCCCAAAGGTCTTGGATGGGGTTGAGGTCAGGGCTCTGTGCAGACCAGTCAAGTTCTTCCACATCAAACTTGATTCATCTTTTAATCTGTAAAATAAAAATATATAATGTTCCTGTATAGAAGCCAACCACAAGCATCATTTCGCTTCTTCCAAACTCTATATTGACTTAAAGGCCAAAACATATCAGAGTTAGGTTACCGTCAGAAAAGGTAAAAAGAATAACTGACTCAAGTGGCCACAGATATTAAGTCACTCTCTTCAGTATGGAAAGGCAGGACCTTCTGCAGAGAAGGTTGCCTGGTGTTGGCGTCTCCCAGACTGTTCATAGTGCTCATTCTGAAGCGGTCCTGGATCTTTGCCCACATTCATGCCAGAGTCTAATGTGACCCTTTGAAGTTGCTAGTTTTTGTCCAACTAACAATCCAAAAGCTAATGATGTCCAATGCACAATGAGACAAAACAGAGAAAAGCAGCAAATCCTCTCATGTTCAACTACTCGTCTCACCACTAAATTCAAATGAATAAAAAAGTGCGGCACTGCAGCCCAGGTGTGGGTGACCAGACAGGTAACACATGCAGTGGAGGTTTTACAGGGTAATGACTCTCATTAAGGGATTATCCCAAAGTAAAAACTGACAACTTTTTTCAACCAACCCTTCTTAGTAATTTGAGCTCTGGGCCTAGTGAGCGCACGCCGGCCGTACTGATGTATTAATCAGGATAATCTGCCTGTAATAGCTGGATTACAGCAGGTTAGGGAGACTGTACTCTTTGGCAGAGCCCTCCTCTGGATCTAAACTCTAATTCATTAATCAACTAATGCCCATTCAAGGCCCGCTGAGAGACGCAGAGGGACTCAGCAGAGCTCTGAGAGAGGGGGCTTCAACCCACTGCTGGGTCTGTTATTACACAGACCAGCATTGTCTATTTTAAGGGGTAACGCTGGTGTTATTCTATTCTTGTCTTATTGTGAACAAATCCCATGAAAAGACCCTAATCAGCAGTGTGTTTGTCCGTCTCTCGATACTTTATGACTTGCCTACCCGCTCTGTGCCCCTCAGCCCGAAGCTCATTGGTTCTTACTGAAGATGTTAATCTTTTAAAAATGTTTAAAAATATATAGTTTCATTTTTTTTTTACTGAAAAGCGTCCGTCGTTTCCTGAAACAGCTGGCCATCGCAGTTTTTAGCAAACGCTACTGAAGCTGAGATTACTAGTAAGCAGACAGGTACAGGTAGACAGGCAGGTTCAGGTTCAGGTTCAGGTCCGGGTCAAACCAGCATGGTTAACAGACAGTAATGGGACACGAGTCGTAGGTATAAATATGCCTTTTGAATAAACTTGAATTTAAGTTATTGACCCATTAGTGAGCAAGATAGTGAACATGCTAACTGACTGACAGAAAGTCTGAAACATTACAGTTCAGAGGGAACAGAAAGAAACTCGGAGCGCTTTTGTGACTGATGAGCGCTAGCAATGTTAGCCGTTAGCTTTCCAGCCACAGGAGTTCACCAACTACCTCCGCGAGTAGTCCCTGTGTTCACCAGGCCTCGCCGTGCCGCTTGTGTAACTGGGCCGTCATCCTTTGACTTTAGTGAAGATCCTCTCTAAAAGTGCCCAATAAGAAAGCCCTATTATCATTATTGTTATTATTATTATCATTATTATAATCAAGTTATTCTGACTCTTGCGCAGTATTATATCCTAAATTAGCTTCTTTTGTTGCGTTACATATTTGCAGAGATATACATATAACATAACATATAACAAAGATACAAACCAGGAGTGTTAAATGAGCTAAACTGATTCTATTAGAGTAAACTAAATATTGGATTTCATGTTGCGAGCAGTTTGTCGATGCTTCTGAAGGTGTTTCAGCTGCATGAGCATCACATAGTCTACTACAGTAGACTGTTTGTATCAGGACGAGTGCTGCTGGTCAGGACTGTGAATCTCACTCTCACAATACCAAACAATCCTCCTCTTCCTCCTCCTCCTCCTCCTCCTCCTCCTCCCCCTCATGCAGCCGCCGTCCCCTCTGTGAGGCCACAGGTCCGGTGTGAAATGCACGCAAACATTTAAATATTTCAGACAGTACTCTTGCTCACCAACCAGCCAACACACACACACACACACACACACACACACACACACACACACACACACACACACACACACACACACACACTGAGAGGGAGGGAGACGGCGGCGGCGACAGCTTCATAAATAGTCCATGAGGAGCGGGCTGCCCCTCCTCACCACAACCTGTCAAAGGCCCACAATGATTTATTGATTTCTTTATTTGTCACATAAAAAGGGAAACTCGCTCCTCGTGTCTCTCTCTTTTCGCTCTTTCTCACCCGTCTTCTTCCTCCCGTCATCTCTGCTCTGAAAAAGAGAGGGAGGACAAATCGCCACATGACAGGTTGAACAAGAGGGAATTCCCTGTGTGTGTGTGTGTGAGTGTGTGTGTGAGTGTGTGTGTGTGTGTGTGTGTGTGAGTGTGTGTGTGAGTGAGTGTGTGTGAGTGTGTGTGTGTGTGTGTGTGTGTGTGTGTGTGTGTGTGTGTGGGTGTGTGTGTGTGTGTGTGTGTGTGTGTGTGTGTGTGTGTGTTTAACTGTCTTTGTCATTTCATTTTCTTTCTTTCTTTCTTATTAATAACACTATAACTTGTCATTAGTTGTCAGAGCAAAGAAATAAATTTGGGTTAAAATACAGTTCCCTGTTTCTTTTCCTTTTTTCCTTCTCCTTCCTCCTTGTTTCCTTTCCTTCATTGTTTTCATTCTTTCCTTTCATTTTGCTCTGTTGTTTCCTTCCTTTCCCTCCTTCCCCAGTTCGTCCCATTTTCTTCCCTCCCTTTTTCCTGTCTTTTCTTCCCTTTCTTTTCTCCCTTTTTTCCTTTCTTTCCTCTTTCCTTTTCATTTCCCTCCCTCTTGTTTCCTTTCCTGCTGTTCCTATCATTTCCTCCATTGCTTCCCTTCATTCTTTCTTTTCCTGTTTCTTCCTCCTTTCCTTTCATTTGCCTTCTTTCTTGTGTCCCTTAATTGTCTTCCTTGTTTCCTTTCTTGCATTGCTTGATTCCTTCCCTCAGTTTCTTTCCTTTCCTTCTTACCTTCTCTCATTTCATTTCCTTTCCTTCCTTTCTTCTTTCATTCTTTACTATGTTTTCATTCCCTCCTTCCTTGTGTCTTTTCATGTTCTTCCTTGCTTCCTTTCCTTCCCTCCTGCTCTTTCTTTCTTTTTTTATTCTTTCATTCTTTCCTGTCCTGTGCTTTTCGCTTTTCTTCCTTTTGTTCTTTTGTCTTTTTAGATCTTTTTAAACCAAGTCAAATAACACTAATCCCTTCCTCGCTGCTACAGACTCCACTGCCACATTTTCTCCCGTCCTTCCTTGACGGTGTCCCACTCCTTCCTCCTGCCCCTCACTTCTTTCGACGTTATAGGAAGCTCTACGGAGCGTCATTCAGTCCCAGAGCAGTAGAGGTTGACAGGGACAGTCATGTGCTGCTGAGGACACGAGGTTGACAGAACAATGAGACGTCTTCAGGTTGTTTTATTCCCTCCAGACTCTCTCTTCTCTTTTACTCACCTTCAGTCTGTCCTCTCCCCCCAAAGTAAACCTCACCCCCTTCTTTTTACTCACCCCTGCTCTCCGTCTGTCTGTTTCCTCTTCCTCTTCCCTTCTCTCTGCCTGTGTCCCCGTCCATCCATCCCTCTCTGTCCCCCCCTCTGTGTATCTGTCCCCTGCTTTCAGAGCCTCTCTGAGCGCTGGCAGCCTGTCGATGAGAAGCATTGGTTGGCGGCCGGCGCAGTCGATGACCCTGACAGTGTGCAGTTATCGTTCTAATTAAGATGCCACACTTGAGTTAAACCGCAGCATTAGGATTTGATGGGGAATTGATCAGGGTGTCAGAGGCGGAGTGAGACAGAGAGGGAGAGATGGGGAGGGGGAGATATGGTCGGAGAGGACGAGAGGGTGGGAGACACAATGTAAGGGTATTTGGAGCGAGGGAGGCGTAATAAACAGGGTAATAGAGAGAGACAAGAAAGAGAAAGAACTTGAAAGAGGCAGAGGACAACACTGATGGACGGATACAGAGTGGACAAACAAATGTTTTTAATACGTAGTTATGAATGTGCGAGAGTACGGTGGCCCTGAGGTGCAAAAAACAACATATATTGGAAAACAAAATGTCCAAAAGCACAATACACAATAAAGTGCAGTGAAGAAGAAAGTGTGGATATTTTTTTTGCATCCAAAAGTATTTAGCTTTTGAATTATATTTTGAGTATCAGCATTTGATAATCCTGCAAAACCTTCCACAAAGTTTTTAGATTTGCACTTTGTACAACATCCGTTAATGGCAACGACAGTATGGCTAAGCTCAGGGAAAGATGGTGGCTACGGCTGATAATAGCAAGTCGGTGACGGGAAGTCGCTCTCGTCCACTAAGGATGTCATTCTGAATCTGGGCAGCTAAAAATAACAAAATTGGACGTGGACTTTTAATATTATACATTTGTAAATTCAAATTGAAACGATCTGATTTCTTTGAGCATTGTATTAATTTATTCATTAACTTTCATAGTCACTAATAAGTCAGGTTTAATCTTCCATGCAGGAACCTCCATGGAGCTTCCTGCATGTTTGTGGAGTCTGAGGAGCAGCAGGGCGAAGGTTAAGATAATCCTTGATTCCACTTGATCACCAAGTCAATATCCTCAATGACAGGAGCTGAGTGTGTGTGTGTGTGTGTGTGTGTGTGTGTGTGTGTGTGTGTGTGTGTGTGTGTGTGTGTTTGCATCCCCTGCACATTAGCCTGACACTGAAAGCTTTGACAGTTTCTTATTGCTTCTGTCTCTTGGGGTTTCACTTGAATCACACTTAAACGACAGCTGCTTCATACACAACATCAACAATAAGTCAAACTGTTTGCAAACACTTGAAACAACCCAAGTAAACAAAACACGCCGCTGCACCGGTGGGTTGTTTCGCATTAGAAAACCGCGAGTGTGTGATTACACGCAGTAGAACAGCTGTGTGTCCGGATGCATATATGTGCTGCAGATAAATATGAATGAGCAGCAGATAGGCTTCATGCATTAAAGTGGGTGCGGCGAAGCATATTCACTCAGCTCACTGCACACATTCACATGCATTTTAGTCACATTCTCACATAGGACTTTACTAACAACTCCGCACGCACAACACGGTGGGCTCTTCGGCCTTCAGAGGAGGGGCCGGTCGAGGGGCGAATTAGATCTCGGCTGAGAAGTTTAGTTCATGTGTGAGCAGTAAGTGTGTCATCAACATTAGTGGTGGAAGAATTCAGCTCTTTTACTGAAGTAAAAAAAAGAAATATTGCAATGTTTAGTTTATTAAAATTCATTAATTTAAGTGTTACTGCCGGCTTCCAGACCTCTGAATCACCTCCCACATCTCTAATTTATCCAGCGGCACAAACGTGTCTGGAGCTGCTCATTGACGGCTGTGTTCAGTTGTCGGAGACGCCATCAACCGAGCTAGCAAGCCAGCTATGTAGCGGCAAAAGAGATCAAGGCAGCTGTGCAGGTTTTAAGTTGGCTTACAAAAGTTTTAACTGTTAAATCGACATGCTTCGCAGCTCGCCGACTGCTGATTGGTCGGCGCAAAACAAGACACAATAACACCTCGCAAACTCAGGATGGCAAAAATAAAGAGACTAAATTAAATGAAATTCTGATTCAGTTCTGATTATCACGCTAACTTAAAGACACTAATTTGAAAATGTACATCTTTGATGCCCCCCCCCCACCCCAGTGGTAGTATCAAAAAAGACACAGTGATAGACGACAATACACTGTCCTCAGGATGTTTGACCTGAACATAGACATTATTGTTGGATGTGTGTTTGTTTTTCAGTTTCAATTGTTCAGTAATGTAACTTTGACTGTGACTTCAGCGCCTGTGGCCCCACCCAGATAAATAACCAGCCGCTGCCGCTGAGACAGCACCTGGTTTTTAATCATGTTATTATTTGCTGCGAACACACGGGACATAAAAGTGTGCTCTGTCGTGAAGTATCATTACAGCTGCGCTCATGGAGGATGATCCAGTATACGACGATGTACAGGTCTGTACTTCACTTCACTTTAGAATTTTATTATCAGTCAAGTCAAGTCAATTATTTGGTTTTGGACTTTTTAAAAAAAATAAAACAAGACATTTGGAGATGTCACTGTGGGCTCTGGGAATGAGTGAGAGGTATTAAGCTAATATCTCACATTTTATGACTATACAATAGGCTGATTGACTAAAACTATAATGATGAATCAATAATGAAAATGTGTTATTTGCAGGTGTAGTGGTATCGATATTATATCAGAAAGGAAATCGTGTTATTGAGCCACATCTAGCCTTTGCCCTTGGCTGTATTGTCATGCCTGTGTGTGTGTGTGTGTGTGTGTGTGTGTGTGTCAGGTCTGGTCAATCAGAGTCCTTTCAGGCAGCTGTTAGCAGCAGACAGCACTCTGAATTCAGCCGTGTGTCAGGTGTCATTCATGCTTCCTGTCAGTGTTGATGACGAGCTCGTCCCTCAGGTGTTTCATGTCACGATGTCCTTCTTCCACTCAGACAGCAGACTTATCAGGACAGGCATAAGGTAAACCTCACAACGTGACAGTACGATCCAGATGTGGACGAGCATCTTTCACCTCTCCTCCTCCAGCTGCAGCTTCAAAATGTTTTGTGCAAAGTATCTACTGATTGTGCAAAGTTGCCAAGAGCTGCAAACCAGATAATCGTACAAGGGCTCCAGAACTGTTGTATTTCGGGCAACTTTACTATTGTAAACCCAGTAAATCCAGACTGTCAGAAGGTCTGTGCCAAGGTTCACGATGGATCCATGGCTGCAAGTTGACCGCAGTATCTGATTGTTTAGTCCACACCAGAGCTAGATAACAGCTTTCACATCAGCTTCTACGAGCAGACCCACATGAATAAGCTAAATGCTCCAATATTACATAAAGGAGACATATTCAATTGAACAAACCCTTTTTGAATGACATTATGAAAGGAAAAAAAAAAAAGGTTCGGTGGCAATGTGACCCCTCGTCTTGTCTTACAAGGCCGTTATAACCGACCTGACGACGAAATGTCGTTTAAATCGAAAACGTTCCCAGTAACATTTAAGACCCTCAAGGCTATTCCATCCATTGATTACCACTGATGGCGATCATTTACATAAGTATGGGAATGTTCAAGGTTAGTTCATGCTAAAATGATTTTCTGAAACCGTTTCAGGTAATCTTCAAAAATAATGCATTTCCTATATAATATCAAGGTCCATGCATGCCCATCTCCATGCTCTCCTTCTCTCTCTGACGATGGAGAAGAGCTATCGACTAACCATCAAATCTCCTATCTGCACGGCGGGCCATTTCTCCTTGTCTCAGCACTCCACACCTCCTCCATTATAGCTTACAATCTCATCTGAACAGGCAAATGACCCTATGAGACATACAGAGCAAGAGAGAGCGAGGGAGAGACAGAAAGAAAGGAAACGGGGGAGAGAGAGAGAGAGAGAGAGAATGAGGACAGCATGGTTTTAATAACATCCACCTGCCTGACACAAGAAAAAATGAGATGGATAACCAACAGAGGCGTGTATTTGTCCCTCTGACGACGATGCCATACATATCTAGATACACGGTTCACGGTCTTATACAAAAACAACACAAACATTTACGTAAACCAAAAACCAACAATGTGTTAGTGCGTCTCTCAATACTGTCTGACTTCCTGTCTCAGCTCAACTCATTGGTTCCAGATGTAAACCTTTAAAGAAATATAAAGTTTCATTTTCCTAAACAGCTGCTGCACTGTAGTTTCTAGTAAATGCTTCTTAAACGGGAAATAGTGTGTTAGTTTGGGACTATTTTCAGTGGCGGATTAATCCACATTTGGTGCTCTAGTGAGCATTTAGGGCAGCAGGACGGTGTATGTGGGATTGAGTCAGAATAAACTACAGTGTGAGTGTGAGTGGTAATGAAGGAACATGTCTCCCAGTGCAGCAGCGTGGCTCATTGATTCAGGTTCAACCTTTTTGACGGACGATTCTCCACATTGCCGATTCCCCACAGTGGGCTTATTGAGATGAATGAGGGGGCCCATCTACCTGCTTTTTGTGCTCGTCATCTGCACTTCCTCAGTAAAAAAAAAACAACAACATCTACCTGTCACTCCTCCTGTTTCTCTGGGTGGGTGTCTAACGACTGCTGCCCCCCTCCCTCCCCCTCTCTGCTGACCATGATGACAGTGACGTCTCTACTGTCTACTTGTCCTGGCTGCCGTGCACCCAGGATCTCTCCTGACCCCGTCGGCATCAGTACCTGCAGGTTACCGTGACAACTACACCCGAGCAGTCATTGGTCCGGCCTGCCAGCCTGCTGCCTCCGACTCGCCTTCTGTTGGCAGCCATAACTCCTGGCAAATGAGGCTTATGATCCCTCGCCTCCTACGCCCTTTATGGGTGCTTGGGGAGACAATGGGGCGATACAAACCCTCCTCCCCCCGTCTCTCTCTCAACTGTATTTCTCTTCACGCCCCCCCCCTCTCTTTCCTCACATATATATATTTGGCTGAAAGTGGTCCATCACCCCCCACCCCCCTCTCTCAGCTGCTCAGTGATGGATGGAGAGGCAGAGGAATTAACCTTGGCTTTATGGGGACTCCTCTGCCACTCGCTGTCTGAGGTCCCTGTTTGCCTCTCTGACTCTTTTCTCTTGATTGTTCTGTGTGTGTGTGTGTGTGTGTGTGTGTGTGTGTGTGTGTGAAGGGTTCCTCTTAGCGAATGCCCCATGAACAGGGCAAATGATGCATGTTGAGTCTGAGAATTGCTTCCAAATGAGGAGCGATTTGTCTCTCCTCAAACTGGAGGCAGTTAGTCAAACACAGAGGGCAGTAGCCATGGCGACAAGTCTCAAATATATGTTTGACATGAGATGACGATGTCAAATGTGATAGATATTATAAACATACGACTTCAGTCGTGTCACCATTCATCTGATAAGGCTGTGTCCAAAATGACTCCCTTGTTCGTTCATTCACCGTCCTGTACATAGAAACAGTAAAAGGGAAAAACTGAATTTTGGACCAACGTGTTAACGCGCTTTGACAATCAGACTGACACCTCCTGAAAAGGAGGGTCTCAGTCTGATTGAAAAGGGGGTTGTGGTGGGAAAGCAGAGCAGACCTCAGCATTTGTGATGGTAGATTAGCATGAATTCAAAAGCTTAACTACTATTAAATCCATCTCCTGGTTGTGACCTGCCAAGAAAGCTATCGGCTTAAGCAATGTATATATTTATGTTTGTTTTTATCATTTGTGTGTCATAACGACAAAAAGGACATGTTAGGTTTAGGGAAAGCGTGTGGGTTTGGGTAAAAATCACTGCTTAGTTAAGGTTAGGGGACCCTCATCATCGTGGTTACAATAATAAACACTACTACGGCCGCGAGAGGCCTTGAATGTGGACATCTCTGACTGACACCTGTGTACGTTAGTTTGCGTGCACATGGAGAAGCGTTATGATAAAATAAATAATTCCTAAATTTTGCATGTATTGTTACATGCATAGGTTTTATAAGTTTTATGCTTAGAATTGAGACAGTCAAACAAAATGATGTAAACTAATTATTTTACACAAGAAAATAGCAACTAGGAAGGATTTTAGATACAGCAAAAAAAAAAAACCCTATCACAGTCTACATTTGGTATTTTGTGTTTTTCCTCAAAAGTATCATTCAATGATGACCATGTCTCCCCCCCAACCACCCTCTGCCCTTTTCCCCATCATCACCATTTCACACAACTCCAGCTACAACATGATTGCACTCCTGTATCAGCGGCTGCATCAATCCAATAACTGAGTACTTTGAGGCAGAGCGATCATCACTGCTGTACATGCCTATAAACCCACAAGGGTGACATGTCACATAAAGCCACCGACCCCGCTCTTAACCCCTCTCTTTCGCCCCAGCCGACCTTCTTGCCCCCCTCCCACCCCCAGCTAATTCCAGGTAGTGATGGTGGAGCGGAAGGGGTGACAGAGGGGAGAGTGACAGGGGCGTGAGGGTGAGGGAGGAGGGGGTGATGGAGGTTAATAGTCCGTCTCTCCTTACTGGCCGTAAAGGGCCCAGACAGTCTGTTAGTGCTTTAGTGCCGGGTCAATCGTACATGTCCCTTTGTATTAAAGCTCAGAGGTGACAGACAGCAGGAGAAGAAGGGCGAGGGGGAGGTGAGGGGAGGTGAGGGGGAGACAGGGCAGGGGGTATTCTAGTTTTCAGTCATAGGTAGAACAAATACTACTGCTGCTTTAACATCAGCTGAGGTGACTAGATGACCAGAGTCACTTACGTAAGTATAGCCAGACTACAGAGGGATATTTACTTCTGTGAGTTTATGTAAGTATGTGTGTTATGTAAAACTCATTCGTCTTCAGAAATACATTTTTCCAGTATTCATACAGAAATATCCAGATTCTTTTCAACATTCAACACAAATTTTGTCTCCATGGCAACACTAATGACCACAGTTTTAACAAGGTCAAGGTGAACAAGGTCCCCTCTCGCAACTAACACAGCTCAGGAAATACTTAGAGATATCCAGAAAAATAAGATATATAGTGTATATACAGACAGATTTCTGGATGTCTACTTCCTATTTTATATTGTAGCATAAAATTCATTTTGCAGAGAAGCATGCTTGAGTTGGGTAATCCATTAAAGTGAATACATCTGTTTTTAGCTTAGTCAAAGTCACCATATCATTTCAAAGATAATGTAGCTGAAACTTTGGACTCAGATGCAAACTCCTCTGCAGACTTGTGGTGCATTCAGAGGCTCCAAAATATATATATATAAGGTATCAAAGTTGGCTGCAGGACGTTGTTGCTTTCATGAATTCTGTTGTGGGTAAATCTAATCCAGAAAACACACAATAAGTAACATTCTTGATGTTCAAACATTTTGATAAAAGGAAATTGTAACCCTCTTCAGTCCTCCCTGAATTAAAAACAGTGCAGTGCAACAGAAAGCTGTTACATTATACTACGTCATTATAATCACTGATTGTACAAAAAACACTTACGTGGATCAACATCCTAACAATGAGAGTGAGACCTGACAAAAAACAAAAACACCCACCTCCGTTATCAACTGCATGCAACTACAAATATATATATATATATATATTTATCTATCTATTTTCAGACTCAACAACTACAAATAGATATGTCTGTGAAGTCTACACTTACGGTTATAGTTGCCGTCTCAATGCAGTTTTTATCATATGAGGATGCATTAAATGACATACTGTATCTGGATGCAAAAACATTGGATTTTGCTCACATTGCTCTGAGATCATAAAAAACAGATATGTCAGCGTTCAGGTTTACCTTGTGATGGGAACTGTGCACAACTTGGACGCACTCCAGACCGACAGGGAGAGCAGGAAAAACCACTGCAGAAACAACATTATTGGTAATGCACAGGAGCATTATACAAACATGCACATCATCATCATCATTTTAGGCATTTACAAACAAACTGTTACTAACCTAAAGTCCTAGAGTGACCATGTCCTAAACTCAAATGAATGTATAAAATCTATGTATAATTTCAATCTTTTTATCTTCAAAATTGCACTGAAATTGGACTTTACCTTGCAACATGGTGCATCACAAGGTAAACGTGTCTGTTCAGGTATTATGACTCCTGCTTGGACCACAGTAGAGACCAATCAACCTCTCTTCAGTCTATATATATATATATACAGTATATATATATATAATAGTGTGAAGGAACCTTATTTTCAACAGTCTACAGCCAAGCTAGCGGCTCTGTGAGGCTGCACCTCAACACAGCCGTTCTTTGAGCTAAATGCTAACTTTAAAATGCTAATTAGCACTAAACACAAGTACAGCTGAGGGTGATGGGAATATCATTAGTTTTGCAGGTATTTAATTCTAAACCCATAAAACAAAACTAATCTCTTGCTGTTTCTAAATGTAGCACTTGAAGCAGTTCAGCATATCTGATGAAGCTGATGTACTTGATGATTCTTTGAACTTTAGTCTGGACCAAATGGGTGGACAGACCAACCTACACTGCCATGACGCTAAAAATCCCTGTTTGAGCTGTGTGGTTGTTTCCTGGCTCTCTTGCAACTGAATCTCTGTCAGGTATAGGTGTCTTCATTCAAATTAGTTGCATGAGTTTGGTGTTTTTAGCTCCCTGATTTGTAGATCATTAACATTTGGGACCTAAAAACAGGTTTTAGGGAAGTTTTGATTTAGTTGAGAGTTCTTCATCCCCTTTATTACCTGCATTTATGTATTTGTGTGATTTTTTTGTTTGACTTCCTGACTACTTACAACATTTGATCCGACCTCAGAAAAGGCTGCAGAGGCCGTCCGACGTCCCTGGAAACACACACACAAACATGGCCCATCACACTGTATGCATTTGAGTATGTGTGTATGACAGTGAGAGAAAGTGAATGCTTGGTGCGCGGCTCTGATCGTTTCAGAGAAACTCCGGTCCCGCTACATGATCAGGTGTGGCGGCTGGAGCTTGTCTGTCTCCCCATCAGCCTGTTACCGTGACGATAGGAGCTGAGCTCTGTCCCCTTTTAGTGTCAGCGCTGGCGACGTCCATGTCATGTCAGTCCAAATGAACGGCATGAGTGTGTGTGTGTGTGTGTGTGTGTGTGGGTGTGTTTGTGTTTTTGGGGTAGCAGCTGAGTGGCCCTGGCAGTCTGTCCCTTAGGATCAGTCTTTCCTGTATGACCTGCTGACCCCTACACACACACACACACACACAGTGGAGGAGTAAGTGAGCAGGCGGGTTGCAGAGCTCTGGATACACTGGTTATACTGAAGGGTCTATGATGAAGACTGCTATTGCACTAGTTGAGGCTGGATGTAATGGAGGCCTGTATCAGAGGGAGAGGGTGTTTTCTGATCTGATGCCACTAAGGTTATGGTTTGGGTTAGCTAGCCAAACTCTTATTGGTGTGACTAAACTACTGAAGTGCATTCGTTTTTCTTCTTGTGGTGTTTTGGCAGTTATCAAACAGCTTGAGCTGCCGTACCAACAGGACTGGAGTAGAAGACACTCAAAAACCTGAAGAATTGATGCAGCAGTACCAGTGATGCCGTCTTTTGTATTCCACAGATTCTTCTTCCTTGCCAAAACCTGTTGCCCACATTATCCACAATGCAACTCAACCGCCGACATTTTGTTTGGAGATTCGGATGTGTTATGCTAGTAGCGGCTAATGTAGCCTTCAGCTGCTAGGAGAGATGAGCAGCAGGCTACAGCGTTCTGGTAAGCTCACTTCTTCGTCCACATCCTCAGATTCTTTTCATTTTCAAACTTGTAGTCTTCAGCCCCAACCAACGCTGACTCAAGTGACGTCACTTGAGGCAATTTATCAGACTTTGTGCAGCTCCTTCTGGAGCCACAAAAGACTTTATACAACATTTTTCACATGTACAGTAGCACTACCCAAAACCTGTAGATGGACTTTGACAGTTCAGTTTGACAATGTTTGCTTCTTGTATCCATGATTTAATTTTGGTAATGCAGCTGGTCAGGGTGGAGCACGTTGCAGTGACTTAGTTGATATGTAGAGCTGGACATCATCGGCGTAGAAGTGGAGGCAATTATGACGGATGACATTACAGAGGTGGAGAGTGTAGAGGATAAAAAGGAGAGGACCAATCACTGAGCTAATTTGTTACCCTGCGTGGGATGTGATAGAAACCTCGCTCTATGACACCGGCCAAGGAATGACTGTAACAGCGTGGCAGACAGGAAGACGAGACAGTTTCCAAGATGTGGGGGGGAGGGAGGAGCTGCTCTGCTATTTCCTGCGTCTGAGGAGGAGCATTAGACCCAAGACAATGTCACAGCCAATCACCTTCAACACTGTCACATGACTCCTTGCAGTTGGCCGTCCTGTCATCCTTCCTCCTTCCTAAGCCTTTCTGACAAGCCCCCATCTGAAAGACTCCTCTTGTCCAAACACACCACTCCTCCCCTTCTCCTCTCCTCTCCTTTTTTTATTTTTCCTCTCTTCCTAACTCCCCTCCTCCTTCCTCCCTTCGTCTCTCCTCTTCGTGTCCACGCCAGCTCATTGATCTCTGTCAGTATTGAATGTCAGAGACACGTTCAAAGATGCTTTTCGTTCCCCATTAATAATTCACACTGCCTGAATCATCAATAATAATTCTCACAGAGCAATCATTCAGCTTTACCACCTCTCTCTCTGTCTCTCTGTCCCTCATCCCTCTCTTTATCCACTTCCTGCCCTAGGCCATTCTTCCCTTCCACACCTTATTCCCTACTTAAACTCCTCTCGCTCTGTGATATCTCTTTTTGCTTATTCGGCCCACTTTTCCAGCCCTTTTATGTGTATCATATCTTCATCCTTTTTCCCTTGGCAAGGCACTTTTTCATGAGGTCGGCCGGTGCTTTTACAGCTATGGATTATCTAAACATGACAGGTTCCCACCTTATTCTAACGGAACAACCAGTCGTGTTGTTTTTCCACGATTTCCCTCATGTAATAAAACATTAACGTTATTATTAGACTGGCAGGGAAATTCTAGTCTGCGGTCTTCTTTAACTGCAGCGATAACTCAAGCCCTGTCAATCACCTGCTCAAAAATGAATGAGGATGGACTATGTGTCACCGCCCAGCCAGTGTATATTTACTTTAATAGATATAGTGGAGAGGAAGAAGAGGCAGAGGAGGACAAATAGAGGCAGAAAGCTTCTCTTAATGTACATGTAAAACTCTCCAGTGGGCCCATGCCAAGTGTAAGTGGTTGAGTGATATTGGCAAAGGGAGAGAGGAGGGGATGGAGGGAGAGAAAGTGTCAGATTTAGGCATTTTCCTTAATGCTATAAGAGCTTATTGATATTTTGATTTTCACTGGGGGCCGGCAGGTGCTGAGGCAGCTGCTTTTCGCTCCGTCTCTTTACGGGTGAGAGATGTGGAGTTCATCCCATCCTGCGCACGGAAAACCGTCCGGAAAACTGTCTCCTGGGAATGCACCACGACCAGAGAGAGAGAGAGAGGGAGAGAGAGGGAGATGGGAAAAAAGGAGGGAGGGGAGAGGTGTTGCATGCTGGGCAAGCAGAGAATGGGTCATCTAAGGTCCGTCAGTTTTAAGACTAGTGGCCCCTGTCAGAGGAAGCGATATAAATCTGTACTTCATACTGGGATCCCTTTAGTCTGAGAGCCAGAGTCTTAGCTGTGCAGAGATATGCAGGACCTTTTTTGCCTTGCTGGAGGCGCTCCTGAGGATGGTGATGTCGTTCGTCCATCACTTTGATCCCAAGCGAGACATCTCAACAAGTACTGGCCAGATTGCTGTAAAACTTGGTATGAATATCCACGGTTCCCAGAGGATGTTAATATTTTTGTGACTCTCTGACCTTTACTTTACTACTGGCCTGCTGGGCAAAATTTGTACGTGATTCACATAGTTCTGGGGCTCGTCCCTCGTTCAAGTCATAAGGCAGCGGTTCTAAATCTTTTGTGCTTGTGACCCTCTAATGTGAAGCTTTGTCTTTGGTGCATGTCAACGAGAGAGAGAGAGAGATTATCCTGCTCAGACTGCTTCACTTGAATAATTTTTAGAGGCAAAACTTTTGAGTACATCACAAGATATACAAGGAAAAAAAGATTAGAAAAAAGTCAGAACAATATATATATGTTATTTTGCAGAAATGTGTTTTTTCCTGGAGCCCTCGTGGCAGCTTGGACACCAGGTTGGGAACCACTATAAAATAGAGTGAATGGTAGAGATGGGAAAGTGTCCTAAGTTTTACAACTTGCATCCTGAATAAATGTTTCCGGACAAAGCTCAGGTTTGACCAATAACAATAATAATGGCTGCATTCGATTTAGTTGTGTCCCAGATGTTTTGGATGTAAACTAACTGGCATGACTTACAGGGGCACCTAAATATAACAGAACCGTCCTTATTGTTAGTTATGCCTACATTGGCATGAAATGTACATTCAGACTCCCCAGAGGATAAATCCTTTGCATTCTAATGATCGCATGACCGTGTTTCTGGTGACACCTCAAAGACAAACTTCACATTTTTACTCACAGAAATGATCAGATTCTAACAATCTAAAAATCGGCAGTATGCTCATTTAATCCAACACTTTAATATTGTAGTGGTGTAATGAACATTGCAACTCCAGCAGGCCTTTAAATCGTAAGTGTTCTGCCCTGTTTCTCCCAGGAAACCAGGACTAAACTTGTGTTCGACAACATTGTGAATAAAAATGACTTTGATCTTTAGTGGTACCGTATGTTTGGGTGCCTCATGATACAGTTACATGAATACTGATAACAGAATGATAAATGCAGCCATTGGATTACATATTGGACAATGAGTTTTTCAATTTAATGGATATATAAAATCTGAAGTTACAGCAAATCGGATCTTGCAAAAAAATAAAAGTGAATGAAATGACATTCATTCAGTATAAACTTTCTGTCTGATAATTATTATTTCTTCTCTCTCAGTCCCATCGACTGGCTGACAGTTAGACCTCTACTGTAAATAAACACAAGGGCGCGCGTACTCATTCAACTCCTGCATCTCATTACGAAGAGGAAGCTCGTAATCACCCCAGACTCCTCACCCACCCCGAGTCTCTCCTGCCCACTTTTGTCTTTAATTGAAGTCGCTCGCTAACAACCCTCTCAGGGATCCGGTCCTGTTTTCACAGTCTCCTCTCCCGCAGGAGGGGCTCCAGCCACCAAGGAATATCACAGAATACAAAAATCCATCTTGTCTGATTTAAACATTTAAACACACACACACACACACACACACACACACAAACATATCGTCCCTGTCAGAGTGTTGAGGAGGTCAAGGAGAAACGGGGAGTCGGTGTCCAATCGACTGTTGAGAATGAAACCATCCTCTGACTGCTGCAGGGTGCAAGTCAAAGTCAAGACACAGTGTGTGAGCTCAGTGTTGCAGTCAAGAAGTTTTAATGGATGTTTTTATACTTACTGAAGCCATTGTTACAGTTGTTTTATTAATGGGGAAAGAAAATGAAATGTCGCTTCAAGAGGCTGAAACTAATTTCTATTAAATTCCTGAAGCAAAGGAAACTGCACAGGGAACAAGTGGAATTACAAACCTCTTGTTTTGGTGTCAGAAAAGTTAAATTATGTTTGTTTTACAGTAAAACCATAATTCAAACAGTCAAACCAGGAGGGGGGAAACAGAAAGAGTCCTGCACACTGAAGTCAGGATTATGGTCGTATTCAGTATCGCAGAACTGAACAGAATCACAGATACAATCCAGACAAGATACTGAATATCAAACCACAACCGGACTCAGTGTTCAGTGTTAGTTAATTAAGCATCAAAGGAAAACAGAGCTATTAATACCAACACTGACAGAGTGAACGGAGCTGTGTGCGTGAGACTGGAGTCTGTTTCTGGCTGTGGTCACTGAGTGCTGCTGTCTGAAGCTCTGCTGATTTGCACATTTTCAAATCAGTTATGCGATACCACTAAATGGAGGCAAATGGAATGGGGCCGACTCGTTTAATTACAGCATCACTGTGTAAACTCGAAAGTGATTAATCACATCCTTTTTTTTAATATCTGTGAGCCTTCTTTCACTTATTCACATCAAAATACATTCGCTCACCAAAGAAGGAACATAAATGTCTTCAGTGCATCAATGTAATACCACACAGATGCAGGTCTCTCTTGTAACCTGATGGAATCATGTATTAGATAATAAAGATAACTGAAAACAAACCTCTTCCAATCACCATCAAATGAAGACGTCAATAGAATTGATCTCTGCTCACAGAAGATGTAGTCTGCGTTAGTCCCATTCTTTTCAAATTAAATGAAAAATTAAGAAAAATCCAACTATTCTCTTCTTTTGTGGTATATTAGGAAAAATATTCAGAAGCAAAAGCGTGTTGGTAATCGTGGTTTAGAGGCACAACAGTGACACCAGGTCAGAACCATGAAGATGGTGTCACAGTGAGGGATTTTATAGTTAGTTTTATTCTATATGCAGACTGAGACTCAGCCTGCCTTAGAAAGTGTTCAGCAGTAATGTATGTAATATATGTGAACTGAAATACACCAAAAACATATACTTCCTTCCTCCTCAGACTCCTTCCTTCATGACACTCGGGGTTAACAGAGACCTCCTCCACCTGTTAAAGGAAACAATTGATTTGTGTGCTGCAGCCCCGGTGAAGCCCACAGGTAAGGGATATTTAACACCGAGGAGGACGCTCTCACCTGTGTGTGACTGCAGGCCTCCTCTGCTGCCTGCATTGTGTCTCTGTGAATACATACAGCAGGACATCAGCTTTGTGCATGTACATATGTTGAATTCTTCTGCTTTGCAGCCAAATGTGTTGCATTTCCTAAATCTGCACTATTATTTGACATTAACTTTACTTGCAGATGCAGCTCGACATGCGTCACAGAAAGACAGCATTAAGATCAGAATGAGGAAACAAAGTTAGGCGGACATTTAGAACGAAAACAAGTTAACAATAAAATTA
This sequence comes from Enoplosus armatus, assembly GCF_043641665.1. Lineage (NCBI taxonomy): Eukaryota > Metazoa > Chordata > Actinopteri > Centrarchiformes > Enoplosidae > Enoplosus > Enoplosus armatus. The sequence continues at coordinate 2,180,971 of NC_092186.1, forward strand.
AGTTAAACGCAATACAAACAAGTGAACCTCTTCAGCAGGTTGGTTAAGTTGTTTTTATTCAGGAAGTCATAGAGATTAAGATCTCTTCCACAACTTTCATAACTATGAAAACATTTTCATGTTATAGCAACATTCCCTCATTATAACAAGATGCTCTCATATTATATTATTTCTCATTATTATGAAAAAGCAACTTATTTCATTCTAACAAAAACTCATAAAATTCTTATTTTAACCAGAAATTAAGCACTTTAGAAACATTAGGAGCATCTAAATTAATGTTCTTCCTGGAACAAAGAAGGAAAGATCAATGATTTTAAAAGTTTTACAAAAACATGAAAGAACCTTGTAATTAATTCTAAAGAAGAAGAAGAAGTAAAAATGTGCTCAGGTGTAGTATTGTCTATCCCTAAGCAGTGTTTATGTCCAGTGTGTGTGTGTGTGTGTGTGTGTGTGTCTGAGGGGTAGGTGGTAAGGGATATCTAACACCTAAGAGGACAGACTCACCTGAGGCCGGTGCCAGTTTTCACTTCCTGTACTTATCGACACCTGCTTCCTGTTGCAGGAGGAAGTGGCCACGCAGCACGCAGCCTGAGTGAAACTAGAGAGAGTGTTTGCACCGCTACGCTGGGATTGTGTCGGCAAAAAATCAGCCTCCGGATAAATTATGAATGAGAGTGATGGAGGGGATAAGAGGAGGAGGAGGAGGAGGAGGAGGAGGAGGGAGGCAGAGACGGAAGGGGGAGGTATGACGTTATAGTGTTATCTTCTGTTTTACTGAAACAGCTGGAGAGCTGAGAGGGAGATAAGTGACACACACACACACACACACACACACACACACTGTCCTGTTTTACCACTTCTTGTCATTGAGGTGAAGAAATATATCTGTACTTACAAATGAAAAGTACTCCATCACATGTAAAAGTTCTGTGTTCAAAATTAAGTAGAAGTGAACTTTAATCGACTGAAATGTTCCCAAATGTCAAGTAAACAAGTGAACAAGAGTTTAATGATTTCAAGTCAGTAGAAGACGGGACGGAAGGAAATACACAAGAAAATAAAAACAGTAAAACGAAGCAGCGATGGAAGAAAGAAAGAAGGGGAAAATATATAAGAGCAAAAAGACAGAAAGTAGCAGAAAAAAAACAAGAAAACAGGAATGGATAAAATAAATTAAGGACAGGAGGAAAAGAAAAAGCAAGGAAAGAGAAAATGAAAGTTTGAAGAAGGAGGAAGAAAATAAGGAAACAAGGATGAAAATAAAGAAATAAATAAGGAATATGTGTAGCAAAGAAGAAAGGACAGATGGAAACAAGGGAGAAAAGAAGGAAAGGAAGAAAGGAAAGACAAAGATTAAAGAGAGAAGAAAGAAGGAGAGCGACCAATGAAATAATAAAACGTGTAAGGAGAGAAGGAAAGAAGAAGGAAAGAGGGAACGTGGAAGGAAAATAAAAGAAGGAAACATTATAATTAAGGACATAAATAAGAAAAGTGTGTGAGGAGGAAAAAGAAATAAATAAAGGAGACAAAGAAGTAAAGTGTGTGAGGACAGAAGGAAGGATATAAAGACCAAAGACCAAAGCAACGAAGGTAAAATAGAAACAAAAAAGGTGGAGAGAAAGAGGAGAAGACAGAACAAAGATCTAGTCACATTTGCCTCTTTCTCATTCAAGTGTAAAATCTGAAGTGTCACAGAATGGAAATACTCTGGTACTGAAGGCTGTACTTATATATATATATATATATAAGTAAATGTACGCAGTTCCTCGTCACCAGTGTTGCAGCGTGTCACTGACCCTGAACCCTCGAGGCGGTCACTTCCTGCGACCCGTGAGTGTGTTTTCATGCTCTGGAGTGCAGCAGAGAGGACAGACTGCATGAAGGGAAAACTGCAATGAAATCAAAAGAAGCCCTCATTTGATCCATAATTGATCGTCTTTATATGAGATGGCTGGTGAGTAGAACACAGAGGGAGTCTGATCTGGATAACAAGCGCACCACAGCGCGCCGTGACGGCTGTACGTGACCGCAGGTTGGAGAGAGGCGAGCGTGAGAGTGCCTCGCTTCCATCTCTTGATGTTTTTCCCCTCTTTTCTCTTTTAATGAGTGTCAGAATGCAGGTTTCTTTTTTTTTTAAAAGGAAGGTGGGAGGGAGGGGAGATGGGGGGGGGGGGGGAGAAAAACAAAACAACAAGAAAGCAGAAAAAGACCAAAAGAACAAGCGTTTTTGATAAAGTGCTTACAGAGCGTTTATAGCAAGTTCTGCAGACATGCGGTTGAGCGCTGATGTAGGGCATAAGCCCACAAGTCGTGTGGGGGTTTGTCTCATTGATTAGAGGCGCACAGCAGGGAGACACAGGTGAGCCTGGGAATAATACACTAACACGGTGTGCATGTCGTTATATTTGTTGTCATTATCTGCTTGGTCATATCTGCTCCTAAAAACAAAAGCTTTTCCTGGGTTTGTTCTTCCAGGACAGACTCCATTGACATTTAAATATGTTTTTCACTATTCCCTCCTAAATGGTGGCCTGTTGACGTTTCAAGAAAAAGCCTGATATTCTACATCTACGAACGTCCCGAAAAGACCAAACCAACAAATTAATTGATCCTTCTAACGAGTATTGTGTTTGTATCACAGTTCAGCTGGGTTTTTTTTTAATTACTGAGCCTTTTTTAAAAACAAAACTTTATGCTGGGGATCAGTTTTTAAGATTCGTGTCTTCAGCGGCAGTAGATGGACTTGGAGCTGAGAGCCACAGGCACGGTAGGGAAGTCTGAAGTCAAGTACAGGCAACCAGAGACAGACTAACACATTGTTGGTTTTGGTGTTTTCATGGGATTTGTTGACAATAAGAAAAATAAAGAGTACTGTCAGGCTTATCCGTTAAACACAGAGCGACTGAGGAGCTTTCATTTGTCCAAACAGTTGTCATCATGCTCTCCTCTTCTACAGTCAGAAGAATTTACTCTCTCTTTAGAAAGAGGTTTGAAACAAAAGGGTAATGGCCCCTCCTATAGACGAGGTGTTTGTCTGCTTTAAAGCCATGAGTTGTTATTAATAAAACAGCAGAAGCTGTCACGGTGCGCTTCTTTCTCGACAGGACAGCAGCGAGAAGGCTAATGTGATCACGGCGTCGGGCCCCGTGATGCACAATAGATACTATCCCTCTTCTGAAACAAATACGGCGAATGATGAACACCAGAGTCAACAGATCATAACAAAATGCCAATAAAAAGACAAAGAGAAAACATTTTAATGACTCCTCTCAGTAAACAAGAGGCCCTCCGTCTCCCTCATCTCCCGGCTCTGCACCCCCCCCACCTGTCCTCTCCTCTTTCTTCTTCTCCTCCACCTGTCTGTTCTCGCAGACTGCCGCTGACTGCCGGAGACGCCGCCGCGCGATGAGCTCTGACTGCGAGCTCGCTGGTTTGGGACGCTGGGCCGCTGTGACAGGTGCTGTCCTGTCCCCCTGCCCGGCCCCGTCTCCGCGGTGACGCCGAGTTTGTGGCGACTGGCCGTTTCCGTGGTGACAGGGCTGTCAGAGGCTGTTGGGTTGGTAAGAGAAGAAACACCTGCCTGTTACCTAACTGGTGCCGGGAAGGGTTGAGGACATATGGAGAACACCAGGTTTTAAATTCTATATGTTGTCGACTACCAGCCGCAAACAACAGCAGCAGGAGTGATTTAGTCGTACCACCGTGTAAAAATACTTACTTTAGTATTAGCTTTGGTGGAAATGGGGACTGTTGGTCAGGTGAGTCTCCAATTTTAGCAATTTGGTGAAGAAGGAAAAGAAGAAAGGAAGAAAGAAAGACAGAAATGAGAGAAGGAAGGAAGGAAGGAAGAAGGAAAGTAATCTAACAAAAAAAGAACAAAAGGAGAGAATTAAGGAGGGAAGAGAGGACAGACAGATGGAAGAGATGAAGTTGAGAGGGAAGCACAAAAGAAAGGAAATCAAGGGAAAGTAGAAACATGACAAGAAAAGAAGGAAAGGAAACCCAAAGTGGAGAACCTAGAAAAGAGAGAAAGAAAGGAAAAAAGAAAGAACGATCTGACTGTAACTCCGTCTGATAAAAGTCTCAATCAGCTCATATGAGTGACGGGTTCCTGCATGAGCACACGCTCCTTTGTTGTTTTAGTTGATTTTGCTTTTCCCTGACTCCTTTGAGAAAAGGTGATGTCACATACGTCTCCACCAATCAGAATGTCAGAATTACATTTGAATCTGCTGTTAAATCCAATCAAACCTGATTAAACTTTTACATTTTGATGGTGATTATTTAGTGATGCATATTGAACTTTAAGTCAATACTTAAATACTTAAAAACTTCATGACTAAAATACATTTTTCAGTCATGTTCCCTTCTCCGAGATAATAAAACGTGTCATGTTTGCAGAGTTGGTTGTGCACCTGCTAAACACCAGCTGAGCTCTTGCAGCTGGAACACACTGTGGTGCAGAAATACACCTATCTGCTCCCATTTACTGAGCCGTGTTCACTCACCTCTGCTGTTTCATATATGTACAAAACCCCAACCTTTGACTGCGATGTCACACAGCCACGTACACACTGAACTGGAAACAGTCATCCCGCCTTTATAACATTCATTCAGCAGATATTCTGTACAGAATAGAGAGAGACAGTAAATTCAGCCTGATTGAGCACCAAATAAAATAAAAAGTGTCACCACAACGCCACCAGAGAACCATTAGATAAATGCAGAATAAAACCATAAGTGCCATAATCACCACTGCGCAATTAAATATGAAATGAAAATGTCAGAGGAATAGACACCAAATGGCCGTAACTGCTGTCCCATATCAGCATTGCCAGGCCGGAGCAGTAAAGCTCATGTTTGTTTGCTCCTCTCCATTTTACTGGTGTGTTTTTACGGTCAGGGCTCAATCATATACAGTATCTTAACGATGATGGTAATTAGACAGCGGGCTGCAGGGATGATTTAGCCACACCAAAACATATTGAAGGAGAGTGATGGACCGGAGGAAGCTGGAGGAGAAAACTGGGAGAAAACCGTGCGAGGAGGTCGATTGATCTGCGGGTCATAAACATCTTGGGGTCAGAATCGTGAGCCTCTCGTTCGGTTGGTTAATACAATTAGTCTGGTTTTGCTCTGTGGCTTCATAAGCATAGAACCCCCCCCCCCGTGGCTCTGTATTAATACACCAGGGGATATCAATGATAAATAAACTACAGAGCAGTGTGTGTGTGTGTGTGTGTGTGTGTGAACAAGCAGGTGGAGTAATGATTAGATTTCCATTAGTAAAAGGGGTAATAAACGCCCTGTGTGTGTGTGTGTGTGTGTGTGTGTGTGTGTGTGTGTGTGTGCACGTGCATACGGGGCTGTTAATGTCCGTGTGTGTGTGTAGTAAGAGGTGAATTAAAAGCGCATTGACTATGTGGCAGCACATGCTATATATTAAGGCCAGGCACAGCCGGCCTGCCAGCAGCTCAAGCCAGAGGACCTATTCATCTTCTGCAGAGCGTTCTGCCCCCCACCCCCCCGATAAAACCTTGGCCCCCACGCACCCACGTCCCACTCCACCTAAGCATAGACCCCTCCCCTCTGCACACATAATCAAATTAATTAACATTCCTAAGATCCCACGCTCATTAATCTATCCACGGCGGTCAGCAAAAAGCAGTTTGGCCCTGGCGGCGATCTGAGAAGTCCGAGGAAAATTCTGTTTATTTAACAGTCGGGTGTTATTGTTGTTGTTTTGAGGTTATGACAACATTTTGATCCCCATTGTAACTAGAGAGAGACAGGGCTGAAGCCAGATACAATCCATCGCATTGCAGAGGAAAGTATACATATGTTTTGTAAGATGAAAGAAAGAACTGAAAGCGGTCCTGTCTGTCTTGTCAATCATCTCCAGCTGTGGAGTTTATTTTGGAGCATCTGTCTCACCTTTTCTAATTAATTAATATATGATACTGCGAGGACGCAGGAGCTGTACCTGCTAATGAATTCACTTGAGTGAGCTGTAGGAGATTGATTAATTCATGACAGGTAGTTGATACCCTTGGCCCTGGGGCTCCCTTGTGGCCCAAATCCCACCTTCTCCTGCCTCTTCTAGACCTGTAGCCTCTTCTTATCATGGTGTTTTTACACGCCTCCCCCCTCTCTCTCCCCCTCTACCTGTCTTTGCTCCCTCTCCCTCCTCTGGGACTCCTCGTGACACAAAAGGAAAACCGGCTTATTAATTAAAACATCTGAGCGTGCTTCTTTATCTACCCTCCCATGTCTGGTTTGTTCTCTTGTCAAACGTGCCCACCTGGGCTGTTGGCTTAAAAGTTATATGTGGAAATGATCAAGGGAACAAAAGAGAGAAGAGAAGACAAAAGTGGAAAAGAAGAAAATGAGACGGGAAAGAAGGTGAGGAGAGAAAACATCTTGTTGGATGACAGAAGAGTTTTTCCAACAGTGCTGGAGTGGAGGCTCAGCCAGAGAGGAGAGCGACTGTATTGATCCCTCTCCCCTCTCCTCTAACAAGGGAAGATTTGAGCAGATTTCCCCTCCATGTCTGGAGGAATACATCCCTTTCATCCCCCTCACTTCTCCCGTTTATCTCTCCACTCTTCCGAAGAGCACCTCCAATCCCTCCACCCCACCCCCAAAGCCTGCAAGAAGGGGGAAGCCCTGTTTGTGAAGGCTTGCTAAGCCTCCCAGTGCACACACACACACACACACACACACACACACACACACACACACACACATGTTTGAACTGTACCTCTATACTCGTGAGGACCCTCTCTGACACAATGCATGCCCTATAGCTCATTAACTTAACCTTCACCTAAACATAATTCTGACTTTAAAGGTGATTTTACACATGAAAGTCTGTTTACAGGTGTTGGGGAGTAACACTGCGTCGGTTGAAGTCTGTTGGTGTGGAGTCAGGAAGCAGTGAGCTAACACGAAATTCTGAGCGAGCTATCGGCTGTCCAGTTGCATTGTGGGAAATATATTTTTGGCAGGTTTTGATAAGTAAGAAGATTGATCAGAATATCTCTGGATCCATTCCAACAATGTTAAAGGAGTGCAATGCCAAATCAGTGGAAGACTCTTTCAACCCTCAAACTGCTCATCGGAGACTAGAGGATCGGATTAGTCCTCACTGTCCAAAAATGTCCTCACTGTCCAAAACGCCTACCAAAAATGTTTCTGTCAAATGTTGTCAATCAAATTGTCCTCATTTTCTATAAATACCCTCGATTTCTAAAATGTCCTCACTTTCTAAAACACCATTTCTCTTAAAAACTGTCGAACGTTGTTCCTTATCTTCCAAAAATGGAACTTATTTTCCAAAACAAATGTCTTTACTGTCCAACAATGTACTCGATCTCTCATCTAAACCTTTGTCCTCAAAAGGAAAGTACACAAACCAAAAGCTTTTGAATCTTCTCCATCTTGTTCTAAAAACTAATTCAGGTATCTGGAGTCTGAAACTCTGGAAAAACTGGAGGTCGAACAAGAAACCAAAAATAAATAAATATCTGGTTTGCTGAGACTCACACACACACACACACACACACACACACACACACACACACAGAGTCAATATGGCTTAGCTGGAGTCTGGTAATATCCTTCTCCTGTTTGTCGTCTCCATTAATGTGCTTTGTGAGTGAGTGTATGCAATCAATTTAGGCCTGTTTCCAGCGTGTCCGACTACCTGGTCACCACCGGACTGTGTGTTTCGGCGAGGATGGGTGTAGGTGTTTGTGTGTCGTGGGGGAGGAGGGTGGCGTTGAGATGAAGCTCCCTTCACCAGGGGACAGCTTTGTGTCCCCCTCGCCCCTCCATTCCTCCCCAGCCCCCCGGAGAGGCAGCAGAGTCATTTGCTCAGTCTTATGATGTCGTCACGGTGTGTTAGTGGCGAGGCCCTCACACCAATACGGCCCTCCCCACGCCCCCCCCTCCCGCCGTTCTCCGTCCCCCTTGCCGCTCGCCGCCTCACCACCGCTTCCTCCCCCCTGGCGCGTTGACTCCCCCACCACCACATGAGCCCACTCCCCCACCACCACATGAGCCCTCTCCCCCACCACCTCCTCATCGCTCAGTGGTCAGTGCAGAGGGAAGAGCTGCTGACGCAGGCCGGCAGAGGAAACAAGCTTACCTGCGGATAATCTCCTAAGAGAAATTTCAAGGGAAGAAATAAGAGAGTGAGAGAGGGTGAGAGACAGAGAGCGATGGAGAGAGAGACGAAGGCAAGAAGGATGGATGGAGAGAAACTTAGCGAAGTTTTTAGTCCCTGACTTGCTGCGCCAAGCACTTCCTATTCTCCAAGCCAACTTCCCCTCTGTGGTCAAGCACTTACTGCTCTCACAATGGCCTCAGTGAGGAGAGGGGAGAGGGGAGGACCAGGAGGGGAAGGAGAGGAAGTTAGGACACATGAAGAACTTTAAAAACATGCACAACGTGGACTGACATCTAATCTCTCATCCAATAACCTCTGGGACTCAAAGGAAAGACCCGATATTTGGTGCCAGAAAACGATGTAAAGTGATCGTTGTTTAGAAACATTCTGATGTAGTACTACTGTAATACTAATTTCACAGCAGTTTTCATGTGTAAAACATTTGCTGGATCTACTGTTGGCTCCATTATTACACAATCAAGTTGTTCTGATAAACAGAGTCGAAACCCACAGAATGTCGTTTCAGTCTTATTACGAGGACACAACTTATGAAAACATTTAAAATTACGGCGAAGCCATAAAAATAGTATTAAAAATGAATATTTCACCAAATAGACGGTATATTGATCTCATATCATTACAGCTTGATCAGTTCATCACTAACAGGACTTAACAGGACTGGAACACAAGGGCTGATCATTGCATCTGATTAATATTTGTTAAATTCTGCACTTTATCTCCGTTGTATCGTTGTTGTTTTGTGTGTTTCTATCACCTCTGTTGACTTGTTTAGATGTATTTATAGAAACAGTCCGTCTTGTGTGTTACAGGATTGTTGTATTTGTGGATCGGATCGTCAGTGATTAAAGAACATAATAATCAAAATATGAATGTTTGGAGCACAAAATCAACTTTACAGAGAGACAACATACAGACTAGTTTTCTTTCTTCCTTTAGCTGAAATGTCTTCATAAGCCCATTCATTTGTTTCTTGTTTATTAATGTTGCCAGCGAGATCTCTTTTTTATTTTCTTATGAATTATTCATTAAGTGTTGTGCATGATAATTGATCTACTGAACAGCAGTAAACTGCATCAGTTGTTGTAGTTTTCCTTTCCTTAATATTAATATTTATCTTGCTAAATGGTCATCCAAGCATTCATTTCATTTTAAATGACATCAAAGATCACAGAGACATCTGGCTAAACCTTCCTCACTTGACCAAGTTCTTTATTTATTCTGCACGCTGTATGTAATGTTGAGAATTCAGAATAATAAATCTGGACATTAGCATTAAGAGTTTTGTCTTCTGAAACTCTGAAGTGTCAACTGAGCCAAAGCAACGGTAAACCAGGGTAAAAGTTGAGAGATTAAAATGCAGCGAATCAGACGAGTGAATCGAGGGTGTGTGTGTGTGTGTGTGTGTGTGTGTGTGTGTGTGTGTGTGTGTGTGTTCGGGCTACTGTTGGTTTCTCTCTCTTTTAATCAAGCCCAACTTTAATGAACTGTCTTTGTGCATCACTTTCATTAGCACATTTACTCAATCAATACGCACTGTGTATTCAAGCAATTCAATGAAAACTATAATGTGATGGTTGGTTGGAAAGGAGTGGTGTGTGTGTGTGTGTGTGTGTGTGTGTGTTTGTGTGTTTGTGTGTGTTTGTGTGTGTATGGGCGTTTTTGCATTTTGTGTGTTTTTTGTGTGTTTATTTGTGTACGTGCATGTGTTTGTTGTATATTTTCATGCATATATGTATTGTCGCCTATTGTAAGTGTCTAAGAGAGAGTGTGTGTGTGTGTGTGTGTGTGTGTGTGTGTGTGTGCAGATTAAAGAAGTGTGTACTGACTCTGTCCTAAACCTTGAAGACGCACGAAGATGCCTCCACAATTAACTTTGTCATTCCTGTTCGGCCCGAACCGTCAGTAGCGATATCCGTCACTCAATCTCTATTCATCCTTACTTCTTTCCCATCATGCAGCAGTGCGGCCGCAGAATGCACTGATTAGCCCTCTGACCATTTAATTAATTAGGCTCGGCACTTAATTATGACAAACTGCATTACTGCAGCGGCACGCCGGGGCTCGGGCAGGTTATGTTCGGTAACAATTTGATTTGAGTGAAAATGGGGAGCACTGATGGAGGGGGGGGGGTTTATTGAGCGGAAAGAGACATATGATGAGATTAACAATAATCAGAGCAGCGGGAATAGCCCATGACTAGCCAAGGAGGGGGGAGGGAGGGCAGGGCGGGTGAGTGAAGGGCTGAGATGGATCAAATTAGGTTTTTCTCTTCTCATTAGGATCTGGAGAGTAAAGTAATACTGAGTGCCTGTGTGTGTGTGTGTGTGTGTGTGTGTGTGTGTGTGTGTGTGTGGTCTGTTGGATGGGGATTTAATCTGCTCAGTGCGTCCGTATCTTTTTTTTTTTTTTACTGAAGCTGAGATAATCATCTAATCTACATTATTCCTCTTCGCCTCTTTGTCGGTGTAACAGTGACAGATGACAATAATTTATTCGGAGGAGTTCATTATTCTCAAAGCTTTTATCGGTCGCACTTTAAAGCTACAAGAAGCCTTCATTTTTTGAGGAGAAGGTTCACTTTAACTTCACGCAGGTGCACCGATCAACCAGTAACATGGTCCCTCACTGGCTTCCCACCCAAGAGCACAACAACAAGTCAGAAGTCTCTGCGATGGTGGACAAGAGTTTGCCCCTGAATTAGAAGCAACATCTGATATGATAGCTTCTCCTCCTCTGGACTCTCTCCGTACCCAGACAGTCCAGACTTTTTTGACTGTGATGACCCAACTTAAACAGGAAGCACATGTTGTGGTGAGCGGACCTTTCAGCAGCTTTCAGCTTTCTCTTTGAGTTCTCTAAGCGTACATATTCTGTATGGTTGTGTCTCATATAAGCAACCATTTATGATCAACTCATTTTATTAATAAATAAGTAATGATGATAAATATAAATCATTTAAAAGTATAAAAGCTGCTGAAACATCTACGCTACTTGAGGTAAATGGTACATTAGGCATCCAGCGTCTTACATATCCTGATATATTGGGGGAAAATATATTCAACATACCATCATATGATGATGTTGTTTGTTGTTTCTCCAAAATATCATATAAATATGAACTCCCTTGCAAAACTATGTGTATTGCATCCTTTTTATTTCTCACATCTCCCATTTGGTAGACTGGCCGGTCTGACTGTCTGAAGCTCAGGACCAGCGTGATGCGTTATAGGATCATAAATATCATACTCCTTTACTCTTTCATATCCATATTTCCCTGACAAAACGTCCTGTTGTAAAGCTGTTGGAAGCTGTTTGAGGAGGGTATTTAAAGGGATGAACTCTAATTCAGACACACTGTGGACACTCTTACATCGGCCCTCTGTGCTGCACACCCTGCAGCCACACCACAATATGATAATGCCCATGTGAATAGCGAGGGGAGTGGGTATGGTAAAATGATAAATTATGATAAATAAGGCCATAGCATAGGCATGAAGGAGGGGAAATCACCAGTCTAATGCACCATGGTGTGTGTGTGTGTGTGTGTGTGTGTGTGTGTCCTGGTGAACCAAGCCTCCCTACATCACAGGCCAGGACCGTTGACAAAAGGAAACAGATTGGATAGAGAGTGAGGGGTGTGCCTGGAGGGAGGCAGAGATGGACAGAATGAGGGAGGAATGGAGGGAGGAGGGGGATGAAAAGGCCGTCTCCCAGACACATATATTAACCCCTGACTCCCCCCGACACCGGGAGTCTGATCCCTTCAGCTCGCTCGGCACAGATTTAGCGTAGCAGGACCTCCTGACGGGGTGACAATATTAGCTTGATGCTGCCAGAGGACGATAACATCCCCACAACATTACACCAACACTGACACAACCTCAGCCTCGCGTGGAAATGACTTTACTGGTCATGTCAGCTGACAGTTGCCTGACTTTTTTGTTTTGTCTTTCTTTTTTGGGGGCCAAAATAAAAAAGGACAAATCGAGACTGAGAAAAAAAGAATTTATCTCACTTCGAGGAGGTGCTGTGAGTAAAACCTGCTCGGTGGTCGAAGTGTAAACACCTGCCGAAGAATAGAGATATTAAACACACTCTCTGGGAGTCGCTATGGCAATCAACAACAAATCGATCAATCCCATTGGACACGCTGATGCTCGAGCTAACGCTCCATGTCCCCATTGACTGGCTCCCACCACACACACAGCTTTCTACAGCCCTCTCTGCTTGTCCCGTGTGTGTACGGCTATCGAACAACTGTTATTAATAAAAACACCATTCTAGCTCAATTTTAACACAATGAGCTGCACACAGTCACACTACGAGTTTGTGGAAGAAAAAAAAAAGAAAAATCAGCAAAGACACAAACTGCTAAAGACCAAGGGTGGGATTTTCTTGCAATACCAAAGATGATATTGAATGTGAGTGAATGACAGCACAAGTTCAATAACTCAGGATAAATGTATGTCGTTATGGAAGTGCTGCAATTAACAATTCTTGTCTGACAACAAAAGAAAAAATAGTGACATTTTCCCATCACAGTTTCCTGGAGTGACATCTTAAAATAGCTTTTTTTTTTTGTCAGAGTGACAATTTTATTTTATTTTATTGCATTATTTTATTGTACTCTTTATTGTACAAAACAAGGAAAAGCATCTAATCCTTATATTTGAAAAGCTGGAATCATCAAATGTTATTTTTTTTAATTGATAAAGACGTAAACGGTTAATCAAAGAATTATAACGAGGTTTAGTTCCACTGTTTGTTTCCACAATCAGTTATACCTGTATGTAAAACAAACACATGGTTTATTTCTTTTTACACTTTAGAAACCTGCTTTTCCCTCATTCATTTCCTCATAATAACTCTTTATCTGCTTGTTCCAACACTTGATTGTTGATTGATTGTTATCTGATGCACAGTGAGTAAAACATTCAAAGCCCCATTATAGGCCCACGTTCAAATAATTATGTTTCAGCACTAAAGTCAATGTTTTTCTGTTTGCCGTTGTCTCTCTCCTGCACACGTGCACATACAGTCATGTAAACACACGTTTTGCAGCTCTACACACACCGCTGTGATGACGATTAATACAGTAGTGGTACAGTGAACTGATGTGTTTGGTGCGGGTGTACCAAACACACAGTGTGGTTCGGTTCCCTCCCTCAGGAGCGGAGTTCAGACTCATAATCCACCCCACTAATTGGCCCCCCGATGCCACTGTAGTGACTCAGGTACACAGAAATACTCTACATACTCACACTACTGTACACACACACAACACACACACACAGGATGATCAAACACACATATACACACAGACAGAGTAAAAGCAGAAATGTAAGCTGCAGTTTGAATCAGAACTACGGATGAATGCATGTAAATGGGATCGTTCTGTCAGATGGAGCTGGATGTTGAACTAAACTACTGACTGAAATGAGTCCTCAGCACGTGTTGCCAAGTAGCTCAAGTCTTGTTTACTTATTTGTTGATGAGATGGTTCCTCACTTACATCCAAATTTTGCTTTTATTTAGGAAAAGTTCTCGCACAGCCGCTTATGTTCAGACCACATACAACATTTAAGATTGAAGTGTTTTGGAGAAAAACTTTTTGTCTCTTTTGTCGTTTTGAGATCAGCACTGAAACTCAAGTATCATGTGTTAAACATTTTAAATGATACCAAACTCTACTACTCGTTTAAATGGACTAAAGAAAGAGATCTATCCAGGCTCTCATCTACTCAAATAGTGAATAAAAAGAACTTTACCAGCCTTAAAAAGCATTAGCAAGTCTTCAAAGTTAAGTTCTTAACACCAAAAAATTCTCAAATGTGGTTTTAGTTTCTTCAAATTTAAAAAATAAAACCATTTTCAACACTTGATCATGTGTCACATGCTGTATATAAATTGATTGAAGCTTTATAATATTTACACTCAGTAAAATACAGAAGAAGACTCATGTTGTCATGGATTTGCAGATTTATAAGAATGGAAATATTGACTTTGAACAACGTTTAACTGTTTCAGAGGATAAATTAATGATTCAATTCTAGCGATTTCAAACGTTATGTTGTTCCAGGATGTGAGTGAGGCCAAAGACTTTTTTTTTTTTTCCATATTATGATAAAGTTTTGAACTTAACTAAATCACAAAACTTTATCTATAATCAGCTGACTCTCACCGCGGCGACGCTGGCTGATTGTTTGTGATGTGACTTCATTAGAGCATCTCAGGTGTTTGCTCCCATGTTTCAGGCTCTGCTGTTCTACATCCCGTCACCTCCTCCCCCGCCTCCCCCTCCTCCCCCGGTGGGTCAGCGTGCTGAGGGCAGCAGTTTTAGGACGTCCTGTGAGCGCATGGGTAAACCCGGCTCTATATATATGCAAATCCCATTCATTCCCCTCCCAGAGCATAATTGACAATCTATGAGCGTTATTGATCGACATGAGGATGTGTCTATACACAGCTGACTGTGTGGACGTCTGTGTGTTTATCTGTTTATGTGCGTCTACAGAGAGACTTTTAATGAAGTTAAAAACGAGGGACAAAGACCTGGAGGTCATCATGAGACACTCATCTTCATCTCCGTGTGTGGAAGCGGCCTACTGGGCTCAGGTGAGGTTTAACCACTGGTGGGTAATAAGTGGAGCTTCCTGTATGAGGAGCCGGCGTCTCATTGTAACCTCGTTTGAACTAAAATACCCTGTTGGCTCCGTCACAGCAGAAATGTTGAGAAAGTTCCAGAAGAAGAGGAAGAGAAAGAAGAAGGATACCAGAGGACTGCTTGAACATCATGTTTGGATTAGAGTTACGTGCAGAAGTAAAGACCCAATATCTAAGACTAAATGATGGTACTTGTACTATGCAAAGGGTGAAAGAGTGAAAACACTCGGCACAACATATATATTTGTACCAGCACTGGTACTTGAGATGTGTCCAGACGACACTAAATCTTAAGGTTGGAGTTACTGATTTACAATTTAAATTCAACATGTTGAATGTTGAAAGTTGCTGGGTAACAATCTTTTTTCTTTACTTCCTTTTTCTTCTCTTCTTTTTGTCTTTTCTACTTTTGTTCGTTTTTCCATACTTTCTGTCTTCCCTCCTCTGCTTCCTAATTCTTTCCTCTCGTTTGTTTTTGTATCTTTCTCGTGTCCCTGTTGTTGCTTCTGTCCTTCAGTTTCCTATTATTTCATTTATTCCTTTCCTCTTTTCTTGTGTATGTCCTTTCTTCCTGTGATCTTCTTTCCTTCTTTTCTTTCTCCTTTCTTCTCTCTTCTTTATTTTGTTCCTTCTTTCTTCCCTTTTTTTTATCCTTCCTCTCTTTCCCCCTTCTTTTCCTTGTTGAGCCAATCTAAGGCATGAAAATCCCCCAAAACTAAACAAAAGATTCAAGGTTTTCACTCGACTGCATGTTTAATTTAGCTTAAATTTTACAGGACTTTTGTGTGCTGCATTTAGTCTTTGTGTACCAGTGAACTGTAACAGGACTAACAATCAGCAGCTCCTGTAATCTAAACTGTGTGTAACCTGCACTCATTATCCTCTTTAATCTTCTTTGTTTCTGGCTGTCTGCTGTTCAGAAAACAGCCATGAACAGGAACATGTGCGTATGTTACGAGTGTGCTGTGTGAGTGTGTCTGCACATCTGTGCATTTAGCGCTCATCTTGCAAACTTGCCTCCTCAGCAAGAGCAGCTTCACGTAGAACTAGAAAAGTAGATATACATGCACACAATCAAAATAGAGTGTGTGTTCCCATGTGTGTGATCACGTGAAGAAGAGCAGGCGATAGGTATTTACCGGCTGACCAGTGTCTCGCTGACAGATTGAGATTGCGACGCTTTCGGCACACGGAGGATTTATGGGCGCTTTGACGCCGCTTTCTCCCTAAATTACAGCCAGACCGGGAACAATGAGATGGCCTGGGAATCAGGTCCGATGCTGTGAACCTCCCCTGGGGTTAACAGTCCCTGACTCAACCCTCTGCACTCTATTTTACACCCCCAACCAGCAGCTCATCCTCTTTTCCAGCTCAGAGAGAAGGCAGGAGAAAACAATCCAGTGCAAGAAAATAGCTTTTTTTCTTTCAAATATCGTCTCATCGCATAGAGATATAAATCAGTTGGTATTCATTTATAAAGAAAGGCAACAATTTCCTTTTCTCTGCACTTCAAAGTATGACCAACAGAATTATACGTTTCCATGATTATTATCATCATTTCTCCAGATTTCCATCCTGCTGCCCTCACCCTGTTGAGGTCTGTAGATGTTCTCCCCCCCGCAGGGCTGGAGATGGGCCACCTACATCGATTTCACACCCGAAGCACAGAGAAAGAGGAGAAAATCAGCTGGTCCGCTGTCATGTGTGATTGTGTGTTCAGAGTCTGTGAGCAAATGAAACCTGCTCTGAGGAAGAAGACGATTTAGTGGCCCGATGAAAGGTATGAAAAAGAGTGCATTTAAATTATGCACTCTTATGTAAATGGTTTGCATATGGAGTACAGACATGCAGTAATTCATTGTTCAAAGGTTAAACTGTTATGGCCAATTATATGATTTCATTTGCTTAAGTGGTATTAGCATATATATCTAGTTATATGTGTCTCAACAAGAGAAGACAGACCGTATTTCTGGTTACTTATTTGATAACGAATCAGGATTCATTTAGCTTACATGTGGAAAAAAAAGTCACGTACACAGGCGGTAGGGGTCTTCACGGGTCCTCTTGGACTTTAATCTGGTACCCGAGTCAGGCTGTATCTAACTATATTCAGTCTAATAGGGTCTGAATAGGGGTCCGGGTAGCTGTCACCATAGGTATCAATATGTCTGATACCTGAGTCGATCGGAGTGGACTTGCTATGATCAGCTCTGATCATATTGAATCATATTCAATTCAATTCAATTCAATTCAATTCAATTTTATTTATATAGCGCCAAATCACAACAAAGTCATCTCATGACACTTTACAAAATAGAGCAGGTCTAGACCGACTCTTTATAAGTTATTACAGAGACCCAACAGTTCCCACCATGAGCAAGCACTTTGGCGACAGTGGCAAGGAAAAACTTCCTTTTAAGAGGCAGAAACCTTGAGCAGAACCAGACTCTAGGTGGGCGGTCATCTGCTTTGACCGGTTGGGTTTTAGGGAGAGAGAGAGAGAGAGAGAGAGAGAGAGAGAGAGAGAGACAGACAGAGACAGAGAGATAGACATAGAGACACAGATAGACAGACAGACAGACAGACAGATAGGTAGGCAAAGATGTATGGCAGCACTAACAGTAGAAATAGCTGTAATATTAGCTGAGATTAATAATAGGAGCTTTAATAGTGACAGAACTACGACTAAACATAATAACGGTAGTGATGGGAGTCAGGCAGGCCCATGGCGGCAGCAGCACCCAGGCGTACCAGGACCACGATCCACAGCGACCTACGAGTCGACAAAGCACAAAGAAACTCCGGGGAAGAAATAAAGTTAGTAACATGCATTGGACTGTGATGAATGTGCAAAGATGAAGAGGGAGAGGAGGAAAGCTCAGTGCATCATGGGAAGTCCCCCGGCAGTGTAGGCCTATAGCAGCATAACTAGGGGGCTGGTCCAGGCAGGCCTGAGCCAGCCCTTAACTATAAGCGTTATCAAAAAGCAAAGTTTTAAGCCTACTCTTAAAAGTAGAGAGTGTGTCTGCCTCCCGGACCCAAACTGGGAGCCGATTCCACAGGAGAGGAGCTTGATAGCTGAAGGCTCTGGCTCCTGTTCTGTTTTTGGAGACTCTAGGAACCACAAGCAGCCCTGCATTCTGGGAGCGGAGTGCTCTAGTGGGGTAATAAGGTACTATGAGCTCTTTAAGATATGATGGTGCCTGACCAGTAAGAGCTTTGTAGGTGAGGAGAAGGATTTTAAACTCTATTCTAGATTTTACAGGGAGCCAGTGCAGAGAAGCTAATACAGGAGAAATATGATCTCTTTTCCTGGTTCCTGTCAGTACACGTGCTGCAGCATTCTGGATCAGCTGGAGAGTCCTCAGGGACTTATTGGGACAGCCTGATAATAAGGAATTGCAATAATCCAGCCTAGACGTGACAAATGCATGGACTCATTTTTCTGCATCTGTTTGAGACAGGATCTTCCTGATTTTTGCAATATTACGGAGGTGAAAAAAGGCAGTCCGTGAAGTTTGTTTTACGTGGGAGTTAAAGGACATGTCCTGATCAAAGACAACTCCGAGATTCCTCACGGTGGCGCTGGAGGCCAGGGCAATGCCATCTAGGGTAACAATATCCTTAGATATTGTATTTCTGAGGTGTTCAGGGCCAAGAACAATAACTTCTGTCTTGTCTGAGTTCAACATCAGATAATTACAGGTCATCCAGGTCTTTATGTCCTTAAGGCATGCTTGGAGGTTGGCTAACTGATGAGGTTCTTCTGGCTTGATCGATAAATATAGCTGGGTATCATCTGCATAGCAATGAAAATGTATGGAGTGTTTTCTAATAATATCCCCTAAAGGAAGCATATATAAGGTGAATAGTATTGGTCCAAGCACAGAACCTTGTGGAACTCCATGACTGACTTTGGCGTACATGGAGGATTCATCGTTAACATGTACAAACTGAGATCGATCTGATAAATACGACTTAAACCAGCTTAGTGCGGTTCCTTTGATGCCAATTAAATGTTCCAGTCTCTGTAATAGGATATGATGGTCAATGGTGTCGAATGCAGCACTAAGATCTAACAAAACAAGTATAGAGACAAGTCCTTTGTCTGATGCAGTGAGAAGGTCATTTGTAACTTTCACCAGTGCTGTCTCTGTGCTATGATGAGCTCTGAAACCTGACTGAAAGTCCTCAAGCAACCTATTGTCATGTAGAAAGTCACACAGCTGGTTGGCGACTGCTTTCTCAAGGATCTTGGAGAGAAAGGGGAGGTTAGATATAGGTCTATAGTTGGCTAAAACCTCTGGATCAAGTGTGGTCTTTTTAAGAAGAGGTTTAATTACAGCAACTTTAAAGGACTGTGGTACGTAGCCTGTTAATAAAGACAGATTGATCATGTCTAGTAAAGAAGTGCTGACTAAAGGTAAAACCTCTTTGAGCAGCCAGGTTGGGATGGGGTCTAAGAGACAAGTTGATGGCTTAGATGAAGAGATAGTTTTAGTAATTTGGTGAAGGTCAATGGGAGAAAAGCAATCCAAATATACATCAGGTTTTACAGCTATTTCTGAGATTCCTGTGTTTGAAGGTAGGATACCACCTGAAGACAGGAGGTGATCAATTCTGTCTCTAATAGTTAGAATTTTATCATTAAAGAAGCTCATGAAGTCATTGCTGCTGAGGGTTATAGGAATACATGGCTCAATAGAGCTGTGACTCCCTGTCAGCCTGGCTACAGTGCTGAAGAGAAACCTGGGGTTGTTCTTGTTCTCTTCTATTAGTGATGAGTAATAGGCTGCTCTGGCTTTACAGAGGGCCTTCCTATAAGTTCTAAGACTATCTTGCCAAATTAAACGTGATTCCTTTAGTTTGGTGGAGCGCCATTTCCTTTCAAGTTTCTGCACTGTTTGCTTTAATTTGCGGGTTTGGGTGTTATACCATGGAGCTGACTTTCTTTGTTTTATTATCTTCTTTTTAAGAGGGGCAATAGAGTCAAGTGTCAGTCGCATTGAGCCTGCAGCACTGTCAACAACATTGTCTATTTGAGAGGGACGAAGGTTAGCATAGGAGTCCTCAGTTGTATTGAGACGTGGCATTGAATTTAATGCCGAAGGAATCACTTCCTTAAATTTAGCTACAGCACTATCAGATAGATATCTGGTGTAGGCTTTTTTGCCTAATGGCGTGTAGTCCAGTAATAGGAATTCAAAAGTTATTAAATAATGGTCCGATAACAAAGGATTCTGTGGAAAGACAGTTAGATGTTCAATTTCAAGTCCATATGTCAGAACCAGGTCGAGGGTGTGATTAAAACAGTGAGTGGGTTTCTGTACCCTCTGACAGAAGCCAATCGAATCCAATAAAGAGGTAAATGCAGTACCAAGGCTATCCTTATCAACGTCCACATGAATATTAAAATCACCTACGATAATGACTTTGTCTGTTTTAAGGACTAAACCTGATAAAAACTCTGAGAATTCAGATAAGAATTCAGAGTATGGACCTGGAGCGCGATAGACTATAACGAATAAGACTGGCTTCAGTGTTTTCCAGGTTGGGAGTGAGAGACTCATAACGAGGCTTTCAAATGAGTTATAATCCAGTTTAGGTCTAGAGTTCATCAACAGGCTTGAGTCAAAGATGGCTGCAACTCCACCTCCTCGGCCGGTGCCTCGAGGGATGTGAGTATTAGTATGACTGGGCGGAGTGGATTCATTCAGGCTGACATACTCTTCATGACACAGCCAGGTTTCTGTCAGACACAGTAGATCAATATGATTCTCTGATATTAGCTCGTTTACTAATACAGCTTTAGATGACAGAGATCTGATATTTAACAGTCCGCACTTAATTTTCCTATTGTTTTGGCCTATAGCAGTAGTGGTCTTAATTTTTATTAAGTTTTTATTAATGACTCCTCTCCTGTTTAACTTTGGTTGAATTAATTTAAGTGGTCGGGGGGCAGACACAGTCATTATGGGGTGTTGGGTGGGTAACTGCTCTAATGGAAGCGCAGAGAAGCGTGTAGGACTGCGACTCTGCCTCCTGGTCTGGACTCTGGGTTGTCACGGTTTTGGTTCACTAATAAAGTCGGTCAGATTTCTAGATATGAGAGCCGCTCCATCCAAAGTGGGATGAATGCCGTCTCTCCTCATTTTGTGATCATTGCAGGATAAAAGTGTAAAAATTGTTTTTGGTAAAGCGTTTTACAACTTGCCTCATCCTGATGTTGACATCAGCTCACAAGTATTTGATCCACAGATGTTCACCAGTATAATTGCGGCCTGGTGGTTATATCCTCTCTATTTGGCTGTCTGTCCTCAACACTGTTCAATAAATACGCTGATCAACTATCAAAAGTATTACAAAGAGAGGGCTGAGCGGAAAGAGGGAGCAATGAAAGGGCCTCAAACAAAGAAAGAGTAAAAGAAGAAGAGGTTTAGTCAAAAACAGCAAAGAAAATGTGGAGGAGGGAGAGAGATGTAGGGTAGCACAGAGGTCAGTGGTGTGTGTGTGTGTGTGTGTGTGTGTGTGTGTGTGTGTGTTGGGGGGGGGCGCAGGTTGTTTATGGTGATCTTGTCACGTTTCGTCTCTCTGGGACAATCAGGAGATTAAGTGTTGAGGAGTGGCTGGGGAGCGGCTGCAGTCACATGCCATTACTCACTCCCTGCATCACAATTAGTGCAAATGGCGCATTACAGGGAAATTATCATCAATATGATATTAAGAGATGCTGGCTAAACCAATCAGGGGAAAAGTGCTTATCCGCTGGTAACCAAAGATGACTCCGAGGCGGCGGCACACGGAGGTGACACTGACATGGCCTCTGAGCCGCGAGACAGACGGCCAGAGATCAGGAACATAAACAAACTCAGAGGACACGTGCCAACGCTGCATAGAAGTGTTTTTCAGTCTGCAGCTTGATTTGGATCTGCATCAGAATGCACAAGTAACTAGCAAACTGTTTCCTATCTCCACATCCAGCAGACACAGTTAGCTCTTGGTTTCTTCTTTGTCTGTGCGGCGTTTGTTGCAGGGCAGGTAACGTGCAGCAGGTTTATTAGAGCTTTTTTTGGCTGAAAACAGCTGCCTGCTGACGGCACCAATGAGAGTGAACCAGAATAGTAAAGCTGCGAGCTGTAAAACCAAAACAATGAGCTGAAACACTCTGTGAAGCTCAGGGGAAGCGCAGAGTGATGACTCTCAGTGGGTTTGTCACAGCAAGCGACACCTGACACCTTACACACAGGCGCCTGATTATTCAACGATTAATTAGAACATTTTTAAAGTTTTCTTGCAGCTTAAGCGCCACCTACAGGCAAAATGCATTCAAAAGTTTGCAGGAAGGCTTGCGGTCGATGAGTGCATGCGTCATAAAATGGTATTAAATATTAAAACATTAACATGGCTCATACAAGTATATTCCATGCAAAATTTGATTATGATTAAATAAAAATCGCCTCAGGATCTGAAAAATCACCCAAAATTAAAACATGGCATCAAATTTGCAAATCCAGGAGGTTTGCCTCTCCTCTCTGTGACGGAGTAATGTTTGCAGTTGGTGCATCGTCTATACGAGATGTGATCAGTCCTTTTTTACTATCTCCACCCTTAAACTATTAATACGCCCGACTAAATAAAGGCTTCTAATATAACTTGCTCTCTCTAAGAGTAACATTTCCTTTTGGTGGAGAATATAATTATGTTTCCTCTTTGGGTTTAAAAGGTGTTGAGATGTGTTTATCACGAAGAAATCAATCCGTGTTACATGGCTGTCATTAACAGCAGCCCGGGGCAGATTTCCCTGTTAGACCTGTGGTGCCATCGTGACGTTTCCCCTCAGTTCGGGACATCATCTCACACTTTCTGATGAAATAGTGCTGCAATCAGGGATTATCTTTGTCAAAATCAACCTCTGCGCTTCCGTATTTCAGTCTGGAAAAAACAGCCATCGTGAAAAAGACAATGAAAACCAAACCCTGGGGACAAAACTCTGCCCTTCTCGTCAGTCCTGCGACAAAAGTAGCGTCAGATAACTTTCAGGTTTATTTATATGATGAAATGTACAGCAACTCCACACGCCAGTCAGGGTAAGAATAAAACCTGTGACCAGAGGATGGAATTTACAAGAGAGCATTACAGAGACACAAAGTCTGACTGTTTTCTGTTTCCTGATAAGACAGTGAAGGATAAAATGCTTGCTTTGCTTTTTTTGGTGAATCACCTTCGGTCACCTCGCAGAATAAGAGAGATGACTGCAAATCCTCCAGTTCTAATATCAGCTGTAATTCTCCACTCCGGTGCTCATTCCCTTCACTTCTCCTCCCTCCTTCATTACTTCTCCATATGTAGATAGCCGCACATTATTATTTCCCTGCCTTATTTTGCTGACACAACACTCGCAAAATGAAGTGAGATATACGGCCGGGCTTATTGGTGGAGAGGGCCAATCCCTTCTGGCCAAAACCATTAACAAAATGGGCCGCACTTTGTCTCCTGGTGGTCTTCAAGTTGCTGTGTGGGGGTTGAGGAAAAGGAGGCTATTTTTAGAGCTTAATCACGAAGAAAATAACAAACAACAAATCAACTCAACTTTCAGCTGTCCAGAGATTTCAGCTAAGGTAGTCTGTAAAAAATAAATACAACTGGACACTGAAAACTGGATCTCATGATGTGGCCCAATATGTGCAGCAGATGTGGTGATGAGAAAATTAAGGAGGCTATTAACTTGAAAATGTAATTTTTAGATGTGGTTCAAAGGTCCCAAGAGTTCCCACAGTAGTAATGTAATTCATTACGGTGTTTGTGTGTCTGAATGACAAAAAAAGATTAGAAACCCAGTTTTTAGGGTTTTTCTCTACCTACTGATGGGACTGGATTATAATGCCGGATATGATTGCTGTAGTCATTATTTCAAATATCTTTTTATGTAAAGTTATGCTTTTGGTTCCATTTGTTTTTTTTTGCAGGTTTGCTTGTTTGTTTGTTTGTTAATTAGCAGGATACATTCACAATGTCGTGAGTTTGTGGAACTGCGCATAAAAAGAAACAATTCCTATTTTCACTAAGAAGTGCCGACCACGCCACAGAATGGCACAGCGCAAAATAGTACCATAGTGACTACTTGCAGGGCAACCTCGCAAAATACAGGCAAGCTTACCGTTAACCTGCTGGCTACCCAAGAAAACGCTGGCACAAGTCAGCCACGATAGCTCAGATCTTGCTGGTTTGTTAACTACCAGTGAGCTAACATCTCATTCAAAAGACGGATTTGTACCATCAACTCCAGCCCTCCTTACTACCGGATGGTGTGACACAGTTAATATGGCAGCTTCCTCCATTCTGGACTCTCCAGATATCCGTTCCCTTGGAAGTCAAGACGCTTTTCTGTTCAGTCAGTGCAAATGTCATGTCAATATTTACCAAAACTGAAATACGCAAAATCTCTGGAAGGATTTATTTCATCTCCGTGAGTGTATCCACTGATTGATTCCATGGAAAATAACTGATTTTGGCTGTATTTTTCTGTTTTAAGTGCTGAATTGACTGGGCCATACTTCCTGAACCATGAGGTGCACAAAAGCATTACTTACTCTAATTCCATCGCTCAACATGAGAGCATCACTATAATCAGAGGTCAGGATCCAGCATGTTGGATTTTTTGCAACTTTATGCAAAACAGTTTTTCCTGCAAAATTCATCCAACAACTAATTTGGCACATGACATATTTAACTTAGCCTGAAAAAAAAGCTATTGATCAGTTGTTTGGTATTCCACATTCTTTTTTCCATGCTTGGCTGCCATTATCATGACTCTTGAACACAACTGCTGCCAAATTTAAACGGCCCACACCCAGAGTGATCCTATCAAATGTGATGGTAGTTCACCTACAGGCAGCACTACAGCAACATGACTCGCTTGAAAGTTTGCACAGTTCATCCTGTGCAAAACCTTTATATTCCTGTGCTGCATTTAGGTATTGTCCAAAAATCACAGCCACTGTCAACCAGTCGAGATAGTCGTCTATCACTTTGTGTATTTTGATGCAGCTCCAGAGTCAGATAGAAAAAATTCTAAACATTTTCTATTATTAAAATGACACATTCAGAGGATTGTGCAGCCGCGGTGGAGGTATGTGCTCTCTGAGGGCTTCCTAGTTTGGAATTAGAGTTTGCTGTGAGTGTGCGTGCAGGCAGGTACAGTATAACACTGTGGACGTGTGTGGGAGAGAGAGAGAGGCAGGACGAGAGACGGCCAGCGTGGGTCTAGGTGTGGTGCGGCTGGCCCGGCTCATTTCACAGCTGTATAGGGATTAGGTGGTGGAGTGCGGTGGGGTAAGCTGTCTCTTTTATCTCATTCAAACATGTTGCTAATTCAGCAGAGAGCGGCTGCCGCGGGAGCCTGTGCCACTAAGCGCTGTATCATTCTCCCTGCCGTGAATAAACTGCTAGTCCTAATCCCCAATCAGCCGCCGTGACACGGATTATCACCCGCGACAAGCACAGCGACCCAGCAGAGGAGAGGAGAGGAGAGGGGAGCAGAGGAGGAGAGGAGAGGAGTGGAAGAGGAGGAGGAGGAGGAGAGAAGAGGGAAGAAGGAATGGAAGAAGGAAAGGAGATGTAGGTTTGGATAGAAGAGGAGAAAAGGGGATGGAAACAAGGAGAGCAGAGGGAAAACATGGGAAGAAGGAGAGAAAGGGGGGTGAGAGGATGAGGAAATGAAGGAGAAAGGTGAGGAGACAAGTAGATGGGAAGGAGAGGAGAGCAGATAGAGGGAGAAGGAGCAGAGAAAAAACAGGAGAGGGCAGGAGAAGATGGGAAGAAGAAGATGATGAAGACAAAAGAGACGAGAGGAGAAAAAGGAGAGGACAGGAGGGGAGGATGGACAGGAGGGGAAAGGAAAGAGGAGAGAGGAGATGGAGAGGAAGAAGACAGGAGTCAGAGGGGAAGAGGAGACAAAAAAAAAGGAGAGGAGGGGACATGGAAGGTGAGGAGGGAGGAGGAAAGGAGGGGGGAGAGGAAAAGGGAGAGGAGCAACAACAAAAATATGAGGAGAGAGGAGCTAAAAATAGATGAGGAGAGGAAGAGGTGAGGATAGGAAAGGAGAGAGGAGGAGAGGAGAGGAGAGAGAAAGAATAGAAAGGAGACGGATGGGAGAGTTGAGGAAGGGAGGAAGGAGATGGAGCTGAGGCGACAGAGTCTGAAGCCGTCGTTCAGGGTGAATTTTTCTGAACTTTGCTTGAAGAAAAGGCACCTGAACGCCTCACGATGCATCACCATGGTTTCAGTTTGTGTGTTTTTGTTGTCCCTGTTGTCTTTCCGTCCTGGTGTTCCTGCGTGTGTGTGTGTGTGTTTATATGCCGGAGCTGTAGATTGAATCCGGCCCACAGGGCTACAGTACGTACACATGGGACATGGAGCCTCAAACAAGACCCCAGAGAGAAAAGGCCCGTTTTACATCTGCTAACAGCTCTCCCTCCAACACACCGTCTCTCTCCCTCTGTGTGTGTTTACTCCGGAGCTAATTGAGATCTAATTGCTGTAACACGGTGTAAAGCCCAAGCCCAAGCCGTCACCGGGGAAATATCGCTAACAGCCAGCTCCTCCCGCAGGGGATTGTGGGTAGCAGAGATGTCAGAGCTACTTAGTCTCAAAGCAGAGCCTATGAAAACAAACTTTCCCCTTTGCAGATTCAATAAACGACCGCGCAGATAAAAACACGTCAGAAGCATGACAAAGTTCAATCCTGGTAAACTGCCCTGAAAACAAAGAACCGCCGTCTGCAAAATCTGCTTCGTATTCATCAACTTAATGTCCTGTGAAATCCATCCATCTCCAAAGGTAGTTGACCACAAACATTTCACTACTTTATGACAGCGTCATCTTGATGAGTGGTGATGTCTTAATAAAGCAAAGCAGCAGAGTTCAATCAGGTATTGAAATAAGCCGAGCTAAGTGCTTGTACTTGCCTCAGAGGCGGATGTTGCCTCTGAGGAGAGACGATCATCAATGGCATGAAAAAGAGATGAGGTATTGATATAGTTATGAAACCAATGTTTCAAAACGTGCCACATCATCAGCACAGCAAGATGAGATATTAAATATACATCTTCCTTTCACAGTGATTATAGAATTACAACTCAGAGAGAGAGAGAGAGAGAGAGAGAGATCCTACATCACAGAGGCTGAAGAAGAAGGTGTTTTCTTTTCCTCACAGTAGATTTACGCAGCAAACAGTCTGCTAGAGTGGAGCTTAAAGGACCGTACCACTGGTTTTGCATGTTCTAGCCCATTTATTTCAAATCATATACTGTAAAACTTATCTCACAGACATAGATGGAAAAATCTATTATGTGCTTTTATGCCTGTTCGAAAATGTATGTTGTGCATTTTTACCGTGGCTAGATCAATCTGGAGGGGGCCCCTGGGCAAAAGAAATTAGTTGCTGGGCCCCAATGTGTATAGTTTTTCTACACTGTAATACTATCTAATCCCAGATTTAATGTGTTGTAATTCAATTAAACTTCTTAATTTAGAAAGAAGCAACATGTAAGGTGATGGCATTGCTTTAGTGGTTCGACATTTTTAATTGAATTAGCACAATCTAGTTGACAGACAGTTAATCTGGATCTTACTGTGTGCATATTTCAGTGGTGTTTAAGTTTGTGTTATCTCTTTCACTATGCAAGCGTAAGAAATCACTATAAGCACGTAGCATAAACCTTTGCATTTGAAAAAAACATGGCTCAACTGTCATCACGTGACCTAACTGAGCCTGTAACTGAGCTGCAGTTGAAAGCTCTGGATAGAGAGAAAACTTTCAAATCATGTTTAAAAATGTAAAGTATGTATGATTTGGGACTAAAACAAAAGCAAAAGCATCGCTAGTTAAATTAAAGCTTACCAAAAATCACAATAACGATGCTCTACTATCTTAACAAGCATGTATCACCTGACCCGCCTCCTCAGCGCCTCATGATTGATCTATAAAACCAACCAGTTACCACTGTCAAAGCAGATAAATCAACCAATCACATGCATGGATGTGTTTAATCACACATTAGTCTAATGCATATCTCCTGCTGTTTGGGGAGCTGCTTTTACTGCTGACACACACACACACACACACTGAAACAACAGCCCAGCAGGGCAATCTTCCGCCCCATCAGTGCGTTAACTTTCTAATTTACTGAGTTCTTGAAGTGGAGGAGATGGTGGATGAACGTCCTGAGGAGGAGCTGGTCCCTCACGCAGCAGGGGCTGGGAGGCCCCCCTGCTGCCTCGACACACTCAGACTGTCACTGTGATACACACTCTGTCTACACAGTGGATGTCACCGTGATGACATTATTATGTGTGTGTGTGTGTGTGTGTGTTTGCATGCAGAAGCTTGTGATGTGGCACTCCATTAAAAACTGAACTACCAATCCAGCGTAAGACAAGTTCAAGCTAGAATCAATTTGCAAGCCAGGATCAGTTTATCTTTTGAACTCCCACCCCCCCACTTTTGGGCTGGTCCGCCTAAATTAAAGCAAATGGACTCTTGATTGTCAGACTCTTCCAATGAATTTGGACATACAGTTTTCATGGATTTATACTGCTCACAGTCTCTGCTCTCATTAACCCCATTTTTCGGAGTTGGTAGAGACCAAACCAGAGAAGAAGACTATTGGCACAAACACGACTCTAACTGTGTCTGCTGGATGTGCAGGTAGGCAACCGCTTGCTAACATGTTTTCAAGGCCCTTTGGGTTTAACGCGGTGATGCTTTACACGCAGGTCAGAGTTTGCATACGACGTATAGACACTTACCAATTGAAAACATTGTCAAGGGAAGCAAATAAAGTTTTTTGGCTCGTTCAAACCTGCAGACATAATTTCTCTTGCAGGATCAAAGCTACTGCACTCACAGTTTCGCATCACTGCACGCTCCAACTGAAAAGTGCTAAAGCTTGTTTTCAACCCAGTAATTGTGTCCTAACTGACCTTCAACAATCAGATGCCAACACAGAGCACGTGTGATGTAATGACATACAGTATGGATGCTTGCTGGTTAAACGTCACCGGGACAACCAGGGCAGAGACAACAGCAGATGAGAGAGGCTGAGCACCAAAGCAGCCGTGAAAATCCGCTCTACATCCTCCTCCTTCTGCAAGCAGATCCCTATGAAATGGAATCTCCTTTTCTTTCTCCACCTCTTTATCTCACCCCATCCTCCTCAACAAACCCCTTCTCATCCTCTAGTCAGTCCCTTTTGCCCAAAGTCTTGTCTTATTGCCCCGCTGTGGTTTCTCACTGAGGCTCCAGGTGCTTCCTGCATCGCTCGCTCTCATTTTCATAAAGCGACAACGTTCTGCAGAGAGAGAGCGTTAAACAGGTAAGTCACGGGGAGAAGAGAGCGAGAGCGCGAGAGAGATGGAGAGACAAAGGGAAAGACGAAGAGAGAGGGAGTAAAAGTTAGTGGTCAGCAACACCGCGGGCATCATAAATCAGATTTCCCACAATCCCCTGCGGAGGGGCCCTTCGCTCGGCCTTGTGTGGACACGCTCAGCGGGGCGCGGAGCATCGATTGGCGTCGCCACGCCGATGCTGACTGTGCCGGGTTCGGAGGGTGAGAGGGGCGAAGGGGTGAGGGGGGTGTTGGGTGTGTATGTGTGTGTGTGTTAGTGGTGGTGTGAAGGGGGGGGGGGGGGGGCTCATGAAGAAATCTGCCTCAGCATCAAACTAAAACAGCAAACCAAACCCAAGAAAACGTAGGTGTGTGTGTTTTTGTGTGTTTGCGCAGGAGAATGTGCAGACTCGGGGGTAATTTCCTCCCCCATCAGCACACCCTCACTCACTTCAACTTGCCCCCTTCTTCTTACCCGCTCATCATAATCTTCTGCCTACTCACTCCAGGGCAAACAGGGGGAACAAGACCTTCTTGCTGCTGCAGGGTTTGTGTTGAGAGGCCGAGATCCAGCTCACACAGCCGGAGGGCAGCTGTCGACTCAAACGCTGAACTCTGGAGAGAAAACACAAACTGACATCAACCAACATGTCGACTTTATCTGTTAGTATGTTTGAATAGATCTTATTTAACTCAGGGGAGAGGGATTGTAATGGTGAAGTCACACAGTTTTTTAAAAGTAACAGAAGCAAGTTTCAGAGGGAAACTCAAAACACAAGCTTAAATATTTATATTATTAATATTTATATGGCTTAATACTTATAGCAGTCAGTGAGAAAATGTATTGATTTTTGTGGTTTGAGTGAAGTGACCCTGTAAATCACAGATGGCTTTACGCCACAGAGGCCCAAAAGTCTTTGGTACAATGACTCTGATCCTTAAAACTGTCCACAGTGAGTCTGATAATGTTACAGGAGTCCAGTGTAAATTAGAAGGTTAGAAAAAGATGTTGACTGTTGGGAGGAAACAGGACGACTATCTGCTGAATAGTTGTACACTCAACTGTCCACTTAGACCTGTGTTAGAGAGGAGAGTCATTATTCACACAACAGTACAGTCTCAAGAAACCTACCTACCATGGCTGTTGAATGTTCTCTGGCCTTCTAGTGCGATCAGTGGAGTCGCCCTTCCTCCTCTTCCTCTTCAGCTGGTTTCACAATGCTGCACAGACTTTAAACATTCCTGAAACTGTTCAGCGTGTCCATCAGCCGTCGCCATGGGAACTCATTCAAGAGGTTGTGACAAAGATTACATAATTAATGGTGCACCGTTAACTCTGACACATAATGACGTGTCATCGCTGCTTGTCTTCTGAATGAATGAATATGTCTCTTCTCAGCCACGTGGTGTTTTTATCGGCTGCTTTAGTAACAGAGAGAGGGATGAGCCCCAGTCTGGACTCAAACCAGGGATACTGAGCCCTTTCTGCTCTATATTTCTGGTCTTGCTGGTGGAGGGGAGGCCTGTAAGGCAGAAGCAGGTATCACATGATCACAGCCAACTTCTCCACCTCAGCCAAGTGTAAAAACTTTTTTTGCGCCAGATTTCAGCTTTATTTTTGTAAATGTTCTGTATCACTCTGTTGCCAGAAACAATGTGAAGGAATTGCACGGGCCCTCACCACATCTCTCCTCCTCGACCAGTTCTTCTTCTATCTCTCCATCCCTTCCTCACCCTCCTTCCCTCTCTCTTTCTCTCACTCTCTTTCATAAATTTCATTAACAGAGAAATCCCATTAGCTCCCTCTCTGGCCCTGCCTTTCAGGGTTAACAACTTTGCTTAGCCATGTAAATTCAGAGCTTAGTCAGGCCGATTCTCCACACAGCCACCGCCGGATGCACGCCGTCCTCGCCACATTTAACGCTATCTTTGGATATGTTCATGTGTGTAAAAATGTGTGTGTGCACAGGATGTGAGGTCTGTGTAAACCTCTTCCAGCAGATAATCTGGATATTGTGTGTGTGTTTGTGCATCTCCATACCATATACATACTGTACATATTCTCAGGGTCTGGTGTATGAAGTGGAGGGGGACGGACACTTATCTCCCGCGGGCAGGACCGAGGAGTCTTACCGCCGGCCTCCCTCGGCCCTCCTCCTCCCCGGCAGTCTTCCTCTGACCTCCTCCTTCCCTCTCTGAGGCTTTAACACACAAATCCCAGGAAGATTTACTCCACGTTGGCACCGCCGTCTGCTTGCTGGCTCCCAAACAAAGTGAAGCAGCTTAAAGTTATATTTCACTTCAGGGGAACATTTTATTCTCTCTGCTCTAACACAGGTATGTCCAGGTGTTCCATCCTTTTGTTTTTGGACTCACGTGTAAGTCGGGATAAACAGAACTATATGCTTTTATGTGGTTAGTTGCTGTTCACACAAGTTTTAAATGTTTTGCTTCTTTAAAGGTTTGAGAAACAGTTAAAAATGTCCTTCAATGGGCAACAGCTCTTGAGTTTCCCCAAACTGGCTGAGAACTCCTTCTCAGTGCCCAACAAGGGTATTTGGAGCAGGAAAGCGACTTTTGACAAGCCGACCTCAGATCTACATCTACAGTTTCATGAGCAAACTATATGGTCATCTGCTGCACGGCCAAAAGTTCCAGAACAAGTGAGTAAGTGGACATTGAGTTCTTTCTAGGGTCAAGAATGAACTGTCAAGCTCATGCAGAGTTTCACCCAATAAAAATAATAATGTCTAAAGGAATATTTTACCTAAGAACAATTAATTTCTCCTGTGTCTATCAGTGTGCTTGACATGTTCCAGCCATATTTCTTTTACCAAAATATGGCAAAATATACAGCTTCATACTCAATTGTGAACTTGGAAACACACAGCTAATGATATGTGCAAGGGTTAAAAGTGGGCAACAGATTTCACTTATACTGTTCATAATGTGAAAGAAAACAATATAATCTAACTTTATGCAAGCTGATGAACAATGTTCACTGCTCGGTTCTCTCTCCCTCACACTTGAATAACATGCTACAGTGACCCGGGTCATTTGTAGACTTCAAACTAAAGAACTGAGTGCAGGTTTTCTGACTGTAGCTGGTTCAACCTGGTGCATTAAGCTGAAAGATCTCTGGCTCCAGGGAGGAGGATTTGACCCATGAACAAGGAAACACGTCAATAACGTTTGAGGGTCAGAGGTCAAGTGGCATAAACCCGTAGGCTCCATTATGAAACATGTCTCCGAGGTTCACAGCAGCGCTCTGATCCACTTCCTGCCTCGAGCGATCAGAGCGAGGGGGGCGTGATGTCTTCGGGCGGTCAGCTGTGACTCCGAGCTGACCCTGTTCACTGCTCGCTCTCAGGTGCTTTTTCACTCTATTTTTGGACCAGGTTGCTCAATGGTTTCCTGATTGATTGTGATCCTGATCAATGGCTGGCAGTGGCTGGACTCCTGTCCCAATACTGGATCTATAGCGTCTCCCCTCCCGTGCCTGCAGCCTGCGCTGCTTCCTTCCTTGTCTGGGACCGAAGGAGGTTTATCAATGAAGCTCAGCTCCCTCTCCTCTGTCTGCACACTCCAGCCATTTCCTGACCCAGTCAATGTCCTGTCTGTCTCCTGACACACATGTTCACTAAATAATGATCCAGTGGTGAAAAGTTGCACCAACAAAGAACCTTTCTCATTGCCTTTGAATAATCTTCGAAGGGTCTCACCTACCTTTATCCAGATGCAGATAGTTTAGGACTATTCTTTTTGTATAATGCAGTTCCAAAAACTATCCACGTGGCTAAAAACCACTAAAGGTAAGTAAGAACATTTCTTTCTGTAGTTTGGGGGAACCGTTTTTATACCAACAAACACATAAAACCAGAGAGCAGATACCTCTAACAAGGTCAAACAATATCTGCATAATGTATTGAAGAGTTTCGGCAGTTTGTGTCAAACACACCAGACCTAGAACAATTTAGGAACTATTTTTAGAATAATGTAGTTGTGTATACTTGTATATATAGTGTAATGAATATGGTAATAAACATAACATGTTTTGTGAAGCTTATCCGAATATTATCCTCATCCAAAATTGGTTGGATAAAGTTTGAAGAGTTTCCAAAAAAAAAAACGGTTCCAAATTCAAAATGGCCGACAATCTGTTCAGGCAGAAGTGGGCGTGGTTTATGATGAATAATTCATCTTGAACCAACCAATCCAGGAATTCAGCATCTACACCTCACAGTGTAGGAGTTGTGAGTCCAACTTTAACACGTGTAAAAAGCAGTGAGCATCCACCCACTGGATCACACAGCAGCTCACAAGTGTTACTGGACTGAAACAAGCAAAACCATTTTGACAAAGTGCTCCAGACGTGGCCTATAAAAGGCCACATGGTGGCGCTATCTATACCAACAACTGACAATTCTTCCTTGGCCCACTGGCTAACTTTTCACTACATCTCACTGAAATCTGTGAGGTACTCTTATAGATATCTTGGCAACAAATAGAACAACAAACATGACCTCCTGGTGAAGGTAACAGAATGAAATCAAGCTACACACACACACACACACATACTGGTGCACACACTTGCTTGTCACACCACAGTTGGCTGGGGCAGTGGGGAGCTAGGGTGGGAGGGGTTCGTTCACCCACTGTGAAAGCACTTTGGACATCCCTGGGATGAGCGAGGACTGTCAAATCCGTCCTGACGGCATTGAGGCTTTCCTCTGTGGGATCAGGCCTGGATGAGAGCCGGCTGCAGAGGCCCAAAGCCGGGGGATTCAGGCCAGCGACTGGCCAGCGGAGCGCGGCTGTCAGTCAGAGCGGGCAGAGGGACGGAAACTCTTCAAACAGCTTCCACGGGATCAAGAAGACCACTCAACACAGCTTAGAGAGAGGCTGCTGGAGACACAGATTTGAGAGGAGAAAGAAAAGGACGTCATGTGATACAGACTGAAGTCCACAATCAGGCCTCGGCCTCCAGCTTTGAGCTTTTGTTTGGGGATAAAGAACAAAACAAGTTATTTAGGTAAAGATTATGTTTCTGTGCAG
Organism: Enoplosus armatus; assembly: GCF_043641665.1. Lineage (NCBI taxonomy): Eukaryota > Metazoa > Chordata > Actinopteri > Centrarchiformes > Enoplosidae > Enoplosus > Enoplosus armatus. Next base: position 2,215,270 of record NC_092186.1, read on the forward strand.
AGTGTGTGATAAGACACGCAAACAAAGAGTTGATCAAGTGACGGATGATGGTGGGTTTGATATCAGTAACAGAGTGCATTGACTGATATTGACCTGCTGTGTGTTTTCACATCCAATATTTGACCACGTCACAGATATCACTCTCTTCAACACACACACACACACACACGGGAACACACAGGTCACAGTAAACAGAGCTCTGATTAAAATGCTAGTTGAATTACCATCACACACACACACACACACACACACACACACACACACACACACAGCACATGACAGTGAAATGTAGATCACTACCACTCAAACTGTGTGTAGTGACAATGGTCTTAAGTGGGCCTGTGTATGACAGCAGGGCCATGAATAAGTGATGTCAATAAAATCACAGAGCATGGAGAGCATCAGGGAGCTGACACACACACACACACACACACACACACACACACACACACACACACACACACATATATTCTGCTCAAGCTATGAAGAGCTTATGGCTTTAGAGGCAGACAATATGTTGATCACAACACAGCTACTCTGAGCTGGAGCTGTGTAAAGGACAGTAGGTGTGTATAATGATGTGTGTGTAGATGAGCTGTGATTTAAAGCTTAACCCGCACATGAACATATATATATATAAATATATATATAAATGTGTATAATATATAATATTTTATGTTAAAAATGAAATGATGCGACCACTTTGTTGTGTAACTAACTCTTCCGACTGGACATTCTCCACTCATGGCCCACTTACCCGCTTGTTCGGGAGCTTTTGACCCTCTCACATCAGCAGATGACGTGTTCTTGGTCGTCATGGAATTACATGATGCGATATGATTAAATGATGTCTTCAAACTCTCCATTACTCGGAGCACTTTCAGGACTTCTCATCCACTTAAGCTTAATTCATTCTTGTTATTCTGACACTTTATAAACAGTTCTCATTGCAAGCTGGTTTAAAATAAACTATGACGGTAAGGTGCATCTTGGAGCAGGAAACTGACTTAAAATACACACATAAAGCTTAAGAGTTAAGTCCTGGTCACTGTTGGTACTGGCAAGTGTGTTTTAATAATATATGACACGTGTAAAGACAAACTTTATGCTGAGAGGATTCATCATGTCGAGTTGTTTTAAAAAAAGAAGACAGTCAGCTGACTCTCATCGAATGTTGTTTTCCAGATTACATGAAAAGCACGCCTAAAATAAGATAAAGCATTCTGTAAATAGTCAATTACAGAATGGAATATGGATGGCTATTGCTAAAAAATTGTATGAAAAATGGCTTTTGATATAATGCAAATCTTCGTTTCTGCTCCTTTTATAAAATGTGTCTCATTGATGATGATTAGATACACTGAAAACAGAGCTTTTAGTCGCATTTCATGTCTTTCATAACAGAACGGGCTCAAAGGAGAGCACACGCTAGAAATCCCAGCAAGATGACCTTTGACCTTTCTCAGTGCTCAGGAGGGTTGACAGGAGAAATGGGTGCGTGAAGAGGGGAGGAGAGGAGGAGGGGGAGAAAGGGGTTGGGGGCGGGTGAGGAGAGGGAGTTTAATTTTTCAATAGGACTGTCAAGGACACACAGCGGCCCACCCAGTTCCACTCACCTGAAAGAATGTGTTCGGAGACCAAAAAGAAGCAGGTGTCCTCTGCACACATCTGCACATTTGTTCGTCCTGTAAAGATTTTAAACACCACAGAGCTGTTTTAAGATTTTCTGAGAAAGATTACAAAAGAATTGAAAAGAAAAGTTGATTTATTCATTCGCTGTCCTGTCCTGTACCCAGAGGAGCACACACACACACACACACACACACACACTCTGCCTCCTCTTCCTCCCTGGGCAGCTGTTAGCAGTGTTTCACATGTGTGGAGAAGCTCCCAGCAGAGACGGCGGGGAGAGGAGTCGGGGGGCTGCCACTTACAGCCGAGATCACCGCTGTGAAAAATTTATACCAGAGACACACCACGCCCAGTGTGTGTGCATGTGTGTGTGTGTGTGTGGTACTGGGAGGGGGGTTGGTGGGGGGGGGGGGGGGGGGGCAGTAGAGGAGCACTTAAGTCAATACATGTGGAATGAGTGAAGTACATGTGTTACTGTAATGCAACAACGGTCATGTGTTGTGTTTACTGTGCTGCTTCGTGTTTATTCTGATGGAAGCTGAAAACGCTCCATCCATCCATTCAGATGTCTTTCACTCCATCCGTCTACCAATCTGTCCATCCATCCGTCTGTCTGTCTGTCTGTCTGTCCATCCATACATCCATCTATCTACTCATCCCTCCATCCATTAGTGGATCCATCCTTGTCTATCAATCTTTGGTACATACGTTCACCTGTTCGCCCATCCGTCAATCCGTCAGCACATCCACCCTTCTGTCATCTATTCATTAACAAGTCCATCCACCCATTCATCCATCTTTCTGTCTATCCATTTATACCTTCGTCCATCCTTTCATCCGTTCATCTGTCCACCATACAATACATCCATCCACCCATCAGACCATCCACTGTTACTTGGAACCAAAGAGGTTCACACGTTCACCCACCAGAAAATAAAAAAGAACTTCCCTGTGTTGTCTGACACAATGGAAGAATGTAAAACAAGCTTTTCAGGGAGGCAAAGTGAGCGCAACATTTCCCCACATGCAGCCCCGTCAGATTAGATTAGGATTAGACTGAAGCAAACAGGATGTCATTCTGTGTTAATCTCCCCTAAACTCAGTTTAGCTCTACCACAGCTGACAGCTGAGGCCCATTTGGTCTGAGAGACGGCCGGTCACTGCTGACATTATCAACCTCGCCTCTGCGTCCGCACACACACTCACTCACACACACAGTTTACAGAGTTGAGAAGGCCTGGAAGGAACATAGTGAAGCTGGCAGCCACCTGAGAGAGTTGATCCACACAACTGCCTCCGTCAGCAACTTCCTCAGAGCTTTTTAGCCACTTTCCTCCTCTAATTCAGCTCCCCGTCACGGCCTGGGTTCACAGTGTTCCGCTCCAGACACATTTTGGGTTTGACGTCCCCGAGGTCTGAGGAGAAAAGCTACGCATGAGTCTCTCCAGGTGAGACGAGGAAGTGGAGGGGGAGGGCGGCCTGATTTCTTCAAACCCTCATACCTTACTTCCCGTACTCCCTCCTGTCTTCTCCTCTTCGTCCCTGTCCATCCATTCCCTCCACGTCTGGTCCATCAGCACCTCGACACCCCCCTCCGTCCAATGACAGGGACGTCCTGACTGATTGACAGGTCTCTCATCAGGCGGGACGTGTTCAGCCTATTGAAATCTACTTATTATCAATTATTCAGACACACCTCTCTCTCTCGGTCCTCCAACAACGTGGCAGGTAGAGGCTGCACGAGTTCCTCGGTGGCTCTGCAGTCGCTGCTCACAAACAAACACAGAAACACACTCACAATGTGAATGCACGCATATGAACTCTCTTTGACACGATGCTTTCTTTAACCCTAACCATCACAACTGCACGGCCTACCCCCACCACCAGCCTAACCTTTAAAAAAAAAAAACAAATCTAACCTTAACACTAAAATCAAGTCTTAACCCTCAAACAGCCATTTGAACAAATGAGGACCGGACAACGAGCAAGGTTTAAAACTCAAGTAGGTCCTCACAAAGGTAGAAGAGCACATATTGCACACACACATTGTCTGAGGTCCCAATTGCAGCGGTGGAAGAGGTACTGGGATCCGTTACGGGAGTAAAAACAGCAATACTGCAACGTCAAAGTCCTGCATTGAAGATTTTACTAGTATTTAAAGTACTCATGTCACATTCATTCATTATTCTAGATGTCTGACTGCGTTATTATTAAAGAAATCAATTCTTTGTTCAATCATTTTAACTCTGCTGTTTGTTTTTCCCAGTTAGAGTTGAATGAAGCAGAAGTATTTATACAATCTAGGCTCAAGGTCAACTTACTAGCCTTTTCTGGAGCTTTCAACCACACCACACAGTTTTCATCGGCAGATGGAGTCAGCTCAGTTGTCGTGGAGCTCTGCACCCACAGCACAGCAGGACTTCTTGCCCTTAAAAGTTGAGCATAAAAGGGAACCCGTGACTTTGGAAACAGGAGGTCCACTTACTTTAAATGTGGTTTCCTGGTCTTCATCAGCAGATGGAGTATGCCAGGTTGCTGCTAATCATGATTGTGTGCAATTGAGCTCACCTTGGGAAGTAATTATGAATGGTGGTTACAATGTTGAACGAAAGCATGTCTGATGTGTCGTGTTATTTGATTTGAACAAAAACCTGCCAGCCAATCAGAGACCAGTATATTCTGTGACAGTCACATGAGCTTAAGTACTCAGGTTAGCCCCTTTTCTGACCCTCTACATTTATTGGTCCCCTTTAAAATTTCTAATTTTCAAAGGACTCAAACTCAGATGTCTACATATGGAACAACATCCATCTACTGTATTTTAAAATATTACGCTGCTAGATATTAAAACTGTCTGGCTTTAAAAAGAAAAAGAAAACATAACCAGGAGATAACGTTCCCAGTTCCTTCTCCTCCTTCTCCTCCCATTACATCCCAGCTGGGCTAATAAAAGGATTTCCAGCTTTGTGTAGCATGGAGGACATCTCCTGTTCCTTTTGATGCCTCTATTGAGCACTTTTCCAAAGTGAGCTAAGCGTCCTCCCCTCTCCTCCTCCTTCCATCATTTCCCACCTCTTAGCTTCCTATTAACCCTTCCAAACCCGCCCCCAGTCCGCCAAAAAATCCGGGCTCTGGAGGAGACAGGCCCGAAATGAATAACGGGGCCGAGGAGGGTCAGCAGAAAGGAATGATGGGACTTATCATGGAGCACATATGGGAATTGTGGGGGATTTGAGTGGGAGCGTAGCGGACACAGGAATGGATCAGCCTGTGACATCATTAACCACGGAGAGCTTCCATCCGCTTGGATTTCTGGGATTTCTGTAAGCCAGTCGGTGAAGGGTTGGGAGAGGCCGACTGGTCGGGGGGGAAGCGGTTCTCCGAGATTGAGAGACCGGAGCGCGTGATTGGCCGAAAAGCTGACATTGTGATTGAATGTGAAATTAAAAAATTGAAAGTTGGAGATAGAAACGGGGAGCCACAGAGAGGCCAGACGTTCAGGGTTTTTTTATTTTTTTTTATTTCTGTCCTCTTTCTTCCTGCTTTCTTTTTTTGCTCCAAACATTATCACCAAAAATTAACACAAATATCCCAAATGAGCACACATACACACTCCGGCCCGTGTGACCGTGCACCCCAGGCAGAGTTTGGAAGTGTCAGTGGATAAGTTTGTCTCTGTCAGCAGGTCTGGCTGCTTGATGGGTCGGACTTTGTCGAGGTGTTGTTTTTTTCTCCCTTCGTTAGACTCTGCGTTAATTACTAATCTCACGGTCCAGCGCAGGACACTTGTGCTAACGTTAACTCTCTCTCACTAATGAGGGGGAAACCAGACAAACAGAGGGGATTTACAGCACATCACATGAGCACTATTTCACTGTCACACACACAAAAACAGACACACAAACACTCGGGAAAAGAGAAGACCAGCTCAACACAAAATACGAGAGCAGAAGGTTTCATGTCTTTTATACTTGCTTTCATTTTGCTTTGTTGTTTTGCAACTTGTGATTTTCAAAGTGCTCCTCAAAAACGTGCTTATATTAGATTATTATTAAAAAGCGCGCACAAGCTCAACTGCTCTTACACAGAGAAACAGTGCACACACAACACAAGCAGCAGCATGCTAAAATGCCGAACCAGCAAATTGTCTGCCCCACGCCGAAGCTGCATCTGGCGTGGGGCAGACATCCACTACCCCCTCACACATGCGTATGTGCACACACGCAAATCATATTGTACTTCTATACTTTTGAGGACCCTCGTTGACACAATGCATTTCCTAGCAGCTAACGCCTAACGTTAAACACGTTCTAACTTTATAAAACCAAGTCTTAACCCTCAAATGGATCAGACAAGACGTTCTCACTTTCATAAACATGTTCACTTCCTAAAAGTGCAAAGTGGAAAAGTACTTTTCCTTTGGGATCCTCACTCTTCAAAGGTTGCAAATATGTCATTTTCATTTTCATTTCATTTATTCCTACTTTAAGTAAGTTACTGAAAATTTCCAAAAAACGCCCCCACTTTTTAAAAATGTCCTCACTTCCTAATAATATCCTCGGTTTCTAAAATGTACTAACTTAGCAAAAATGTGCTAAATTTCCGCCCTTGACTTCCAAAAATGCCCTCAGTCACCCAAATGTCCTCAAGGTGCAAAACTCAAACTGGTCCTCACAAAGACAGAAGCACAACAACACACACACACACACACACACACACACACACCTTCCCCATCCTGCCTTAGTGTGCTGCCCCCTGAGGGACGCCACAGTTAATGACCCTACTGATGACCGCATCAGTGCTGGTGGGGCAGGCGGCGTCCTCTGAGAGTGTACATCATGACCAGAGGTGAGCTGAGTGTGTGTGTGTGTGTGTGTGTGTGTGTGTGTGTGTGTGTGTGTGTGTGTGACATGGAAGAGCTGAGAGAGGCACCTCTGCGCCCAGGTGATGTCACACAGTGTGTTCGCTCGCGCTCGTGTGTCGCTCGTATCCCAGCGCCAGGTGACGGGTGTGTATCGACGGGCCGACTGTCTGTTTTTGCTGAGGTGTGTGTGTGTGTGTGTGTGTGTGGACGTGCGTGTGTGTCGGAGGCAGACGCAGCATTTTAAAGCTCGAGCTTCAGCACAAAGGGAGCTGCGCTAGCTAACCATCAGCGCTTTAGCTGCAGCGTCCACCTCTGAGGGGGGGCGGGGTGTGTCGGGCCGCCTCCCCCGCCCAGGAGCTCCCTGCCCCCCCCCCGTGGCCCCGGAGCCTGGCAGGGTGATGAAGGAGAGGCTGTCAATAAGACAACAGGCCACGAATAGGTTCAAACAAACTGCTGTTAGAGACACAAACTAACAAGCCTGAGGCCAAGGCCTCTTCTTCACCTTCCGTCTTCTCTGTTCTTCTTCTCTGGTCTTCAACGTCTGCTTTTTAGCTGCTCAAAGGGTCCTTTTATCATGCACGTCACAGAATCCACCTTCTTCAGCACTTTGTGCGTTTGATTACACCTGTTTATGTGCTGGTGATGTTGTTTGCTCAGCCACTCTGTGTGTGTGTGTGTGTGTGTGTGTGTGTGTGTGAATTCATGTTGCTGGTGTGTATGTGTGTGTGTTCTCTTAAACCAACCTGCTGACACAAGGTCTGTCCAGTTTAGACACCGAGCACCGAGGGCGCTGCTGAACTTGAAACTCTCCTCGATTTCTTCAAAGTTTACACTGACATAAGTGCTCACATTTACACTCTCGCTCAGCTCCTTCATGTACACATCACCTCGGTGTGTGTGTTTTGGCTGCCGCCTGGACTGACAGCAGACGTCAGGGCAGAATCTGGATTTTTGCAAACACACACAAGAGACAAGCAGCTGGGTCAAACTACTCTCTCGTTTTACTTTGAGAATGTGAGTCCAGCACGGAGAGACTATCTGGTCTAATAGATGAAAGATCCAGATGACTGAAACTGAAGTGGTTCACCAAGAACTGTCATCCTGTCTCGATCCCTCTATTCTACATCCTCTGTTCCTGCTGCAAGTTCAGTCATCCATCTTTCAGGAAGGGACCTCCCACTCCGACTTGTTTTGACGTTCCTCATTCATTCATATCTGAACAGATGTACAATAAAATGTATTAAATAATATTTTCAGTTTATTACAACGTCTGTTACACATCTGCGGTTTAAGCCTTTATATCTACCAGTAATAACAGCATTGCACTCACCAAAGTAATTGCTATCACTAAAGTCAAACAGGGAAAGAAGAAACCACCAGATTATCTGACCTGAAATTTAAGTTCTGTTAAACTGTGATGAGGTTCATGATATCTGGAGCAGATACGGTTGGTAGAGGAATAATTCATGCAGGTCATTATTTTAGTTCGAGTAGTCCTGCCCTTTATTACTGCTGGCCGGGCTCATACTGACGCAACATACTGAGACTAGAAGCCTCTCTCTTTTCGCCATGTTTGGTTCTTCATGTTGATAATCTGTAGAAAGATATCCTGCACAATCCTACATCAACAACAAATGAATGAATAAATATTATCTCCCGTGTATTTATCATGTAGCCTGCATGTCGCGGTTTTGATGGTATTTCTGGTATCAGTGTTGGTGTCTGAGGACAGTGACAAACATTACGGAGTCCGTGTGGATTGGAAGGACATTTCCTCAGCGTTTATGTGCGAGTGAATCTTGCTTCTGGTGAAGGTTTAGGTATCTGTGATCTTGAGATCCCTTTAAAGATCGAGATTTGGGCCCTGTCTTGGAGCCAGGCCTGGGAGCTCCAAGGAGTACTTGATTCTGGTGGCCTGGCCCAGGCAGTCTTGACCCAGGGGGCTGCTGCCCATCAAAAAGTGGTAGAAATTTGTCTTCAAAGTGGCTAAAAACATCCAGTACAAAAAATAAAAACATATTGGATAAAAAATGATAAATATGGATGTGCAAGTAGCATGGTGCATGATGTGCAAGTGTTAGCAGGAAAAGTCCTCCTGGATGGAAGTTTGAATGAATTACTTTTGAAGGTGGTTGTCATGGCCAGAGAGACCTCATAGCGGTGACTTTTAGGGGTATAAAGGGTCCTGTGTGATGAGGATGGGTTCACCACCTGCAAGGAGAGGCATGGTGGTCGGCTGTGTTACCAGGCGGCTTGCAGGGGGAGACGTTGGTGGCCTGAGCCCTGGATATAAAACCTAGCGAGTGTCCCCTGCAGGGAGTCATGTGTGTCCCGTGACCTTAGATGCTGCCCATGATTAGTTTTTATGAGGCCTAATGAATGCTTATGCATTCTCTGACCAGCTCTGATTAATATTGATGAGATCCCGGGACTGCTGACACACACCTTTCCAGAGAGGCTTGATTATGACCCGTGCATGTAAACACACGAGTCGGCTTGAAGGGGGACGAGAGGGACAGCAAGGTGGTGCTTTTCATCCTGAACCTCACAACACGAGAGTTGCATTTAACACAATGTCACTAAAATGTGAAATGCTTCCAGCCCAAACCAGGTGCAGCCCTCGCCATGATTACTCATAGATGCATGTTTGTGTGTAAAAAGACCAGTTAACTATACTCGTAGTCCAATATTTTGAATCTGATTTTGAATTGTGAATATGTTCAAATGTAGAAATACCATTTACATTGTAAAGTTTAGCTTTAGTTTCACGACCAGGAACTCCAACTTTCTGTGTCACTGCAAGTTGTTTGTGAGCAGCCAACACCGCAGGAGGATCTTGTTGGTGATTGTAGGGTCTAACAGCATTTTAGCTCAACTCTGCTCATCAGATTTACTTTGGTACAGCTTTCAACATTTGCCACTAAAGTTAAGAATAAGCAAAAAAAAGAAACCACCTTTTGTTGGCTAAGAAGGCAGGAAAACTGCAGTTTTAGTGGCAGCCTAATTCATGTTTACAGCCCGTAGCTTCTGGCTAAAAGAAACTTTATACTGAATCTTTTTGAAACCTTAAGAAACATGTGAGTGTGCTTGGTAAGATGCAGAAAATGCACGAATGATCTCATTCAGGTGAGTGTTTAGCTGTCACTCATTCACAGGTACCTGGATTCAGCCCCGCCTTCAATAATTCAACCAAATGGAAGGTAGAAACGGACTGTCCCCATTAGAGCCACCTGTCCATCACAGATCTGTCGCACAGCAGGACGACGGTTCACTCACATTTACATCCACGGACTGTATGTATTAATTAGTAGCTCTCCCTACAGTGAAGGTAACAGCTTGAAATAAAACTTTTCTACCTGTGCAAACAGAACCAACACTCACCATGTTCCAGGATTTAAACAGCAGGTGCGTCCGTGTCCATCAGCTGTTTGTGACAGAGAGACCACACCACAGAGAAAGTGGGAGATTAAGAGAGAGAGAAGAGTAAAGGTGGAATGACAGGTGCGGAAAAGGGAGGTCTGAATAATTCAGTGAGTGGTCTGGCAAGATTTCATCTCCCTGTTGATCACTCTCTTCGTATTTCCTGCCCCTGCTGCTTTTAGCTTCCCTCCTCATCCTCAATATTAAATCTGGCACCTGAGTTTCATTAAAGACACTAGTTTAAACACCTCAATATTAAGTAAAAATGTTGCTTTGTAGCGTTTGTTTGTTTTTCTGGTGAAAATATATATGAATATGAGTAAATTTCATATTATTATTTAGTTGGTATTTCTCGACTTACACCGTATGATTTTTTCGCCGTGAGAACAGCAGTTGACAAAATATATAAATATAACTGAATGTAATAATCTCACCATGATTTAGCACCGGGATTGATACTGCTAAATCAACAGGGACCACAAGAAGTAACCTGTGGGAACACCTTTACCTGGTTGGACTTTCAGAACATCGACAAACACGATTGGCCGTGTTAGCGGGTGGGAAGCCGGTGAGGGATCTGGTCCTTGTCACTCCAGTAGTGACTCCTACTGGTTAGGTGGGACGTGGGACGTCTGCACGGTGGGCAGTAGAACTGGGGGGTAGAACAGGACAACTCTTTGTGAGAACATACTTTGCTGTTCATGTGTGACTGTGACAAACGTCAATCATCTAATGTCCGTTTCACTTTTGGAAATCACCTCAATAGTGTTGATCCTCGACTGTGTCCCAGCTTCAGCTTTCCTGGTTTTTGGCACAACAGACTTTACAGCTAATAGCAACACAGAAAATGCCATTTAAGTCACTTATTCTGTAAACACTACGTTAAATTAGCTGAAAGCAGCAGAAACATCCCGCTACAAAACAAAAATGACTCATTTAACTCGACAGTTCTAAGTGATGGTTTGCTGTGATTTATTAGGATGTATATTCGTGGGATGTTTAAAATGATAACATTTGCAGGATAAAGAGACTTCAAATGTCTCGACACTCTGAACAAGAGAAAATATTCTGACAGCATGTAAATCTGCAGATTTACCACCTTTTTTTAATTTATTCACTTGTTTTTGGTTTATATTAGTTTTTATCTTCTACTTTCTGGTCTTTGTCGTCCCCCCTCCCTCCTCAGAGTTGAAACTCACTTTACACACATACAAGGCTCACACACACACACACACACACACACACACACACAAACATAGGTGTTTAGTCTCTGTTGACTCTGAGTCACAGCACAATAAGCATCATGGGAAATAAACTCCTAATTGGAGACAGAAGGAGAGAAACCCTGGTGACGTGCTGATGACACGGCTGCTGAAATGTAAAAAGTGAATAAAGATAGACAAAGAAGAAGCAAACATAAAAAGAGAAGGAGGGGAAGCCTGAGGAAGGAAAGATTAATGACATGCACACATGCTGGAGGCGTTTCACTCATTTCCTGCAGGAGGTGAGAACGAGCGGGAAAGTAGTGTTTGATGGGAAATGTTACTGCTGCAACCTGTGAGTTTCTGCTGAACATCAAAAACTTGGGTTGATCTGGTCGCTCTGACAGAATGTCAGTTTTAAATACGAGTTGAGACTTGAGAGGAGCTGCTGGGGCTCCAGGTTTTGATCTCTGTACGGGCTCGATGGTACCAGACCTGGCAACCTCACTGAGACGCCATCAGGAAGCTGAGCACCAGCCGCCGCTCCCGACTGGTGCTCGCCAAGAGATAGTTCCAGGATGTAACTCTACCCAAAACCACAAATTGTCCGTCTCTCATGTAGTTGTGTGTAAGGATTAAACAAACACGACACAGCATGTTAAGTAGTGAGCTCTGGAGGCTTCTGCAGTCTCTTGGCCCACTACTTTGGTCCAGACTGAAATGGCTCAACAACTATTGGATGAATTGTCAAAATGAAATCTTCTACAGACATTTATGTTGAATCCTACAGACTCTGGTGACCCCCTGACCCCCCCCCCCCCCCCCCCCCTCTAACCAGATCAACAGTTGACTTAGTCCAATATTTTGGTTTATGACCAGATTCCTGCAAAACTATGACATTCCCATCAGCCGGCTGATGATAGTGATACTCCCTGAAACAGGTGTTATTAATTAAAAAACATTGTGGATACAAGCGCTTAGTATTAATGTGCACACAGTGTGTTTGTATGTCACTCCGTCTGGCTGCAGTGAGAACCATCTCCTTGGAAACTCAGCACCTTTCCCCTCTCTCTCTCCTAAAGTTGACCTCCCACTGAGTGCACTGACACCCCTGTCACATCCCATCCACCCCGTCCTGACACACACACACACACACACACACACACACACACACACACACACACACACACACAGCTGCATGCTTCATGAATATTTCATCAGAACTGGTCTTATGACATGCAGTATCAGACCAGTGCAGAAACATCTCATCTGAGCCCCACTGAGACTTATTAACCTGCCAGAGTGCAGAAGGGACACGCCCTCACACACACACACACACACACACACACACACACACACACACACAGATATACTTATAATACTACTGTGTGAACAAATCTATACATGGCACAAATAAATAGCATGTTTCCATTGAACTTGTATGCAATCACATGACCTCTAAACTTTGTTTGGCGTTCAGTCTGAATTCACCTTCAGACCACTGAGACGACAGGAGACTCTTCCTCACTATCAACACATCACCACTGTGGGAAGATGAAATATGAGGATGGATGGACAGAAATGTGTTTCATTACTGTAAAAGGGGATGATTCATGTGTTGAATGTCATTATTCTGTCTCTCTCCCCCCGTTGAGAGCCGGATTACGACGAGGGTTTATATCCACCTTTCACATGATGACGCAGCCTTTTTTCTCTGATTCAAATCGTTTTGTAGTTGTAACGTCACAAACTCGTCCCGTATGAACGCGTCTTAAAGTCAGACTGAAGATGAGCACAGAGAAAGTTTCCACATACATCATTCTGCACAGTGAAGCTGTAACAACAAGAAAAAGCTTTAAGCTCAGATTGGATGTTATTTACCAAAATGCACCATGGGAGTCGTAGTAAAGCAGTTGACTTTTCTCCTCTTCATGTCTTTATGTCCACAGGCGTCTACATTTGACTTTTTATGAAAGAACCAGATATTTTCTAACACAGTTGTTCATCTTTTGTTCTGATGATTCAGCCTTTGAGAGTTGGCCATTTCAGCCTTGAAGTTCTCCAACCGTTAGTCACCAAACATTATCTGTACAGAAGAAGAATCAGACTTCACTGCAGGAACCCTGGACCCTCTCTGTTCGCCCTGACCACCGCCCTGCATGCTCCGCCCCCCCTGTCCTTTCCTTCATATCCACTCTGGATTTCCCACAGCCGTCACTCATTCCTCGCTCTCCTCACATGACCACGGAGGTCCGGCGGTCTGACAGGATGTGGAAGATGAATCTGTCTCATCAGGAGCAGGGTGAGCTCCCTCTCCGGGGGGGATTCCCACCCGCTCCCCTCCTGACAGGTTTGATGAATCTCCACTTCCCCTCTACTCCGGACGCAAATCCTGAGGTTTTAACCAAACGCACCACTGCTCCATCTTTCAGAGAAGTTGGAGACGGACCCTGGGACATTTCACTAATGAGAGACGTGACATTTCAACCTCAACCTGACAGGCTGCAGATGTGACTCCTCGTCCTTCTGCTCCGAGGACAAAGTCAACAGAATCCAGCGGTGGAGGAAGTATTCAGATCTTTTACTTTTAAATACTAACACCACAATGAGTTAATACCACAACATCCCATCACACCTTTACTGAAATAAAAGTGAACTGAGCCTGTAGTTATTCCTCTTCTCATCCTTTATATATTACGTCACACGTTATCATGGCTCAGAGGAGGTAAGGAGGTGGTCCGGGTCGATGTACAAATCGCAGGACTGTGACACCAGAGTCTGCTGTAGGCAATATGACTGAGGTATGTTTGACATGAACTAGTTCATACAACGTGTTGTCCGGCCACGTCTGATAGCAGAAGTGACAATAGCTTTTTCCAAACGGCCGCACTCGAAGGCGGAGTGAAAACCTGCTCTCAGGTAAAATAGTTTACATCTTCTGAACCGTCTTTATTCAAAGATATTGTTGAGAGAAGAATGAAAAAACAGAGATTCAGAGAGTCCAAACCCTGCCTACTTCCACTGTGTGAAGTGGGCGCGGTCGGTTTCAGAAAGCCAGCAAAGCCTCAGAAACTGGTCGAGTTCCAGAATCACAAATGTGTATTTAAGCACATAACGTGGTTGAACGATCGCCACAGGTCACAACAATAAGAGCGGCTCAGAGAGAAGTTGGCAAGCGCGTGAAACTTTGTAGGTTTGTAGACGTTTGATGCCAAGCTGCATCATCTGGGTGTCAATAAAAGCTGGAGAGTTCACCGTGTCGCTGCTGTAAGGGAACTCTCTTTTTCTGTTTGAGTAAATGTGCTTAATGACTTCCCCTTTGGGCAAAATCCAAGAACTGAAAGTGTACAAGTAAATGGAAAGTAAATTTCATCCAAAATACTTGTAATGCAGTGCGACTTTTTTGAAGCATCAAACTCCACCCCAGACTGCAGTTCTGCCTCACCAGAACTTTTCGGCTTTCCAGCAACTAAACATCACTTCAGCACCAACCTGTGAACGTTCACACGAGACGAACAAACAAGAAGCACGATTTTAGCCAAAATGGAACACCCACATATTTGTTTTGTTTTTGTGACGATGACCTGGCGTCCATCCTTAAATCTTAATAAAGGCCATGCAAATTTAATATCCATGTAAACAGGGGCAGGTGAGTGGACCGCAGAGGATGACTTATTCATGGAGGCCTATCTGACCGAGACCTGCTGGCAGAAAGGGGGTGAGGGGGTGGGTGGGGGGGGGGTTATGTGTGTCCAACCCTCATCAGGCTGATCGCGTGTGAACGTCAACATGCCTCATTGCTGATCTACACCACGGAGAATTACAGGTGGTGGAGTCAACATAAAGACATGCTGCAGGAGGCAGCACACCGAGTCGGCAGGTTTCCACCGCAGCCAAGCTCCTCAAAGGCCGGCCGCTCTGATCACCTCCTCCTCTCTGTGGTCATCAGCAGGATCGCTAAAGTCAACCGCTCCACAATTGGTTATGACAGCAGCTTAGGGAGGAAAAAGTGAGCGTCAATGTGACCACTGTTGGGCATCGTCCACAGGATGGATGTGTTGTGACATACTGCTGCACTCCAGCATTTGTTTTCGGACTTAATTGTCTGGGTTAGCGTAAGATTATTGATCAACAAACTTGCAATCCATAATTTCTTGCATTGTAATCAAATAAAAATACATAATTCAATGATTTAACAGAGAGCGGCTCCAGACTGAATATGAGCACTTGAGACTATGAGACACGTCGTGGGGACTTTATATCTTTTTCACCCATTAAACTGAGGTTTGCCACTACTGTTGAAACAGCACACTGTCAAGTCTGTCGGCTTTAAAGTCAACACAGAGGAGTCCTAAAGGTGCTCAGAGTCATGGCGTTAGAATGACTACATTTCCACGGCAACTGAGGAGACTTTATCTGCTGCTGAAAACCTTGTGATACAGGCGAAAGCTCCAGAACAAGAGAGTAAGTGGAACTTCAGTTGAGATGGTTTTGTCAAATACAATTAGCTTGTTTCTACAGCATCTCCTCGACTTATTTCAAACTAAAATAAAGAGCCATTTACTTGCACATATTTCTCCTAAAGTCTTTATGTTGTTTACGTACACAGTGGCAGACTTTGTGTTCAAACTTTTCAGAGAATATCGCTGAAGTTTGACGGACACACGTCTGCCCCCCCCCCCCCCCGTGTGTATATGTGTTAGCTATCGAGGAAATTCACAAACGAAGAGGGCGAACTAAAATATCTCCATCAGTCTAGAGGGAAGACGTGGAGTGAATGGAAGTGTTTCACTCTGACTTCAAGGAGAATATGAAAAGAAAGATGGCCGAACATTTATTACCATTTATTGGACCAGACGATGACAAAGAACCTGAACTAACTTGTACACTGGAGCGAGTGAATTTAACCAAGAAACAGTGAACCGAAACAGAACAATACGGCTGGTAACAACAACAGCAGCTACCACAACAACAGCAGTGACGGTAGAGAACATTATCAGTTAGAGGAAAGACAGAAAGAATAGAACAGCTGGCCCCAAACTGCCAACATCTCTCACCACAAAAAATACCTCTAAATGAAAAGGCAACATGTCAGACAAGTAGCTCCTCTCTTCCACCATCTCCCTTTAGTTTCTCTCTGTTTCCACCTCCTTCGCTTCTTCTCTGACGGCTCACACCTCTCTGTCACCGAGCGAGGGCTGCCATGACAGTTTCAGCGCTCTGTCTCCGTCTCCTTCGTACGCCGGCGGCAGCGCTGAGTCTGCACTCCTTCACCACAAACACTTCTTCATTCTGTTTATTTCTCCTCGTCTTTCTCTTCCCGCAGAACGATTCCTCTGCTCGGTATTAAACAGGCTAAATGAGGACATGCTTTTATAAGGCAGACGCTTTGAGTGTACCCCAGTTTAAGTTACATCGCAGAAGAAAGAGGACGTCGCAGCATCGCTTTCTGGTACTCCGACAGTCTGTCAGATACTCAGTGTGACTGACTTTAGACGCTTCCTCTCTCTGTGATACTCTTATTCTAAATTTAATTGAGGAAAACTTTTAGGAGTTACACACAGCAAACTTCTACCAACACATGTAGAACTACACTGAACTGAGCCTGGAAAAACATCAGCATTGGACTTTTGTTCAAATGGTTAAAACAATCCAAGCTTATGGATGTTTTCCTGACCAGCGATCAGTGCGAGTCATGTTTGGTCTCTCTCTCCTGGCTCCGGACCTCTGATTTGATCTACATCTCAGATTTCTTCAGCAATTTAAAGAGGTCAGGTGCTCACAGATGGCTGTTCCCCTGTTTGGACAAACAACCGATCAGATATTTCCTCCGGACACTCACACACATGAACATAATGACAAGATTTACATGGGCCCTTGCTGCATTTGCGCTTTGTTAAACCCAGATTTAACCTGGATGTTTAGATGTTGTTTGACCTGCAAATCAACACATCCAGGCTTACTGAGTCAGGTTAACTGTGAAGTGCTGTGTGTTGCCTGTGTAAAAGTAAGATCTCCTGTACCAGTGAGGTGGGAAATGCATCATCAGACCTTGTTCTGAAAGAGGAGGAGTTCCTTTTTCATTTTTTTGTCTGTTGCACCGTTGAGAGTCCGTCAGTCCGTCCACACTCCTGCCCAAACGTCCTCCTGCATGACAAACACGACAGAAACCCAGTTAACAAACATTACACAGACACACTCGCGGTCCCTCTGTCTGTGGGGGGGAAGCTACCTTTTAGATGTGCATCAGTCCGGACAGTGTGTGTCTGCCTCTGGGTCCTGGTCCTCAGTGTGCGTGTCAGGCTCAGTGACACCGCAGTCACTTCGGCTCTGCAGCTGCACCGTCGTCGCTGCCGTGAGTGCCTGCGTGGCATTTTGCGGGTGCAGAGGGTGACAGGGTGCATGACAGCGGGCGACGCGGCGCTGGCACTCCCCTGTCGTCTGTGAGAGTCAGTTTGGCACCAAGCAAGAGATCCACCCTCAGGACTGAAGAGGAGTCACTGAGAGAGAAAAAGTGCTCCTGCTCCTGTGTTTAAAATGTTGTCCGGCTTCACGTAGTGTGACATTTATACAGCAGTGGGGAGAGTTAAAGGACAGACTGAGAGAGCAAGAATACCACCGACTGAATGGTTGTAGATTTGAGAGTCCAGACGGTGTTTTAAAGTTAAGTGGAAAACCTGAAAATAGCAGGAAGAGGCCATCGAGGTAGGCTCACCTTGTGTGTGACACCTACAGTAGCTCTTGTTCCTGTCGAGTTGTTTTGGACTAAAGTGAACGTAATGTAAAGTAAAAACAGCTTTTCAGTTATGGCCCCTCTGTACACGGATGAAGCACTTCTGCAGCAGGTATAAGAGTGCAGTGTTTTTGATGTCTCCAGTTGTTGCTCTAACACCTTCAGGGAGATTCTGCGCATTAGTTTACGTTGAACGCCAACGTTCAGCGCCAATGGAAGAAGTAGTGTAGACATACCCAGCCTTAAGTGTTTCACGTGCCTCCGTAGTTTATTATTATATTTAAACCATCCCATAGTTTCCACGAGCAGAACAAGTGAACCAAGAGAGAAAACGTCAGAATTGGATAAAAATAATAATGTTAGTTTCTTTTTTTTCCTCTTAAATAATATGACAAGAATCATAACAGAGATTTGAATGAGTAGATCAATATGAAACAACAACAACAACAACAACAACAACAAAACAGTCAAACTTCAGTCAGGGTGTATTTTAGTGTTCTTGTCACATTGTTGAGTTTAACTATCTATGCAGATTTTGTGCAACATTGACATAAGGACACAAGCAACAGTGGTTACTGTGTTAGTTCTGCATTTGAGTCAGTTCTCATGAGAAATTCAAATCTATTTTTACAAAACAAATGTTTTTTGTCTGAGGGTGAACTGTGTAGTGTAGTGTCTTTGATTGTAATAGTGTGTGTGTGTGTGTGTGTGTGTGTTTGGTGCAGGGAGTGAGTCTGTGGTATGGCTGCAGGCCAGGCTGAGTGGAATAATTGATTGCCGATTGACCCTCCACAGCCACTGAGGACAGTCCTCTCCACTGCATTACTGCACAGACTCATTTGGTCAACAGCATGTGTGCACCTTCACAGCTGTGTGTGTATATGTGTGTGTGTGTGTGTGTGTGTGTGTGTGTGTGTGTGTGTGTCATCCCTCTGCCCACAAACCGCAGCCACAAACCAGCCGCTATTATCAAAATAAAAAGGCCTGTGTGACCTGCGACACAATAAAAATGAATGAAGTTTGAGAAACAATGACTGGTGGATTCAGACAAAATGCTGAATCACAAACACACACACACACACACACACACACACACACACACACACACACACACACACACACACACACACACACATGCACAGATGGGGAAGTGAAACATGAATGGAAGTGATAGTGGTGGTTTGAGGGATTCAGCAGGAACTCGACCCCTCGTTAAAAGGTTGACTCAGTAAATCGCCTCGTGACCGTCAACAGGAAATAAAATAACATGAAGGAAATTCTCTTTAAGTGAATTCCTGGCAACAAATTATAACGAGCTGAAACCGCCACCGAGCCCAAAGAAGATATAAAAAGCACAAAAACAATCTGCAGCACAATAAATACAGAATTATAACAGCACTTGTACAGTTATGTGTGATTTGCAAATTACTCTGATAACAGTTATTCTGCTTAAATACTTTACAGAGAATATCTGAGCTAATTTTCACTTTATGGCACATTTTAGTGTCTTTCTGGTAAAATTGAGCCTTTTCTGTGACCCCCCCCCCCCCCTCCACCCCCCACCCCCCCCTTGTTTAGAGATCAGCACATCATCCCACTGCTCTCATTTATTTGTTTGTTTGCTGGTTAGGTTTGTTTATTACTGTATTTTCAAAGCACAGGACAAGGTTAGATTTGCTGTTTGGGCATATTTTCTCCTGTGATAGCATGTTTGAATTTGTCTACTCAGCATGCGGCGTGTCAGAGAGAGTGTGTGTGTGTGTGTGTGTGTGTGTGTGTGTGTGTGTGTGTGTGTGTGACAGTGTGGTGGAGGCAGGGCATGCGCTCAGGGGTCGCAGCAGCAGTACGGCGCCACCGGTGCCAAATTACTTTCCTGGGTG